>NW_027040507.1:0-600000 GCF_037179485.1 Ochlerotatus camptorhynchus | reverse complement strand
CTGACTTGTGAATTTTTGCTGCGTAATTTTCTTCCGCTAATTTGATAGGTATCTGTAATGCTTGTAAAATGTCGCGAAGTTTTTAAATCAATGTTGAAAAGTGCAAGATACGCGTGTGAATTGTGTGCAAGATGAGTGCGATTCAAAGCTCTTACCGGGTAGCATGAGCAGCTGGTTTGTGGGGCACAAAAGCAGAGGGTTGCCAATATGGATGATTCGTTGAGTTCCACTAAGTTTCCCGAAATGTGCAGCCACTGCACAGTGGTCCAGAATGCAGCTTTAGGTGGAATGATATGTTTTGAGCCTGAAATTGAAACTTTAGACTAAAAGTTTCTTCTACAAAGTTGTTCCTTATAGTAAGGCCCTCATTTTTATGACAATGAATTTAAGGGTGGTTCCTATTATCATTAAAATCAAAAATCTAACTTTTTTGTTTGAATAAATTAAGGTATACGTTCTTGGGCAAAGTTATAGCTGAGTTAATTTCAAGCAACTTTGTTCAAAATAACTTTTTTGTATCTCTTAAATTGGCCGATTTAGAGCTATTTTCTTGAATTGAGTTGTTTTACTCTAGTTTTCTTATTTCGAATCTCTCAGCAAAGGCGTCTTGAAATAACTTTTATATCTTAAGAAAACGCAAATTTTTGCTACACAAAGCTTGTCAATATCTTTCGCCGATCAAGAGTTATTGACGTTTTTATACTAAAAATATGCACTTTTCAAATGTTAATATCTCTGGTTGGGGCAAACAAAAAATAAGTTTTACGGCATTTGCCCTTTCATACCTCCAATTTTTTCACATTATTGAGAATATCATACGCCCTTTCAAATGCCGTAAAACTTATTTTTGGTTTGCCCCACCCAGAGATATTAACATTTGAAAAGTGCATATTTTAAGTATAAAAACGTCAATAACTCTTGATCGGCGAAAGATATTTACAAGCTTTGGGCAGCAAAATTTTTGCCTTCTTAAGATCTAAAAGTTATTTGCAGACACAGACAGATCTTACGAAAAACATTGACTGGCGAAAATTCGCGACCGCGGTTCTTGATGCCAGTCATTCCTCGGTTGACGTACTTCCTCCGCTGGACGAGTACTCCTTTCTCGCGCGTGTCATCATCGATTCTGCGCTGCGAGCACAGACGAAACGTGTTCCGGGTGTTTCCGTTCGCAAGCGACCTCCCACCCCGTGGTGGGATAAGGCGAACAGCGAATAGTCCGCCGCGTTTAAACGCTTCCGCAAACACGGTAAGGTCGAGGATTTCGAGCGGTACACCGACCTCGAGAAAACCTTTAAGGGCTTGACTGAAGCCAAAAACCGCGGTTACTGGCGTCGGTTCGTCGATGGTTTGTCGCGAGAGATTTCCATGAGAACACTCTGCAATGTCGGCAGGAGAATGCGAAACGCGTCATCTCCGATTAACGAAGACAAGGAGTACTCGGACAGTTGGATATTCAGCTTTGCGCGGAAAGTTTGCCCGGATTCGGTGTCGGTTCAAACCAACTTTCGCGATCGTCCGTCGAATAATAACGAAATAGATTCCCCTTTTTCGATGGTGGAATTCTCACTTGCTCTCCTTTCATGTAACAACTCAGCTCCAGGAATTGATAGAATCAAGTTCAACTAGCTCAAAAATCTCCCAGACGTCGTGAAGAGACGCTTGTTGAACTTATTCAATCAATTTCTGGAGCACAACATTGTTCCGGATGACTGGAGGCAAGTAAGAGTTATAGCCATTCGAAAACCCGGTAAACCCGCATCGGATTATAACTCGTACCGTCCCATCGCGATGCTGTCCTGTATACGGAAAATGATGGAGAAAATGATTCTTTTTCGTCTAGACAAATGGGTCGAGTCGAATGGTTTACTTTCAGATACGCAATTTGGATTTCGGAGAGGCAAAGGAACGAGCGACTGTCTTGCGTTGCTTTCAACTGAAATTCAACTGTCCTATGCGCAAAAACAGCAAATGGGTTCCGTTTTCTAGGACATTAAGGGGGCTTTTGATTCTGTTTGTATCGATGTCCTGTCGGATAAACTCCACGATAGTGGGCTTTCACCAATTATGAACAACTATTTCAGCAACTTGTTGTCTGAGAAATATATGAGCTTTTCTCATGAAAACTCGACAACTTCACGAATTAGTTACATAGGTCTCCCCCAGGGCTCATGTTTAAGCCCCCTTCTTTATATTTTTTATGTAAAAGACATTGATGGTTGTATTGATGAAAATTGCTCGCTAAGGCAGCTTGCAGATGACGGCGTTGTGTCCGTTATAGGACCAAATGCACTGGACCTGCAAGGACCATTGCAAGATACCTTAGACAATTTGTCTACTTGGGCTATGAAGCTGGGTATCGAATTCTCTCCGGAGAAAACTGAGTTGGTTGTTTTTTCTAGGAAGCATCATCCTGCACAGTTACAGCTTCAACTAAAGGGTAGAACAATCACTCAAAGTATATCTTTCAAGTATTTAGGTGTCTGGTTCGATTCCAAAAGCACGTGGGGAAAACATATTGCGTATGTGAAACAAAAATGCCAACAAAGAATTAATTTTCTTCGTACAATTACCGGAACTTGGTGGGGAGCACACCCGGAAGATCTGATCAGGTTGTACCGAACTCTCCTTTCGATTTTAGAGTGAAGCAGCTTTTGCTTCCAATTCGCAGCAAAAACACACATCCTTAAGCTGCAACGGATTCAATACCGTTGCCTTCGTATTGCGCTAGGCTGCATGCACTCGACTCATACGATGAGCCTCGAAGTACTCGCGGGTGTTCTCCCACTGACAGATCGTTTCGCGGCTTGCCGGCGCCGGTGGTGTAGTGGTACGCGTGACTGCTTTCTAACACCCCAATGGGTCTGGGTTCAATCCCAGCCGAGGTCGGTGGGATTTTTCTGAGGCATAAAAATCTCTGGTCACTTCTTCCTTTTCGGAAGGGAAGTAAAGCCGTTGGTCCCGGCCCATGTGTGTTGAATGGGTGCGATATCCTACGCAGGTGTGGAAGCTGCCTTCCTGCACATTCGATTGCCGTCAATGGATGGCAATCGATGTCCGTCGGTGATTGGCACTAGATTGCGGAACAGAGACCGACGTTAAATAAAGGAAAGAAGAAGAAGATCGTTTCGCGGAACTGTCCTTTCGGTTTCTTATCCGTTGTGAAGTAATGAACCCATTGGTAATAGAAAACTTTGAGAAGCTGCTCGACAGAAATCATCAAACAAGATTCATGAGTCTCTATTACGAGTACATGACGCTGGAGATTGGCCCTTCTTCATTCAATTCCTCTCGTGTTTGCCTCCAAGACTTTTATAGTTCCTCTGTAAATTTTGATCTGACCATGTTGCAAGAAATCCGTGGAATACCAGATCACCATCGGTCGATGGTTGTTCCCTTAATTTTTGCAAACGAGTACCACCATGTTAGTAACAATAAGAGTTTTTTCACAGATGGGTCAACTATAAACGCTTCCACTGGATTTGGAGTATTCAACGAATTTCATAGCGCCTTATATCAACTGCAAAAACCCTGTTCCGTATACGTTGCGGAACTTGCAGCCATATTCTACGCAGTAGAGCAAATTTCCTCACTACCATCTGATCACTATTTTATTTTAGCTCGTTGGAGGCTATTCGATCAATGAGGCCGATAAAGCACTCCTCTTATTTCCTGACTGAAATCCGAGCAAAATTGAGTACTTTATCTAACTGCTCCTATACTATCACCTTAGTTTGGGTCCCATCTCATTGCTCAATTCCGGGTAATGAGAAAGCGGACTCGCTAGCTAAGGTGGGCGCTACACAGCAAAAAAATAATTTTTATATCACGTCAAAGTGGATGCACTACAATCATGTCAAAAATATGGTGTAATATTACTTGCTAAAAAGGACAAAATTATCATTAATACAATGCATGAACTGACATTACGCTGCTTTTACTGCATTTGTTTATATATGTGGTCATAAAAATTACATGAAATTTTCGACATGATTGTAGTGCATCCACTTTGATGTGATATCAAAATTATTTTTTTACTGTGTATGGAAGGCGATATTTTTGATCGACAAATCGCCTTTGCGGAATTTTTCTCAATTACCCGTCAGCACGTCCTCACCAACTGGCAACAAAAATGGAATGAGAGTGATCTGGGAAGATGGTTACATTCTAAGGATTGGACATGAGCCGTGACTTTATACGTGTCATATCAAAGTTCAAGTCCAATCACCACTCGTTAGACTCGCATTTCTTCCGAATCGGGCTCGCAGGCAGCAATTTGAGCGCTTTGGTAGTGGCTATCGCGATATCGACCACGTGCTTTGGTCATGCACGCTCCATTGTGTTGCTAGATCCGAGTTATCCGCATCCCTCAGGGCCCGAGGAAAACAACCCATGCGGCCCGTTAGAGACATCTTGTGTTTTTAAAACGGATAGATCTGAAGATTTAGTAGTTAGTGTCATCTTGTGTTCCCCATGTTGTTAGCTGCCCATCGGTGTACCCCCATGTTTGTCTTTTTCATCAGTTGGTCGCTTAGTTCGAGATAAAGAGCACACCTTTGGCACAATCTCGTAAGCATTGGAATGTTGAAAATAAAATGCGAGCACTGCTGGACAACTGTCATTGAAGATGTTCATAACATTACGTGCTGTTTGACTGTATAATCAGGAACATCCTCTAGTCGAATAAACCAGAAGAACTAAGACCAGCAGTTAACTTATAGAATAATATAGTTGAAGATGTTAATTTCAAGTAACAGACTAAAGTGGTAGTTTTCATACGATAGATGAGGAGATAAAAGTATAGAATTAATAGTTCCGTTAGAGTACGGCATTGTGAATATTGCATATAGAGAGTAGAAAGCGAGTAAGGACAACTTTAGGAAGGTACAAATCGGTTTGATCATCTCTCTTTACCAAGCGGTGCCAGTGGTGTAGTGGTAAGCGTGATTACCTCTCACCCCAGCAGGCCTGGGTTCAATCCCAGTCGGCGCCGCCGGGATGTTCGGAGGCATAACATCTCTGATCACGCCTTCCTTCGGAAGGGAAGTGAAGCCGTTGGTCCCCGGTTCATGAGTTGATGGGTCGATAGGTAGGGTCCAGGTGTGGGAGCTGCCTCCCTGGCGTCGGTAGCATTGGTGCTCAGCACGGAAAACAAGATCGACGGAAAACATATCAAGGACAAAAAAAAATCTCTCTTTACCAAACTCCCCCGTTGGAGTTTGGTAAAGAGAGATGATCAAACCGATTTGTACCTGCCTAAAGGTCCAATGATGAGAAGGGGAACAAAAGGCCGAATAGACAAAAAGTCGGATAATGATAAGGGCGACAAAAGGTCAAATTGTCAACAGGTCGAATGCTTCAAAGAGGAACAAAAGGTTGAACGATTCAAAGAGGAGTAATTCTTTAAATATTTAAATATATCCGCTTGGTTGCACGAAACTGATTCAAATATGAGATTGCCACTTTTCGTAGCTCTAATTAATAGACCCCTCGCTCGCCAAAGGGCCTTACAGTTTTCAAAAAAGTTGAATTTCTAGCTATTCTTGACATATTTATCTTGTCAAATCTTTGAAATTTCATATGGAACCCTACTGCACACAACACGTTATTATGAAGAGGAAAGATAGGGCTTTCTTTGGAAATGGAATTTTTTTTGGCGGCCATCTTGGATTAGGACGCAATATTGGATTTTATCAGAAAAACGTATTTCTCCTCATGTTCGCTACCACCGATTTTGATTCTGGTCATCTGAAAGCTGAGAAAAAAATGCTATCAGATACACACAACAGATTAGGTGAGCAATTACATTAACACTATTAAACCAACGCTGGGAAATTGTGAACCTCGTAAAAAAAAATGGTTTTTTCATAGTGTTAATGTCGTTGCTCACCCAATCTGTTGCCTGTATCTGATAGAATTTTTCTCAGCTCTCAGATAATGACTTCAGAATCAAAATCGGATCAAAATCGGTGCTTGCGAACATGATGAAAAATACGTTTTTCTGATAAAATCCAATATTGCGGCCTAATCCAAGATGGCCGCCAAAAAAATCCATGGCTGGTTCAGCTGGTGAAAGCTGATTTTAAACAGGTTCCTGGTCAAGATTTTTTTATATACCGCAACCAGAACAGAACTAGTTCAGGACAACTTAGGCAAACAAATCAGATGAAATCAAGCTGAACATTGCAGTAGGTCCTGACTGACCTCAACAATATCAGGGCTTCATGTGAGAGGAAGCTGCCAAAATGGCATAAAATAGATGTTTAATTTTTTAACAATATTTTTCTACACCTAATTTTGTGTGACTACTTTTTGCTCGTTCCACCCTTTGTACAAGTCTAGGAAGTTTCATACAAGCTCAGAGAACATTATTCAAATTCACTAGTGCTCTTAACTGTTCAGAGATCTTTTTATAAGTTTAGGGCATTACGTTACATTTAAAAGTATTAGAACTACTTCAGGAAAATTTAAGTAAACTTCGTGGAACGTCAGAAAAAAAAATCATCACAAATTGTAGAAGTGCAGCGAACTTCAAGAATCTTCATAAAATATCAAAAAATACAGGGTATTTGTAAAAGTTCATCTAGCTTCGCACAAGTTTGCAATATTGATCAGTAGCTCTGTAAACTTTATAGTAGATCAGGAATTTTTGGACAAGTTCAGAGGCAGATAAACAGAACTAGGCTGAACCATTCACTGCAGCGGATCACTTTGACGTTTCTATATATTATGTTTACCTTGCATGCAATATTGTCTGCAACTTAGCGAGCAAGTTTATTTTCCGAGCTTAGCCAGAGAGACCGTTATTAAGACTCTATGTTTCAAAATTAAACTTATTCGAATAGTTACATCTGTTAGTCTGTGGTTCAGATAACTTCTTAGGACTTAGGATCTCACTCTTTCTGAACATCCTGGAAGATTAGGCAAATTTCGTTTAATTTCAAGGACCTACCCAGATGATCAGGAATATTCGTACAAAATGTTGAGCGCCTTCCCGTATGATTGAAGAAGTTAATAAATATTCTGAACTCTCGTTAGAATTAGGAGAGCTTATCAACATATGTAACTTGAATGAAGTTCCGGAAAAAAATATCTTCATTTAATTCCAAAAGCCTTCAAAATGAATACTTGTCTTCAAATTGGCATCCCTGGGGTGGGTGGCATCAGGGATCCACATTTTCGAAGTTCTAAAATGAACTCGAGTTTTGTTTTTCTCATACAACGCGTTCAACGCGTCATTTCTTTAACGCCTAGCTAGACTATCAGCAAGGAACGAAAATGAAAAAGAAGCACGCTTAGAAGGAAAGGCTGGCTGTGCATCTTCTCGTCGTTGCTTTGCTCATCGCTTTCAATGTAAGTAACGTCGATTTTCGTGTGAAACGAAACCTCATTATGACTATCAATCCCCTTCACGAACACTCTGTCACCACTCTTTCAATTTGTTTGAAATGTGTTATGTCCCGTTTTCGTTATTTTTTTAGATAGATATGTGGATGGAGGATACATTATACATATTACGAGTAATCTTCATGTGTTTTCACGCGAAAATTGCATTAAATATACATTTTCATTTTCCGTCATATACGTCACGAAACCTCTGTTGATGTCTTTCATGAAAGAAGAAACTATCAAAGCTCGAGCGCGTTTCCCGAAGCTTGAAAGAAAGACCAATGGAGCGACAAGAAAGCCAGCTGTCTCTTCGTCGCGTCGATTTGGTCGATGGAAGCTGATATTGGGACGCCCTGGATAGCACAATAAAACTACATGGACTTTAAATTGATTTACAAGTAACATGTTCTTATAGAATTAATTATGCTACAGGCCCCTGATTGTACCATAACAGGGAGCTAGCTTGTTACGGTCCCATATCTTTGCATCCCTAGCAGCACCTTTGTCGCAGAACAATTATGGTTACTTGTGCGCAACTTATTCCAGTCACAATCAAGTTGCAGCAACTTATTTCGATGGAAGTGTGCTACTTAGGATTATTAAAGGGTGTCCCACATCAAATTGCATCACGGAAAAAACCCTGTAGAAAATTACCCATTGGGTATTTTCTCTTGAAAATTTGGGTGGAAGTACTTAAGAGTGTATTGTTTATCGCTGTCAGTTTTTCGAAAGTTGGAAAAAAATGGCGCACCTCTCATCGGGACATAGGAAAACGGCTCGGAATCGTGCATTCAATGGTAAGTCGTGTGATTAAACGTTACTACGAAACTTTCAACATCAAACGGAAGGAGAAATGCGGTCAGAATGGATGTTCTATTTGTGATCAGGATCATAAGCGTGTCGTGAAAGCGTTTAAGCGGTATCCCAATGCTTCGGTCGCGGATGTGGCCAAAAAGTTGAATCTATCCAAGGAGGGACTGCATACGTACGAAGTGCAGAATGCTCCAAATCGTGACGAACGGCAAAATACGGTGGGAAAGTCACGGGCCCAGAAACTGTTCACCCTGATGCTGAGCAAAAAACGTTGACAGGCATTTATTGATGTTTCATTGACGAAGAAATTGGTGAAAAGTTTTTCTCGGTTGATCGACGCATTCCGAAATTTCGGATCATGGAACTTGAGAAAAGAAAATTAATTGTGCACAAACATCTAGAGAACCCTTCGTGGTCTGCCTCAAAAATAGCAAAAGTGTTAAAATTCCCAAATTCAACGATGTGTGTTGTAATCAAACGTTACAAGGATACTCTGAGTGTGGATAGACCACAGCGCATCTATCATAAAAGTGGCATTAGGGACAAAGAGCTGAGGAGAAAGGTGTTGAGGTACGTGTAAAGCAACCCAGGTGTCTCCATACGTGATTTGGCAAAGAAATACGATTCCAACTTTTCCACCGTGCGTAACATCCTTTCAAGAGAAGGAATTAAGTCTGTTTGTGCCAGTAAACATCCGAATCGCTTCCTGAAACAAAATTTAGTGGCCAAAAAGCGAGCACGATTACTGCGCGAAATAAAGGGTGATACGGTCAAAATTTGGTCAAGGGAAAACGCGTGTAAATCGGTGAAATCGTTTATTTAAAAAATCAAATTAAATTTCTTTTTCAAGTTCAATTAGTATAAAATTCAGGAAAAATATTCAGTTAGGCTTCCGCTTTTCCAAATCCGAATTGCCGGGCCTTACGCTTGACCCCTGCCATCAGCTTTTGTACAGCCACCTTGTCCACCTTCTTCGCCGCAGAAAGCCAGTTTGCCTTGAACTGCTGCTCGCCCTTAGCAGTTTTTTTGGTCTTCTTTAGGTTCCGCTTGACAATAGCCCAGTATTTCTCAATTGGGCGGAGCTCTGGCGTGTTGGGAGGGTTCTTGTCCTTGGGAACCACCTGCACGTTGTTGGCGGCGTACCACTCCATGGCCTTATTACCGTAATGGCAAGATGCCAAATCCGGCCAAAACAGTACGGAACAACCGTGTTTCTTCAGGAAAGGCAGCAGACGTTTATTCAAACACTCTTTCACGTAAATTTCTTGGTTGACAGTCCCGGAAGCTATGAAAATGCTGCTTTTCAAGCCACAGGTACAGATGGCTTGCCAAACCAGATATTTATTTCTTTGCGAACTTTGACAGTTTCATGTGCTTGAAAACATCTGCTACCTTTCCCCTTCCTTTTGCCGTATAAAACTCCTGTCCCGGAAGCTGCTTGTAGTCGGCTTTGACGTAGGTTTCGTCGTCCATTACCACGCAGTCAAACTTCGTCAGCATCGTCGTGTACAGCCTCCGGGATCGCGCTTTGGCCGTCGTATTTTGTTTATCATCGCGATTTGGAGTCACTACCTTCTTGTAAGTCGATAGTCCGGCTCGTTTTTTGGCTCGATGCACGGTTGTAGACGATACACCCAGCTTATTTGCGGCATCTCGGAGAGAGAGGTTAGGGTTTCGCTTGAAACTACCGGCAACTCTCTTTGTCGTCTCAGCGGCTTCCGGTTTTCGATTTCCCCCCGATCCAGACTTCCTGGCTGTCGACAAACGTTCCCCAAACACTTTAATTACATTTGTAACGGTTGATTTGGCAACTTTTAGCGATTTTGCCAACTTTGCGTGCGAGTAGCTCGGATTTTCGCGATGCGCGAGCAAAATTTTGATACGCTGCTCTTCTTGCTTGGACGGCATTTTGACAACTGAAGAGTGAATTCTAAAATCAAAATAGGAGCAACATTCTACACACACACACCTTCAAAATGAGGGGTGTTCAGGTTTTTTAAATGCAAAATTGAAAGAAATACGTCAAGTTGATATTGACCAAATTTTGACCGTATCACCCTTTAGTTTTGACGAAATTTGATGGCTGTATTTTAATGGATGACGAAACATATGTCAAAATGGATTATAAACAAATCCCCAGACGAAAATTTTACCTAGCAACTGGTCGTGGGGATGTCCCTACCAGGTATAAATTTGTTTTTGCTGATAAGTTTGTTCGGAAACTAATGATTTGGCAAGGAATCTGCAGTTGTGGCCTTAAAACCAAGGTTTTCATCACATCTCACACAATGACGTCGAAGGTTTACATTAAAGAGTGTCTGAAAAAGCGGATTTTACCCTTCATTCGGCAACACAAGACCAACGTTATGTTTTGACCGGATCTAGCCAGCTGCCACTAGTCTAAGGAGGTACTTGAATGGTATGCTGCAAACAATGTTAATTTCGTCGCCAAAGAGATTAATCCTCCGAATTGCCCTGAGTTCAGACCGATCGAAAAATATTGGGCAATTGTCAAGCGAAAACTTCGAGGATGCGGTAAAGAAGTGACAAATGCACAACAAATGCGTTTAAAGTGGAATAAGTTCGCCGGTACAGTGTCACCAGCGACTGTGCAGATCATGATGACATCGATCACAAGTAAAGTGCGACAGTTCGTTCGAAACGGTGAATTGTAATATTTTGTAACATATCGTTTGAAAGCTGAATAAATACCCTTTTGTTCGACGTTTTAATCAACCGTGTATGTTGTTTAACTCTTGAGTTATGATCACTTGAATGCGTCCAAATTTACTTTGAATCGGGCTTTAGTCTACCCAGGACGTAGCTGATTGATCATAATTCTCACTGACACAGTTATCCACACAGTTATCGGTATTACCAAACCGGAGGTGGCATGTTCGATTCCCAGTTTGGTCGAGGAAATCTTTCAGGTTGAAAATTTTCTCGATTTCGCTGGGCATAGAGAATCATTGTGCTTGCCACAGAATATACAAATTCGTTTCATGCATAGTTGTATTGGTTGACATAGAAAGTCCTCAATTAATAAAAGTGGAAGTACATCTTGAAACACAGAGTTAAGATCCGGAAAAACGCTCGCAACTGAAGCATAAAAGGCATAGAAGAAGCAGGAACCTCAGATATGTACAACAAAAACACTTATTTATGTAAATATTATCACGAAAACTAAACCAACCGTGTCACAATTTCGACGGCCTGCTATATACTGTTTTCAGCAGAATGTTCTTGAAACCCGTTTTCATTTTCACACGAGTACTGTACACCAAATTACAAACCATCGAATGTTGCTGTATCGAGGAAAGCGCCTCAATTACATACAATTGTTTGGCACACGATCAAAATTCAACAACCATTCCATCAAGTAAGTGCTGCTAAGAAAAATACATTTCCTCCCGAGGTCAAGTAGTTTCCCGACAACACCAGACATAAATTTCAACAGCATATCCCTTCAATAAATCCTTCTCATTTATCTCCATACATCGCAACACATCAACGACCGACAAAAACAATTGACGTTCGCAAGTATCGTCACAATGCCATAATCTCGCAAATGAAATTTTCTTGCGAATGTAATTTTGATTTACGAAAACGTCTTTTTGCTCGTGGCTCCGAGCACGCCTGAAAACCTAATCAGGAGATTGTTGTGTTTATCAATGTGCTCTCTTGCCACATGTGAACGCTGGCGAGGGAAAGTGTGTTGCGTACGATGATTTCCGCCGGAGGGTAGCGGTAAATATTTGCCACGTTATTTCATTTCATCAAATAACATCCAACCCCTTCGGGTCTCCGTCAGGAACACGAACGAGTCACGGTGTTCCACAAATTTGCTTAAAATATGTATCTGCCACCACCTACCTCGCCCTCTGCCACTGCAGCCAGGAAGACCTAGCTTTAATTTCCGTTGACAAAAGTCATTTGCAGTCAACCTACCTACTGCGATGGGTGACGACGGTAAAAACGACGGCTTTGAGAAGGATTCGGATTGTGCTCTAGCTCTAGTTACTTCCAACGTGTACCTTCCCACCACGACACCAGAGGAGATGCACCCATTTTAGGCTCTCCGTCGCCACCCTTTTTTCTCTATAGGTCATATCACTTGAAGCTGTACACTGCAGTTCGAATTTTTTTAATAACGCTTTACTTCAGTAGTGAATTTTTAAATGTTCAACAGGTGGTTTTATTGAAGTTTCGATTACTTTGAGTGTTTGTTCAATAAAATTAAACCTTCAACTCTATATAGCAAAAGGTACACATTTTCGACCAAGGATGTTCAATTTTTTTCAGTTGAGGTAATTCCTTTAAGAGTCCAATGACGACCGTCATGATGGCTGATGCTCCCTATTACTTCGAGTGTTCTGGAGCACAAATCTTGGGCACTGTTGCGACATCGCTCATGAGATTGAAACTCCCTGTTAGCTGCACTGCAGCAAACGTGAAGTTTCAATTTGATTGTAATTTGTTTTGTGGGAGCTGATATTTGTGCTCTTGAACTTTAGAGGTGATGCTAGGATGAATCAGAAATAAGGTTTGCACAGCGAATCGCCTTAAGCAAAAGCACCCCGGAGCTCCGAACGACAAAAAGAGATCAGATAGAAAAAAAGCAACATTTGTCGGTGCAGATAAATAACCAAGATCAAAGCGGAAATGGGATGTGACTTATATATACATAAAGCGGAACATATAATTTTGAGCTCTACTGCTGCCGCCTGCCTGGAATGGAACATTCTGCTATAGTGTATCTACAACCGGATAGCTTAGCTAGTACGTATACAGTGCTTTACTGATTGTGAAGACCCTAAATTGGCAGGATTCAGTACTAAAACAAAGTACTGCGTATTTTTACCATGTCAACAAAAAAGGGGGAAACTGGGCACAGATTGTATTGTTAAAAATAGCTCGTAGTTAAAGGTGAAAGATAGAAAGTGCTATCAGAGCGTGATTATTTTATACAGACAATAAGATGGATTGCAAAAATGACTAAGGAGGTCATGCCTTCCTGCAAAGTTTAAAAAATCTGATTTTTTAAACTTTACATGAATTGAAAGTTTATACACTCAGGTATTTTTTCATTTACCGTGGAAAAAAACCTACCAAGATTTTTATATTTCACATGCTAAAACATTTTTAAAAAATGGGCCTTCGGAAAGCTCGAATTATAAATGTGTCATTTATTGGTCATTTTCAACCAGCCCGTCAATTTTCGGCAAGCACTTCCAATAATTTGATATTACGTACACAAAAAATTCAGCATATTTGTAGTTCTGTGTCAAAATTTCAGCTCAATTGATCATAACAAAACATAGTTGCAACATGCCAAAGTTGGCTAGTTTGAATGAAAATTCTTTGTTATGTCATGGTAATCAATACTAAATTTTTGTATTAGGTATAGAATAAGAATAAGAATAAGGTATGCATTAGTTATTTTCTCCTGCTCGGACTGCTGGCCGAAGAAGTCGTCTCCACTCAACTCGATCCATCGCCACACTTCGCCAGCCTCGTAGTCTGCGAAGGGTCCGCAGGTCGCCATCTACTTGGTCGATCCACCTTGTCCGCTGCGCGCCTCTTCTTCTTGTTCCTGTTGGGTCGTTTTATAGAACCATTTTAACTGGGTCGTCGTGCGGCATTCTTACGACGTGCCTAGCCCACCGTAATCGCCCAATTTTTGCAATGTGGACGATGGATGGTTCTCCCAGCAGCTGGTGCAATTCGTGGTTCATTCGCCTCCTCCACGTTGCGTCATCCATCTGCACTCCACCGTAGATGGTACGCAACACCTTCCGTTCGAAAACACCACACCACCTCCACGAGCATAGTCCAGGTCTCGTGGCCGTAGAGTCTAATCAAATTTTATTCGACCGGAGCGTCCTCCGGAGTCCAAAGTAGGCACGATTCCCTGCCATAATGCGTCCTTGAATTTCTCTGCTGGTATCATTTTCGGTGGTCACCAGTTAGCCCAAATACACAAACTCATCGACCACCTCGATTTCGTCAACGACAATCTGAACTCCGGGTGGGAGGCTAACATTGTCTTCCCTAGAACCTCTTCCTTTCATGTATTTTGTCTTTGATGCGTTGATGGCAAGTCCAATCCGCCTAGCTTCAGCCTTCAGTCTGATGTACGTTTCCGCCATCGTCCGTGCCGTGATGTCAATGTCATCGGCGAATCCAAGAAGCTGGATGGACTTCCTGAAGATCATGCCACTTGTGTCTATCCCAATTCTTCTGACCACACTTTTTAACGCGATGTTGAATAGCAAACACGAAAGTCCATCACCTTGCCGTAGCCCCCTTCAAGATTAGAAGGGACTCGAGAGTGTCCCCGATACTCGAACAACGCACATCACTCGATCCATCGTCGCCTTGACCAATCGCGTCAGTTTATCCGGAAATCCGTACTCGTGCATAATCTGCCATAGCTGATCTCGATCGTTTGTGTCGTATGCGGATTTGAAATGATGTGTGGACACGTTGTATTCGCGGTATTTCTGCAGAACCTGCCGAATCGCGAAAATTTGGTCCGTGGTATGCATCCCGTGGTGTTGCCGTACGAACTCTCTTGCAAATGGTGACAGGCGGCGGCATAGAATTTGGGAGAGTACCTTGTAGGCGGCGCTCAGCAGTGTGATCGCGCGGTAGTTGCAGCAATCCAACTTGTCGCCCTTTTTGTAGATTGGGCATACGACACCTTCCATCCACTCCTCCGGTAATATGTCCTCCTCCCAAATCTTGGCAATTACCCAGTGCAGCGCTCTAGCCAGTGCTTCACCACCGTATTTCAAAAGCTCACTTGGTAGTTGATCTACACCAGTTGCTTTGTTGTTCTTCAGTCGACCGATCTCCTCCTCAACTTCTTGAAGATCAGGGGCCGGTAGCCTGTCGTCTTCTGCGCGTGCTCCAAGGTATGTTGCCATGTCACCTTCGTTTTCTGCTGCTTCACCGTTGAGGTGCTCGTCATAGTACTGCTTCCACCTCTCAATCACCTCCCACTCGTTCGTGAGAAGGTTACCGTCCAAGTCCTTGCACATATCGGCTTGTGGCACGTAGCCTTTGCGTGAACTATTTAGCTTCTCCTAGAACTTCCGTGTGTCGTTTACGCGGTACAGGTTTTCCATCGCCTCGCAATCTCGGTCTTCCTGCTGACGCTTCTTCCTTCGGAAAACCGAGTTTTGTCTGTTCCGCGCTTGTCTGTATCGCTCCACATTAAATCTCGTGCGATGTTGCAGCATTCTCGCCCTTGCTGCATTCTTCTCCTCTACTAACAGTTTGCCTTCGCCGTCAAACCAGTCTAAGATTGCAGTACCTATTGCCGCTACAATTTTATGTTTCTCGCGGTGTACTTATAAATATCTGACTGATATCTTAGATACCTAGAAATACTTAAAAATACTTAAGAAATACCTAGTACTAGTATGTTTACCTGGTTGCTAGGTGAATTTCTGCAGTTTGTTTATTCAATGTTTTCAGGAATTTTATGTGTTAGGCTGGTTTGTGTGCATTGCGAGCGTTAACGTATCAATGAATAAATCATATAAAAGAAAATATTTCCAACTTCAGCGAAAAAGACGATTAGTATGTAAAAGTAAGTCTTTCGCTTATGAGAATGTGTCTTTTCCTTTGACATACGAGAAAAAAAAATTATTTTATCCTGAAAGTGGTCCCCTATATCCCACATCCCGTTTTCTGGAGAAAATAAAGCGTATTTTAAAATTTAATATAATGTGCTCCTTATTAAAAATTACATTATGCCATTCTAATAAAAATGAACATAGAACCCCGCATACATGATGTATAAGCAGATAAATGTGGATTTCTCATAAGCGTCACCATATAAAATGCTCTGCGTTATCCTTATCGTGTTTCGATGGCTATGCGAAATTATCATGCAAGGTACAATATTTGTGTATTCCCTCATTAAAATTGTATGATTATTTTTCATAACGACGTGTTTGGGGTACCATCAACTATTCGTCGAATAGTTGTATGATTTGGTTTATCGTTCAGTTATTTTTTTATTATGGATATGAACTAATTATTTATTTCTTATTAATGACACATTGATTTTTTAAATATTAACTGTAATAATAGGTTAATGTGCATTTAATAAAAATACAAAAATATTCAAAAATTGCATTCGTTTAAATATTTTATAGTTTCAGCCAGTGTTACTTCCACTCACTTGCTATAAAAAGATGTTTTTCGGAATTATGAAATCATGAAATAGTATAATGCTAATTAGTACTTGTAAGTTACAAGAAGAGGTCATGAAGTATATGTTTTACACATACAATCTGTCAATATTGCTTTCAGTGCGTCATAATCAGTGATTTTACGACTCGTGAGCGCTCACTCAGAGTGAACGCTCACGAATCATAAGATCGCTGATTGTGAAGCTCTGAAAGCGAAATTGACAGGTTTTATGAGTCAAGCACATACTTTACACCCTCTTCCTGTTACTTAAAAGTACAGCATACCATTATAACATCTAATGATTGCATAATTCCGAAAAATATTTTTTTATAGCAAGTGAGTGGAAGCAACCCTGGTTTCAGCACTTAAAGATCCTGTAGCATCCGGTGGTTGGATATGCGATGTTTTTTTCCAACATCGATTCCAATAATGCTCCCGTTGGCGATCAACAGTCCTCCACCGTCCATAATTTTAAAGATCCTTCCTTTGACTAACACTCCTCGTTTTTTTATACTTTCATGGCACTTTACTGGAATCCGTTGAAGCGAACACATCTTTGTTCTACCTGAAAATATAGTTTTAATTTTAGTTTTAATTCCTACTACGTTAAGACTATAGCAAGACGTGAAATTTTTACTGGAAATCATATGTATGACTTTTGATATCAAGTTAGCCTATATTACGTAGTATTATTATTTTTTATATTATTTGCAGTACATGCTATAACAAATTTCCCTTTTACCTGTCCATTTACGTGACAAATAATTGATCCTTCAAAGAAAATTCAATCTCCCATACTTATATCTTCTAATAAACTGTTTTGTTGACGATCGCTTGTTTGCTTGATAGATATTTCCTCTGGGCGGTAAAATCTTCGAATTCTGTCATAGGAGCATTCATACTTGGTATTCAAAAGCATCTAAAGTATCGTATATTTCTTGATGTTGTACTATTTTCCATTTGTACCTTGTATTTTGAAAGTGTGCTTTAGGCCAGTTGTGCAATTTCTTAAGTTAATCTCACCACTGCAATGTTTAAATATCATCTCAGCATCAGCTATATTATTTTCTTGATCGAGTTCCGATATGCTTGAGTAAAAGCCATTTTCCTTAATTTCATCTTCTTGTTTATCCTCAGCGTTAATATCTTTGCTGTCTACGTGGTATTCTTCAACAGAGACAAATTCAAATGGATTCAATGAATTGTTTTGTGATTGATTTGCATTAATCCTATCGCCAAACTCCATGTCGTTGATTCCAACTACCTTAAGCATTGTAATAGAATCAAGTCTTGAATTTTCAATGGTTGTTCGAATATCCCCATCTGATGGTTAAGATTCCACGATAGCTGAAGAAAACTTTTTTTGATGTTTATTTTCATTTGCATTTGCAAACGCTTCATTTTTCCAATCAGCTCGCCCATCGAAAAATTGATTTTTGTAGAATTTGATGTTGCCATAGCTCCTAGTTCCCGGAAAACATGCTCATTTTGCTGACTGGACAAGTTTTCAACTATAAATTGTTCGGGAGTATTAATATCTCGACATTGGGCCAAATAAATCACAAGCGAATGTGCATTCAATTCAAGAGATAAGTAAACATTGGTAGTGACACAGTTTTGTATGCTTTGATAACGTTTCCAGCACCACGCTCGCCATGCTCTAACTATGAAAAGGGAGTTCCTGAAAAATATTTTACTTTTAGCAATTATCCAACAATATAGGTATTCCAATATAAAAAAAACCTACCAAATAAGATAGATACGTAGTAGAGGAGGCATATCGATTGATGTGTACGAATCATATATCTGGCTCATTATAGTTAGCAACAAAACTGTCCCATCGCATCCAGGAACATGCTGCTTCAAAAGACATCGTACGTTGGGGTTCATCATTTTAATTGTAGGTTCAAATTTCATTTTATCCTTGCTGCTCAAATCAGACGTTGTTAAAAGATGTTTATCTTTTCCTATTTTTCGAGTATGTAATAAGTTCAGCCAAATGTGCAAGTGATGCTTTGAAGGTTTCTGAGAGATATTTGAATCAATTAATGTCTTAAATGTAAATTTTTAATTATATATAGCCCAATATAAGATGTTTTCCAGGGTTCACTAAACTATGTCGAAACTTATTCACCAGGTGTACGGTATCTTGAATGCACACTGGCTGATTTTTTTTTCTTGAATCCGGAACCATTCTCCCCATTTCATATAGGAATCTGTCTTGTTCAACCCTGCTCTGGTAACCATTGCTTTCAACAGTCGTGGATCACAATCTGAACAATTACTGATAACTTTTATTCCCGCTTCATCTAATGTTATCTCTACGTAGTTCCATCTTTTCAAAGTGACGTTATAGTCAAAATTCGTATCGGAGCATGCAAAGTAAATGCAAAACGGTGCAGCTTGCTTCTCCATAGGTGTTGCTAATATCATATAGGTATGTCAAATTACCAACAGCAAAACCCGAAAGCGCTTGCATCATCTTCATTGCGGACGTCATCTTGAAGTGATTCATGACGGGATCATATGTTGGACGTGGAACTATACTTGATGCATCCTCACTAAGACTACAAACCTGTAATTGTTTGAGAATAGATAGTCTACTAATGCTTGCAACATTAGTACACCTTCTACGGAGTCAGTAGTATTAGCCGTAATATGTTTGCGCAAAACTTTATGATTTATACAGTGTTTGTTACTAGCTTGATAGTTATAGAAGCTGTTTCCTGCTTTCATTAGTTCATAAGCTTTCACGTCCTTCTCATGCTTTCTATAACGCATCCCTCTTTTGCAGTATAGTTCTGAGCGCAATTGCAGATTTAAATCAGTTCGGATTAATGGTGAGTCTATAGATAAATCTGAAGCATTACTTTCAGTCTGCCTTTCGAGTGAATCATAGAAGTGCATTCCGTGATCCGCCGTGATACATATATGAAGTTCTTCATTGGTTTTCTTATCTGTTTATTAAAAAAATAAAATGCTAGTAGGATTATAATTTATTACAATTAACAGTAGGTTTTGATTCATAGCTTAATGGCGGTGAAACGAAATTGTGAGATAAATTATCATTACAAAACTGATTTTATAAAGTTAATGGAAAGGTAAAGCTTATTCAATACCTTGATCTTTTATAGACTGTTGTGGATCATCGACATTTGGAATATCATCTGCTAACGCCAGGTATTCTTCCTCAACGACGAGGTCTTCTTCGACGATGAAATTATCGGTTGTAGCTTCGTCTAAACCGATGCTTTTAGTTTGCCTGTCAGCGATCGGTAGTCGCATTTTCCTTTTTCTCAGCTCTCTTGGAATCCGATAATGCTGATTTTCACAAGTTACCCGTCATCCAACATCCTCCTACTTTTTTCGTTACCTTAAGTCGCTTCGTGTTTTGATCTGATGCACAAATTGGACACAATACTTCTCCAACTAATTTTCCACTTGTGTCGCTGAACACTTCCGCCTTAAAAAAAACGTGTGATACCGTCTATAATCGATTTCCCTATAAAAAACAGAATGATTGAATTTGTTGAAAAGGAAAACAATGTTATTGAATTATGGGAACCACATTAACCCCATATAAAAGATCAAAAAAAAAATACCATTAACTTAGTGCCCCACTGTAAAAATATTGTATATTGTAATCATCGAATAAACCAACAATATGGTCCGCATTGATTCCCTCCTCCGTATTGCGGGAATCATCTTTATCACTATTGAGTATCTACTTACGGGAGAAGGGACTCGAAATTCAATTTGATCTTGCTCAACAGTTCGTTAGTATCATTAATAATGATACTAATGAATAATGATTCATTATTCATCCCTTCAAGGTCACTGGGTTCGCTCAAAAAACTAGTTCCGATCCGTACTTCTTTCTTCAGTAATTGCAACTTTATGCTTTTTTCCAGGGCGGCTTGTTGGCTTGTTGTTGGCTTGTCCCCTGTCTCGCCGGGGAACCATCGTGCACAGCTCTGTTTAGAGTACCACGCTGGCACTAGGGCTGTGATCAACCGCTCCTAACATGGAGAACAGACGCCGTTTTGAGCCCCACGTCCATGGTGAACAGACGCCCGGGTTTGGTGAAGCATTTCCTCTACAACCGTACTATGGTTACCGCGCCAGTGTTCGCGTCGCACCTCTTCACTTTGCTATTGCCGGACTGGGAACATTGTCCAGGCTACGCCACCCAGCTGTATCCATGTTTCAGCTGGTAGTCTTTTGTTATCATATGACTCGGGGAGGCGTGAAGTAGGAACTTGTGAGGACGATGGCTAGGTATAACTCCGCTTGCACTTTCATTTCTCTTCAAATATCAGAATCATAACATTTGAAAGGCTGTATCTTAAAAACCTGATGAAATTAAATTAAAACCTGGTTTTTCATAGCTTTTGCCAGATGTCAAGATTTTTCGAAATTTTTGAAGATGAATTTTGTTTTACATTATTATCTTGAAGAAACTTCGCAAAGATGTTAGGTGACTTTTCTAAGCTCTACAATTACGCTTTTTGAAGTCCAGGACATTTAAAGCTTGCCTATTTATGCGTAATATATCAAAACATTTTTTTAATCCCTAAAATTTATATTGAACAAAATTTGTAGATTTTTTTCTCAGACATCATTTTTTTTATTTTTTTGAATTTCAATGAAAGTTTTGATTAGGTAAAACATATTATAATTATTAAAAGTCTTATTTAATTTGTTTTTAACATTCATGTACTGGATTTTTTTTTATGAAATGACTGTCTAGGAAGGATCTTCCAATTTTATTTTAATTTTAAAATTATGACAGTCTGTTGACTTTTATTTACATTTGTATTCGAAGAATTTATACTTACAATCTGGTACAGATCAGAGAAATTATTTTTTTTTAGATAGAAAACACATGGATTTGGGATATCAAAACTATTTTTACTTTAACATTCAGAGTGTTAAGAATTGTGTATAGACATATATATTGAACAATTTCCTAAGTCCTAAATGTATGAAATTTATTCTGTGTGCACTTTACCATGTTTCAATGCCAGAATTTTAGAAAATTATAAAATTCAAACTCCTAGAAGTTACTTTTGGTTCTTATTTCTAAGATTTAACTGATGATGAAATATTATGAATCTAAATTCAAAGTGTTTTTTATGTTACTTCATACGCGAAGTTAACGATTTTCAGAGTTGGTTGGAAATGCTAACATGAAGCTTTAGTGTGATGATTTATTAGCTAGAGAATGATCTTTAGAAGAATGTAGGTGGATAGTTCCGTTAGAGTACGGCAGTATGAAAATTGAATAGAAGTTGAAAATGAGCGAAGGGCCATTAAAGCGACAGTTTTCAAGATGACGCACATTCTTGCCTAGCCCGTACGATGTACGCGGGGACTTGAAGTATGTCTCCAAGTCCACAGGCAAAAATGTGCGTCCCTCTTGTTGCTCATAAACTGACTGCGGCTGAGCAACACAATAGTTGGGTAAAGAAGAACTGCATTATAACACACCATCGACTGGAAATGCTCTCGCGACGTGGGGCTTTAGGTAGTGATGAAAACGTCGCTAGAACTATTCCACAGCCGCAGTCAGTTTATGTGCAACAAGAGGGACGCACATTTTTGCCTGTGGACTTGGAGACATACTTCAAGTCCCCGCGTACATCGTACGGGCTAGGCAAAAATGTGCGTCATCTTGAAAACTGTCGCTTTAATGGCCCTTCGCTCATTTTCAACTTCTATTCAATTTTCATACTGCCGTACTCTAACGGAACTATCCACCTACATTCTTCTAAAGATCATTCTCTAGCTAATAAATCATCACACTAAAGCTTCATGTTAGCATTTCCAACCAACTCTGAAAATCGTTAACTTCGCGTATGAAGTAACATAAAAAACACTTTGAATGGAAGGAATAAACAATCATTGCTTGTTCAAAATCAGTAAGGTGTTAAGGCTGCCCCAATCTAGGTCCCAATCGTTTTTATGAAATAAACATAATAAAATTGATTGTTTCTCGTTCATTAAAAAAATAGTAAGCCTCAATGTCATATCATTGGTCTTCGAAAGAATGTACCCAAAAACAAGTTGCCTTGACACAATTTGATTGAAAAAAATCATTGCATGTTTATATTTAACCGTAGTTTAGCAAAATAAAGAAAATGCAACAGGCCCTCCCTTCCAGATAAATTTTCTAGCTACGCCAATGCCAATGCATTGATCAAATACTTGTATTTTCATGTGATTTGATGTGAATTCAGCTGACTCAGATACTGCACACTTTCCCTGTGGAACCCGTAACATATGTGGCCATTCCGGGCAAGGTTGCAGCCATTCGTTTGCCAAACATAAAAATGTTATTCGGATTAAGTTACAAAAAGTGGTTGTAAAGTAGGGGAAATGGCTCTAATGTTGGCCTATGGCTCTAAGATTGGGTCCATCGCTAAAAATCGACTACTTATCAATTTTATCTAGATAAACGCGTCATTGGGACGGTACTTATGGATATTTTTGGTCACTATTAAAAATTTAGTCGATTGCTGAATTTATATATGGGCCCAAATTAGGAGCATTTAAGCTGACATTAAATACATCCATTTCCCCTATATGTGTTTGACATATTCAAACTGTCAATTTCACATTCAGAGACTCGGTTCGGCTTCTTGCATTGTCCGGGGGACAACTCTCCATTACGGTTGACAAAATCAGACGATCACCGTATTGCATAAAGCGAGCAGCACGAACCGAGTGAGACGGTATAATCGCATAAGTATGAAATGGATTATTGCACTTGTTTCAAACTGTTCCACTGTTGCCTTGTGGGAGAAGAAAAAAATATGCTTCGTTGGCAGTGTAGTGTAGCCGAACAGGGCAGAATTAGGATCGAAACAGGGCGATATAAATCGTCCCTCGCGACATTATCATACAATCTACATTAGGCATACAAATTACTCCGCTGCCTAACAACAGTCATTCCGAAACAATATTCTCATGCTTAATAAATTTCGGAAATCCACCCCTGCGAGTAAATGGCCGCGTGATCAGCATCAGCTTCCGGAGAAAGAGCTTTCCCTCGCATTTGAACCATCTGGCAGACACCCGTCCTGTGTGGTAAAATATGAGTGATGATTTGTTTAACAATCCATACACCATGAGATAGAGCTTACATTGCCATACCAACCGGCTTGGATTACGTCAGCAGAGTAAACAGGCAATTTCCCTTCTTAGCGAAGCTCAGCAGTTATTTTTATTCTTCTATCCTTGTAGGTTATAAGTGCTTCCCGGCTGCTTTCCTGGCTGCTGCTGTGGATGAATGATCTGATTGTGTGTGGTGGGATCCGAAAACGGGACTTTTTCACCGAATAGAACTGCTTCGTTTCATCCATTATTGTCAGTCCAGCAGTTCTTCGCAAATGCTCACGCCGGGAAGCGGAAGTCAAACGGAACTATTCGGAGCAGAAAATGGTACCGAAAATTGAGGAACTCGATAAGATTCGGGTGTTTAGGTCTGGTCCCGATACGCGTCTTATTATGCTGTCGTAATGAATGAGTCAGTTCCGGTCGGTATCCCTTCTGGTTGGCTCTTCTGGATAGCAAGTCGCCATCTATTCTTCGGGGCTCAGGGGTGATTTTGTAAATCGTTGCCAATGAATAGCTTAGTTTATTGCTGAGTTGATGATGGAATATCTTGCACGCATGGGTTCTCCCATGTGACTGGATGAGATTTATGATCATTGTTGGAACATATGGCATCCTTCTTCTGGGGGCTAGATAATGATGATTATCCTTCCAGCAGCTACTGAACCAGAGAAGGTGATGGTGCAGAAATACGATGTCGGGGAATAATGGGTTGTGCAGCAAGATTTAATAAGCTTTGCATGGATTGAAAATGTTGGAAAATTGCAGTTAAAGACACTTGACGGAATCCAGTTTACATTCAATTTGTTTGCATTTTTATTTATTTATTAATTTATTTATTTATTCGTCGTCAATCATATGTAGACCAGTTTAATTTACAAAAACAGATTTTAATTTTCAATCTCTGACTAACCTCGAAAAGAAACGGTGTTTAAGAGGATTTTTTGTTTCATTGTCAAATCAATTGTTTCATAATGTTCAAGACATCATTCTATTTAAAGGCGCGTTCCTGGCATAGTTTGTTCTTTGGTTGTTAATATAAAACATATTTCTGTTTCATAAGGAACGAGTGGGAGCATAAAAATTTAGATTTTCTAAAATCTCTGTGGCATTCACTCTTTGTGCTACAACATCGTTTATAAAAGCTATCATTGCAAACTGCCTTCGCATCCAAATTGATCAACATACTTCTTCTTCTTCTTCGCATTTCAAGCTTATTGCATATCGCATATTAGCTTATTGCGTGATCTCAACTTATTGTTCTGCACTTCCACAGTTATTAATTGAGAGCTTTCGATGCCTGTACCATTTTTGCATTGGTAAAATGTGTGGCAAATCCAATCATACTTCTATGCCCAGGGAAGTCGAGAAATTTTCCAACCCGAAAAATTCCTAGACCGGACCGGGAATCGAACCCAGCCACCTCCAGCATTGTCTTGCTTTGTAGCTGCGCCTCTACCGTCTGAGCCAAGGGAGGCCCCAATTTGATCAACATACATCGAGACTCATATGATGGTAAGGATAAACTCGTCCAGCCTAACTTTCTTAGAGCAAATAATAGAAACAGTTTTTGAACTGATTCAATGCGGTTTATATGAGTATCTTGATATGGAGCCCAGACTACTACAGTACTCAAGGAGGGGCCTAACATATGCAACATATAATGTTTTGATTGTGTATGGATCATTGAAATGAAAGCTAAACCTTTTAATAAACCCTAGCATGTTGCTTGCCTTGTAGATAATGTTATTATAATGTTCAACAAAGCTTAATTTTGAATCTATTATTATTATTTATCTTTATTAGGGAGGCTTTCAGCCTTGGACTGGTTCGCCTACAACTTTTGAATCTAGTATAACACCTAAATCTCTAACTTGATAACACATTTCAACTCTGTTTTTTCTATTGTTACATGTTCTTGTCTAATAATTTTCTTTCTTGTAAATGAAATGGAATTACATTTCTTCACATTAAGCTTTCATAAACTTTTTGAGCACCAAGTGTAAAAGTTGTCAATTTCTGGTTGAAATACTACAAGATCAGACGTTTCACGAATTTCCAGGAAAAGTTTCATGTCGTCTGCATATATTGAGACATTCAGAATATTCAATATGTGCTCTACATCATTAACAAATAGAATAAACAGTAATGGTCCAAGATGGGAGCCTTGTGGCACACCAGATGTTACATTGACTACTGACGACAAATCTCCTTCAAATCTAACTCTTTGTGTCCTACCAGTCAAGTATGACTGAATCCACTTTAATAAATGTTGACTAAAACCTAACTTAGATAATTTGAATAGCAAAAGAGGAATATTAACTCTATCAAACGCTTTACTGAAGTCAGTATATAGTGCCTCAACATAATGTCCCTTATCCATTGCGTTAATAGAAAATGTTACAAAATTCAACAGATTAGTAGTCGTTGAACGTCCTTTAACAAAACCATGCTGTTTGTCTGTAATTAAATGTTTAACTTGTGCACAAACACTTTGATTTATTATAGATTCAAAGAGTTTAGAAATGCAGGACAATATAGCAACTCCACGGTAATTTTTTGCGTCTGATTTTTTTCCACTTTTGAAAATTGGAATAAAATACGATTCTTTCCAAATTGTAGAAAACAGGATTCGACAGAAGAGTTGAACAGCCAGAACAATGGCTTTACTATCTCCTGCGATACTGATTTCAAGAATACTGGTGACAATCCATCTGGTCCTGCACCCTTTGATGCATCCAATGTATTTAAAGAATGTAAGATTTCGTTGGGGCCTCCTTTAGCTCAGTCGGTAAAGGCGCAGCTACAAAACAAGACCATGCTGGAGGTGGCTGGGTTCGATTCCCGGTCCGTTCTAGGAATTTTTCGGGTTGGAAATTTTCTCGACTTCCCTGGGCATAGAAGTATGATTGGACTTGCCACACAATTATACCAATGCAAAAATGGTACAGGCATCGAAAGCTCTCAATTAATAACTGTGGAAGTGCATCTAGAACACTAAGTTGAGAGCACGCAATAAGCTAATATGCGATATGCATTAAGCTTGAAATGCGAAGAAGAAGAAGAAAAGATTTCGTTGAGGGTAACATTATTAATCACAATATCTTTCATTGGCTCTGGAAGGTATGAGAAATACTGGTAATCCCGGTCTTGGTCATCATGACTTGTGTAAATATCCTGAAAAAACTCAGCAAATAAGTTACTGATCTCGCAAGTCGTTTTTCCAGTTTTGTTGTCTAGGTAAATTTTCGAAGGATAATTATTTGACTTCTGTTTGTCTCTAACAAAGTTAAAAAATGATTTTGGGTCTGATTTAATGTTGTCTTCAACCTGAGTGTTAAACCGTTTGTATGCGTTTTTTTTTTATTTCACAGTTCAAATGATCGCATATGTTCAAATAAATTGCGAGGTCACTATTATTTTGTTCTCTTTTATAGGCTTTATAAGCCTTTTGTTTTCCATTTTTGAGATTATTTATTTGCCTATTGTACCATGCTGGAGGTTTAGATTTCTTTGATTTTTTCCTCAGCTTTTTCGGTACTGTCGTCTCTAATATATCATATACAATTTCATAGAACATATCTACAGCCTGCTCTGGGCTCGAATTTCTAATCAAACTTTGCCAGTCAATAGAATTTAAATTGTTTTTGATAAGGTCATAGTTTGCATGTCTAAAGTCAAAATAGGTTTCCAAAAAATCGCCATCCAACATTGTGGTGTTATCGTGTATAAATACGGAGAATTCTATTGCAGTATGAAGTATTTAATTTTTCCATAGAGGTGCAGGAGCCTCAATCACGCAGAAATCATCGCTCATATTCGTAAATAATAAATCTAAATAACAATTGTTAAGATTTCTGACATGATTGACTTGATAAAGTCCAATCTCTGCGCTTTTGTCAAATAAAGAATGGAGCGTTACGTTGTCTCCAACCATCGGTATCAAAACATATTCATTTTCGTCGTCAACAATGAAATTTGCTGCTCGTTGATTAAAGTCATCGTAAATATGAACATTTGCTTCAGGCTCACATTTAGAAATAATAGAATCAGCAATACTAAAAAACATTTCATATGATACTTTTTTAGCACTTTCAGAAAGAAAATACACTGTCGCAAAGATGTGAATTTGATTTCCAGTAAAACATTTGACCCGAACATGATCAAACTCCAAACACTTGCTTGATTCAATCTTTTCCGATTCATAGTCGGTACACACTGCGATTAATACACCTCCACCAGACTTTTTGTTGGATAACGTTTTGTTACGATCATCCCTAAACACATTAAAGCGATCTCCGAAAACTTCTCTACTAATTAAGCTGGCATCCCAATTTGTTTCGGTGCCTAAAATGATAGGATAACTAGAAGCGGCTAGTTGTTTATAAATTTTATTGACCTTTATCGCGCTCTTCATCCTGTTAAAATTTTGGCAATAAATTACAAAATCTTTGCTATCGCACTTTCTCTTGCTATTATTGACTTCAGGCAAGTCTGTCGTTTTTGATGTAGGACTACGTCTTTGATTTCTATATGGGGGTACACTTTGTGAAAATCGAAAATGGAACATGTAACAAATTAAGAACTATTTTGAAAGTTAATAACTCAGCTGCCCCTGGTCCTATTTCAATAATTTTATCACCAATCGATCATAAATATGGCTACGCATCGATAACAATGCTTTCGAAAGTTGATTTTCAACAAAAACTATTGAAAAACTGGTAAATGTCCAGCATTCTCCAAAAGCGTCGAATTAACTAACAAATCCACCAATTACCAACATGCATATGCTGCTTCCCCAGCACAGTCGTCAGAGAGTAGTAAGTAGACGAAACAAGTCGAAGTGGCATTCGCCTCCGATCCTCGGGCGCGTGCGAATAGGGAGGATGGAATTGCGTAATATTTTGCACACTCATAGCCATACTCAGAACCACACTCTCCCAACGACCACACCACTGTGTGGTGGTGTTCGTTCGTCGAAATTAGTAGCACCAGCAGCAGCAGTAGCAGTGCTTTCAGCGTGTGGCGTTGAAAATTGTTCTCCAGTAACAACGAAAGGCTGCCTGCAAGCAGCGAGCTGCAGAGCCCTCATAAGCAACCACCAAAGGAGGAAGAAGCTGCACCACTATGCTATGGATCGGAATCAGTAGCTCTTCGTGAGTCACTGCGGGTCGGTCATCTATGCCAAGCATGTCATCCTCGCTCCAAACGACATACAGCTCGACAGCCTCATCCGTGTTGAACACCCAGCTCAGAATTACTCAACCATCACTACAAACAAAACGGTCCTTTTCAGGGCCACCAACAATTTGTTAAAGAGTAATATTTGGACATTGGTCAAGGTCATCAGTTCCCGCAAGCAGCTAGCTATCAAGGCTCAACCTGTCTATAGAAGGTGTGGAATTGTAGGCCTGAATATATTGGTGCAATTAGTTTTTCCTCGGTTTTCATTCCGCACGATTCGTTTCTTTCGTTTAATAAAAAAAATTTAACTCCACAGGATCTATAGAATCCACGCAATTTCAAAAAACCAAAATGCACAGCATTACGAAAAGAGATCAGGTTTCGACCAATAGCAGATAGATTTTAATTCTAAACAAGCCAAACGATTGGAAATTTATCTACCAATCTGCTTAAATGAACACTTAGTTAATTTTCAATAGGTCACAATTGAAAAATACCAAATGTCCAACTGTTGCAATGGTGATCAAAATTATCACCGAATGTCTGAAAACAGCGCATTCCCTAACACAGACTTAAAAATCGAATTCGATGCGGTCCCACTGAACGGTGCTTATTCAATCACCGTAAGTGGTGGTGTCCAGTCCAGCAGCAGCAGCAGGAGTGCTTTCAACAACAACAACAACGAAAGGCTGCATGCAAGCAGCGAGCTGCAGAGCTCATATGAGCAACCATAGAGAAGGAGGAAGAAGTCCCACCGCTAGGCTAGGATCAAAATCAGTAGCTCGTCGTGCTCAGCTCAGCATTACTCAACCATCACTACAAAACGGTCCTTTTCAGGACCACTATAAATTTGTTAAGAGTCTTATTTGGACATTTGTCAAGGTCATCAGTTCCCGCAAGCAGCTAGCTATCAAGGCTCAACCTGGTCTCTATAGAAGGTGTGGAATTGTAGGCCCGAATGTATTGGTGAGATTAATCATCGTCCGACATTTTCCAGAACACGCTGGTAGGAAGTGTTAAAAATCCATATAGAATTTGAGAGAAGTGGGAATAATTCGCTTTGTGTGTATATTCAGTCCCCAGAAAGCCAATAAAATCAAATTTGTGTGAAAATTAGCTCTGACGAGTTCAATCTCTCGGAGTCCCTCCTTTTTTACATATTCTGCACAAACGATACTGTTGGAGCAACCCTAGGATTAAAATGAATTTCTTCAGATTTCAACAAACTCTCATGCACTAATATAGATAAGGTATAAGATAGCACTATCGAGATACTTTCCGCCCCGCCTCATTCATATAATTTGGAAGGAAATCCTGTGAGGGGTGAATTGAAAACACTTTAATACCAAAATGCACAAAACTTAAAAAATCAAAATACACCTTTTAAAGTCGGGTAGATGAATCGAAAATACTCAAGTTGACAGTCGCTTGGATTCTCTTCATCAACTTTCTCTTTGAAATAAATACTACAAATTTGATACGCTTACAAATAATAAACGGAAAGAGTTAAGATAATTGATGATTGATCAATTAAAAGAACTAAATGTTCACATTTGTTCCGTCCACTAGCGGTCCTACGTCAAGCTTCCGTTCGTGCCCCTAGGCACAGCACAGACTGTAGAAAATCTATCGGTTGACACATTTAAATGATTAAAACTAATTACCTCCCTCTCACGCGGAGAAGTCGTCAATTCCTGGCGTTCGTCGGGATCCACGATAATGTTGTCTTCCTCCAAGTGGTGCGTCAATTCCGCAGAAAACCCAAATGCTTGCAAGAACACGCCTCGCACAATGCAGCTGAACGTCCTGGAGTCAACCTGTTGGGCGGTTGCGCTTGAGCTGGGCGCGGGAAAACATCACTCGCCGGGTAGAGGTTTAATATTTCACCCCTATACGGGCACACATCTGGCGATTTACTTAATAGAAAAAGTTCAAAATGGATGGCGAGATTAGTGCCTATCAAATTCTATGAATTTTTGAAAGTTAAATTTAAATTAGGTTTTGAGCAATCTTAGGAATTCAAATTTACTAAAATTTAGTCTATACTCTAGATTTTCAATACTTCGGAAAAGTTCGACTCTGATTAGTCTACCTATCGGTGACATGTACTTTTCTCGAACAAAATTATATAGCATAGATATTTTTTTTCCTCTGATCGGGACCTAACACCACTGCGACCAGTAATTTGATCTATTGTAGTATATCCCTAGTATATCCTTAGTTTAGTGCATGTCGTATTACTTCATCACTATTGAGAAATGATGAAGTATTTGGTTTTGATACAGTTGTCATTCTTGCCTTCATCGCAAGGAATCGATTCTAATTAGTTTTAGTTTAAATGATCTTTATTTTAGTTTAACTTGGACGATTACCATATAAATTTTTACTAAGTGATTTAATTGCTTTCTTCATCTTTAGGTATGGGCAAAATTCAAAATTTGTTTTACAGAATTAGTCCTAGACTTAGTACACGGTCGACCACCTTGGTGGGATTGGTTTGTTTTGTTTTTAGAATTTGAAGAGAAACTACTTAATACTACTATTTACAGCTTAAAACTAACCTACTCTACTATATACACTTAACCTACTATGTACAAATTGCTTATTAAAGCATGTTCAGAAAGATTGCATTTTTGAATAAATTTGGTTGTCATATCATCAATTTTGGAATCTACTTTGGGAATTTCTGCCTCTTGATGGAGGTCTGCTATTCTTGTGTCGAATGGACGATCTAGGATCATCCTCAACACTATTCTGTGCAACCTGGATTTTGTTCCTGTGGGTCTGAGCGCACGATTCCCACACCGGGGCGGCATAGAAGATCGCGGGGGCTATGATCTGTTTGTAAACAGCCAGTTTGTTTTGCCTTGAGAGGCGGGATCTGCGGCAAATGAGCGGATACAAACACCTAACCAAGGCGGAGCACTTAACTAGGGTTTTCTCTATGTGCGAGCGGAACAGGAGCTTCTCATCGAACAACATCCCGAGATAAGTAACATCAGTGGACCACTCGACCCTTGTACCATCCATTATTACGGTACAGGAGGGAGACGGTTTAAGTTTTAATGATTGTCTGTGAAGGAACATGATCGCTTGGGTTTTCGAGGCGTTGATTTTGATTTTCCACGTGGTGGCATAATCAGTAAAGGTGTCAAGGCATCGTTGGAGCTTGTTCGTAATTTCACGAGGCATCCTACCCTTGACGGCTATCGCGGTGTCATCTGCAAACAGAAAGAACACGCAACCGTCTCCTAGAGGAGGGATGTCCGACGTGTAGATGCTGTAAAGCAGTGGTCCCAGCAGACTCCCTTGCGGAACACCTACTGGGATCGGAAATTGTCCCGAAAGGGAACTATTCAACGACACCCTGAACGACCTTTGCTGGAGATAGTTACGGGTGATTTTCACAAGGTATGGTGGAAAGTTGGAGTTACAAAGCTTGTATATAAGTCCGTCGTGCCAGACATTGTCAAACGCCTTTTCGACGTCTAACAAGGCCATGGCTGTGGACTTGGATACAGCTTTGTTACTCCGGATGTTATTCATCACCCGCACTAGCTGATGATTGGTGGAATGCCCCTTACGGAACCCGAACTGTTCCGGAAGAAGAATGTCATGTTCCTCCACAAACTTGTTTAGTCGGCTGAGGATCAATTTTTCGAACAGCTTGCTCAGCGCTGAGAGCAGGCTAATCGGTCTATAGCTTGACGGTAGTGAAGGGTCTTTCCCAGGTTTGCGGATCGGGATGATTTTTGCCACCTTCCAGATGCTTGGAAAGTAGTGCAGCTCCAAGCATCTGTTGAGGATGGCAGCCAGCAGCGAGTGCACCCTCGCGCTGAGATTTTTCAACTCTAGGTTGAATATTCCGTCAAACCCGGGAGCCTTCATGTTCGTACTGTGTTTCAGCGCTGAGCAAATTTGTTCCTCTGTAATCCGTTCTTCTGGAGGGACGGCACAAGGGGAGGCATCTAACGTCTGGACGCACTGCACAACCTGGTTCTCGAGTGGACTTGGGATTGTAGAGCCAAGCAAATGCGACTGGGCAATGTGCTCCCCAATTGCATTGGCCTTCTCTTCGTTGGTGATAAGCCGTTCGTCATTGACTCTAAGTGGTGGAATGGGCTTGGGGTGAGACTTCAGCACCTTGGCAACCTTCCAGAATGGTCTGGAACGGTCGTCCAGGTTCTGAACGAGCCGCCCGAAACTCTCGTTCCGGATTGAGACCATTCTGGAAGCGATCTGCGGATTCAGATCGACCATTTCGTATTTACGCTGCAGATCCCCAGTCTGCTGAAACTGGCGTCTACGAACATTTCTGAGCCGAATCAAGAGTTTGATGTGGGAATCAATTGCTTGAAACTTACCCCTCACAGGAACTCGTCGAACGCACTCTTCGTCAGCCACGGATATGGCTTGATGGAGACCCTCCAGGGCCCGGTCGATGTCATCCACTGTGTCGAGCGGTGGGTTGTCGTCGATGTGGCGGTCGACCACGCGTCGAAACTGGACCCAGTTGACTCGATGGTAGTCCTTCCGCTGGCACGGTGCAGGGGCCACGTTGTAGCCCAGCTCGGTCAGCACCGGTTGGTGGTCCGAACTCAGGTCGTTGACGGCAACCGGCTTGGCTAATCTGGTGTTTGCCAAGTACAGGTCCAGCGTCGATGGGTTGCCCGTCGGTGATGTGAAGGTTGGTTCGTCCGGAAACCAGACGGAATAGAGACCATGCTGGGAATGGTCGAATAGCAGGCGGCCGTTCTGGTTCTGCTGGTAGTTCCGCCAGGCCTCGTGCCGGGCGTTCAGGTCCCCTCCGATTACAAAGCGGGCATTGGTGTGGGTTATGATGGCAAGGTCGTTCTTGAACTGCTGTGCTGTACCATTGCTAACGGTACATTGCCGGGGGCAGTAGACAACGATGAACCGGACGTTTCCGGTCGATGTTTCCACCTCAACGCCGACGGCCTCGATGATGGAAGTGCGGTAGTGGGGTAGGGTGCAGTACTTGATGCCTTTCTTGATGATGACCGCGACACCGCCCCCGCTGGAGCTGGTGCGATCAAGCCGGACAATGCTGTGGTCGGGCAGCCAGAAGCTGTCACCGGTCTTGAGGTGGGTCTCGGTGAGAAGGCCCACGTCGATGTCGTGCTTGCGGAGGAAGTCTGCAAGCTCAATGTTTTTCGCCCCTACGGAGCGAGCGTTCCAGTTGGCGATCTTTATGGGTTCACGGTCCATAATTAGCGACGAAGGAGATGATAGCTTGGAGCTGTTGTGTTCTTGTTGCGCAGGTGCGCTTGATGATGATGGCCTGGGCCAACAGTGTGACGATCTCATCCGTTGACAGCGGAGAATCGTCTGTAGCTTCACCGGTTGTACCGGCCAATCCCGGAGCAGGGGGATCCGTCGATGGCCCGGAGGCTTGACCGGGTACTGCAGCGGCAGCCAACTGTTGGTTGAGCGGGAGCGGCGGCAACACTGGAATTGGCCGTGATTGGACCGGTGATAACGGAGGAAAGTTCTGCGCGTTGTTTTCTGGAACCTTCTTGCGACCGGGCTGGCTGTTGGACGAGGCCTTCTTCCGGATCTCGGCGTATTCGGCCCGCTTCGGACAGGCCTTACTCGTGGCCTTGTGGGCGGCACCGCAGTTGGCGCATGTGGGAGTGGCTTCCTCGATGCTGTCGCAGTTGTCGATCTTGTGGTTTTTGCCGCATTTGATGCAGCGGCTGGCCATGCGGCAATTCCTGGTGCCGTGCCCGAACAATAGGCAGTTCGAGTACTGAGTGACGCCACGGTGGGTGGGTTTATACCGCTCCCACTTCACTACGATGTGGAACAGTGTGCGTGTCGTCTGGAGATCCTTCACGGTTGTGGAGTTCTTCTCCAGATGGACCAGGTAGAGCTGGTCACGATACTTGATGGCCTTGCTGCGGGTCATCTTGTGGACTTCGACCGGCTTGAGGCCGTTCGCCTTAACCTCGTCCATTAAGGTGGTGGTGTCCATGTAGTGGAGCCCGCGCAGCACCACTTTCAGCGGCTTGGTGGCCTCGATGTCGTGGGAGAAGTACTCCAGCTTCATTCTGTCCAAGAGGGCCTGAACTGCGTTGAAGTGTTTTTCGGCCGGGACCATCAGTTTGTAGCCTTCCGTGCATCGTTGAATGGTGCAGCGAAGGCCCTGCTTAATGTAGAAATCCAGCTGCTCCCATAGCCCGGGAGGGAAGCCCTTCACATAGAAGGGTGGCAACTTAACTTTTTTCGGCACCGTCTCAGGGTCCGACTGCGGCTGCGCTCCGTTCTGCAGGGCGGAGAACGGATTGTTGCTCAGCAGCTTTTTTGCTGCTGATACGGTGGCGCTGCTGTCTTCAGGTCTGGGTCGTTTAGTTCCGGGAGGCCCCGGCTGCGGGTCCGCAACGCCTGTCGGGATGGGCAATGGGGTTTTCTTCTGCTTCTTCTGGGCTGGCTCGGTGGTCGCGCCGTCTCCTGGGAGAGTCTGTTTTCCCGGTAAACCGGCACTCGCGTTACCGCGCGATTTCTTACCCATGGCTGGGTCAGCGAGAGCGTCACTACACAACGCGGAGCTAATTCGACTTGCGAACGAACGAACGAAACTAGAGAGAATTCAAATCGACTGAACTGCTCAACAGTCTGGCAGCGAATGGTTGTGTGCATCGATTCTAATTGAAAGGTCGCGCTATTTATACCCTTCGGAGTGTTGAAACACCCTCCTAAGGCACGCCCCTTTATCAGTCACAATTAGATTCCTTAGCAACAAAATTAAGGAATGACACTGATTATGACCACGCATCAGAACCCTAGTCTTAACGACTTCAAACTAGGGAACAACGAATAAAAGATTAGGAATCACATTGATAAAGACGAACTAACTCATTTTTTCCTTATTTCAAGATCATCCTCGGTGGACAAAGTCGAGTCTTGTCACTATCAACAACGCATAAAAAGTAACAAGGACTAAGATGTGTTCCTTGGATTACTGAAAAAATCCTGTTATCCTAGTTTGAAGTATTCAGGACTAGGAATCGGTAGTACATCTTACATCCCGTAACGTACCACGAAAAGGTGATCTACCCACGTTACGGGGCATTCTAAAACCTTAGTTATACGAAACAATAATTTATAAGTAAAGCCGTTGGTCCCCGGTCTATGAGTTGATGGGTCGATAGGTGGTAGGGTCCAGGTGTGGAAGCTGCCTCCCTGGCGTCGGTAGCATTGGTACTCAGTACGGAAAACAAGATGGACGGAAAACAAGTAAAAAAAAGGTCATCTTTTATAGAAACATTCCATTTTTGACCAAACCCGTTCGTTAAAGAGAGGCGGGTTGTGCTTAGTATGACGGAAATTAGATCTTAACCCTATAGACGACATTACGATGAACATTTAACACACAATGGCACTTTTGACGATTCGTAGGAAATTGTTCTCCTTAATATCACATCAATCTTGATTCCGATTAGATCTATTGAACCACGCTTCCCATCTAGAAGCATACGTTAGCGAATATTTCGATTAATATCCTTATTCACTTATCTCAATTGGCTGTCATCTTTCATCTTTCTCCGCACTTATATCAACAAAGCTCACCAAACATGGCTGAGATAGACTGCTAGCATGAGCTCTAATTTTTCGATAAATATTTATGAACGTTTCACGGTCGACGAAAGCGATAATATCCGCAGTTTAGCGCTGCATTGACTGACGGTATGGAACGGAAGAAGCTGGAGGAGGCAAAACTGCGTTACCATACGAACGACCGGCAATTTCTCTCTCCTGGGGGTATCGCACAGAGATCCGTGTGCTCGCATCCTACCCAAAACAAACAAAAGAAAACTTTTTTCAATGAGAGCCCCCGGGTGGGAATGGGGTGTTTATGAATATTTACAGACGCTTTTTTCATTCTTTTGGCGCTGCCATTGCCGTTCGCCGTGCATTGCGGGTTCGCTAATAGAGGTGTGTATATTTTATTGAGGATGCTTCCGTTATTTCCTTGTTATCCGACAACATGCTGCATCCGGATCTCGCGTGCTGTGCTTAGAAAGGTGTGAGGGGTAATTTCCGAAAAACGATCATCATACGAGCGACGGAGAACGACCGGAACGAAAACTTTGCTACCGACTGGCAAATGATTATTCATGGGAAGGTTCTGCTCGCAAAAGCGATCAGCTCTGAGTCGATTGACCGGATATTACATTCAAAACCCATTCACCTAACTTTTTCAATCACCGGGTAAATGAGTAGCATGCCAACACCCCATGTCATCAACTATTCTGTCTGGAGTTACAACCTCAAACCCAATAGGGTAGAGCACTACTTCAGTTTAAGTGCCCATTTCCGTCATTTCGAGCAGAAACATCAAATTTATCAATGATTTCAACGGGAATGAATTAATCATACGTTTGGTACGATACTTAAGTTCAAAGGCTTCAAAACAACAGCCATTCTTCTCAAAAACAAAAGAAGCACTCCTAGCTAATCCATTGCTTCTGTCTTCACCCATATGCCGAAGTGAATCCAATGACGTTTCAATGTGTTTGGATTTAATTGAAACTCGAATTACAGAATTGGAATCAAGAAGCAGTGTTAGATTTTTAACAATTTAGCAACAATTTGTGACAAGAGAGGTAAATTGCGGGTTATGCTTAGTATGACGGGAATTAGATCTTAACCCTACTATGTTTGAAGTTGAACATTTTACAAGGGCACGTTCAAGATAGCGGTTCTCTTGCTGTCGGTTCTTCCAAGCCTGCAAAAGTTCATCCAGGACCTGCTGCCCGCTGTTGCTGCTGCTGATGTCAGGTATCTACTACACTGAATTTGAAATTCAGCTCACGTGCCCTCCAAATCAAAACGTGGGGAAAAAGTCTCAAAATTTTCACCCGAGATGCGAACGGCCGGTGTAGGGGAGCCAGTCAAAGTTATAGCTCCAGCAAGTAGCCCATAGCGAGCGATGGTATCTAATCTTTCAACAGAAAATCAAACGAAACAGTCCGTGAATCGGTTGCTTTCAGCTTCGTGGGTAGAAAATTGATTCGATGAAAGATTTGAAACGAGGTGTGAAAAAGTTAGCTATAGGTACATACATGACATGGCTAATGTACAGAATGGTTTTAATTGTATGCATTGTACTGAGAGCACAGTTTGAAATGACATTTTATGGCAGTTTCTATATTCTTTTTTGTATGAAAGTTCTATAAAAACAGGAATAGTCAAGTATCATAAATGTACATGCCCAGTGAAAAAAAAACTTTATGGTAGATTGGTCAACTTGTATGATTTCAGCCATATAGTGGCAGATGACGGGACCAAGCTGTACGAGTCAAGAAGGGTAAGGCTGTTTTAGCAAGTTTATTAAAAAAATGTGGTCGTCCAACCGGATTGGACATAATTGGAAATAAAGGGTGGAACGAGCAAAAAGTAGTCAACTCAAATATAGTACATTTCTGTTTAGCGTGCACTTTATAAAATAATAAGCGTTGATTTTCGAAATTGTGTGTCTACGAAATCTCTTGCCATTTTTGATTTAAGAATTTTGCATTCAGTTTTTAAGATGGCTACCAAACAAGAGAACCATCATTTAAAAATTCTGCACGCGCACTCAAATCATTATTTGTGAAGGATAATTTTAAATAGCTTCCTGGTAAAGAATTTTATACTGCAACCGAAACAGAACTAGTTCAGGACCACTTAGGCAAAATAATCAGATGAAATTTTCAAGAAAACTATTTGGTCGGACACGTGATTTGCACTGGTGAGCTGAAGAGCAATCATCTTTATGGCAGCTGGCATCATCATCCAGAATATTTAAGTGAGCGAGTGTTTGAACAAATGCGTTTTGCTTTTTATTAGAAAACACTGATACCCTAAGCTGTATTGATCAGATCTTGACTTGCGGTAAAGTTAATGAAAATTGTACGAAACCAAAAACGTTGCAGTGGTAGCAGAAAACTACTGTGTTACCTGACTTATAACGAATATACGTTGTATACGAGTACCCCGAATACAACGTATAGTTCGTCTAATTTTACATTTCAAATGCTATGCAAAATTAGACGAGTCATACGTTGTATTCGGGGTATTCGTATACAACGTATATTCGTTATAAGTCAGGTAACACAGTAGAACCCGCCAAATTCATTATAATTCAGCAATGTTTAAAGTATTGAACAATCATCACGATAAACTTCAAGAAGGATCCAGAATAAGCTAATAATGTGAAAAAATCACATCAAAATGGCGTACTTTGTCAAATGACTTTTAAATTACAAATACAATAAGGTTGTGCAAAGCTAAATGCAAGGTGTCAACCGTGAAGTTCGTGAATTCGTATTTGGCAAAACATAGAGTGAACTCAATAATATCAGGACTACATATGAACTTAACAATATCAGGGCTACATACGTAAGTAAGCAGCCAAAATAACATAAAAGAGATGATTCATTTAACAACATTATTTGTCTACAATTAATTTTGTGTGACGACATTTGGCTCGTTTCACCCTTTGGGTGCTTTCATGCGTGGTGGGTAGCAGTGGAAAAGACTCAAAATCAACCCGCAATCTTTATGAACCGTGTGGTATATAGTTCGTGTCTGGTGGCCTCAGATTGGCTAATAAAGTAAAGGCACAGTATTACCAACCGGTGGAAACTAACGATTTTAAATTGGCGATTATGCAGTATAGATGTTCATTTATCGTGAGCTAGTTCATCCCTCACATATAAAGAGCAATGATGTCACATCCAAAGAGCGCAAAAGAGCTCGAGCTCAAATTGATGCTCAAGTTGGACTTCCACAAACACGCATCACGATGAGTGATGCGGAGTTCGTTCTTGAGTGAGGCTCTGCTCACCAAGCAACATTTTGAACTTCGTGATGGACTCGATGATACCGTAAATATAGAGCTTCGTTATGCATTCGGAGAGAGCACGCATGGTTCTTCCATTCAATATTATGATACAGAACAATACTTCAATGGACTATAGGACCATTCCCAGAGAACGTAACATTTTGGGCGATTGATGTTTTTTGTTTTTTAACTTGGGGACCACTTTTTGTGTTACTCAAGCTCAGTCACAAAAAGCTTTGATCGTTTTGTCCGCTAAGTGCTTTATCAGTGGATAAACGACATTATATTTCTGACTTAGAATATACGAGGGAAAAACAAGTAAAAGTACTAATTACTCCGCTTATGGATTATCCCTTGGTGATGTTTTCGTATTCTCCTGTTGCCTTTTAACAAGTTCATTCATTCAATTCGCTACCCTCGCTGCACACACGGTAGCCCGAAAATCTTTCTGGACCAACAATTGAAGTAGGCGGAACAACCCAACGTAAACAATGGCTTTAAACATAAAATTCTCGAGAATCAAAACACTACCACGTAAACTAAAATTGCCATTCAATAAAGGAAGTTTGTACTATCAGATTATGGTGTTACATTGTTTGGATGTGCTTTGATTTTCGAGGAACTTGTGTTTAAAGCCATTGCTTACGTTTGATTGTTCCGCCTATTTCAATTATTGGTCTAGCGTTGTTTAAATCAGTTGGAGTCTGAATCGATTAATTCATAACCTTCAGTTGGTTGCAAGATGTCGCAGAAACGCAAATCAATTTTTTTGCATATCCGCAGTGATTTGAGATTTGGGCGTAATTACATTTGTAAACAAACACGTCAATCGCCTATTTCTCGCGAATAAAACCTCAATATCGAAATTTAATAACACTATCAGGTAGAGGATTGATTACTCTGTCATTTGGTGTAGTATGTTTACGAGATTGAGCTTTTTTTCGTGAGAAATCGGTGATTGACGCGTTTGTTTACAAAAGCAATTACGCCCAAATCTCAAATCACTCCGGATAAATGCATTCGTTCCATATTGTTTTTTTTTTTTGGTGGTGCATTTTTTTTCACGAATATAATACAGGGTGATTCAGAATAACTGTCACCGATTTCACAAATATGCAAATCTCAATGGGTAAAATGGGTATATGTTCAAGTATTTTTGTTTTAAGTGTGTACAAATATCAGCTTGTATTGATAGTAGGATTTTAAATTTCATTCGTTTGTGATTTCAAGCAGCTATTGACGTCAAAATGGAGAATGGTATAAATCTTTAAAAAAAATCGTGTATTATCTTTTAGAAACTGAAATCTCTTCGCAAGAATGTAACATTTATTTTTCCATCATTATAGAGGTACAAAGGAAGCATGCTTGGAAAATCCGTTCAATATCAGAGCTTAAACGCATCACCAGGACTCAAAAAGTGCTGGAACTAAAGCGTGCGTGCCAGCTGTGGTTAATTTTCATGACAAATGTGGCTGATAATTAAGGTAAAGGGAGAGAGATTTGAAATAAACTATGCTTAGTTGAAGATTATATATGTAGAATATCTGGAATATTAAGATATTAAAAATTCATGCAAGCGTTCAATCGTTATGACCATTTTAAAAAGGGACAGTTATTCCGAATCACCCTGTACAAAATCACTCATTCATGCGCACTAGCGCACTGGGAGAAGCCATCAAGAGCCAAGCTCTCTACGAACACATCACGAAACTCCAAGTTTATTGCTTTGCGCGAGCGCATCACGAAGCTAAAATTTCTGCTCGGTAGGCAGAGTCGATGTATATCCGAGAACGAGCTCCGCATCCCTCTCAGCGATGCAGGTTGCAAAGCTCAGCTTGATCATCAAGTAACGCTCCGTGAGAGCAAAATATATCATCATCAAAATATGCTGAAGCTCAGCTTATTGATGACTCTTGATGGAGCTTTTGGCAAGCCTGATTGGCTCACTACTTGACTAGCCTATTGGTCCGAAGCAAATCGATTAACGTACCCCATTCAAGTCGAAATTCTAGTCCAACACTAGGATTGTTTTGATTCGCTATGAAAATTTGACAGATAATATAAGGGGTTCGTGGATTTTCCTATGTTTCGAGGGGTGCATCAATTAGCTTGGAACCGAAGATAGTACCAGAGCTGTGCCAAAAAAGTTGAGCACGTTTCTTCGGGACCTTCTGGTCTGAGAGTTACCTCTATGGTATTACCAAGCTGGAGGCGATGGGTTCGATTCGTGGTCCGCTCTAGAACATTTTTAGATTGGAAATATTCTCGACTTAAGAAATTAAATGCTCAACATATTTTTCCCCGATTTATGCCCAAGTAACATTTTAAGTTTTATGAAATACTACAAAGCAACTATAAAACGACATTCATAAAACCCTGGTCAAGGCTATTTTGTCATTAATGCATCCGCCAAAACCTCATTTAGACTAGAATATGTCTAGTTGGCCCACCCTGGAGAAGGTTCTGAAGGGTGTATTCTCGAAGCTCTTTAAGATTGATTTACTGCGAAAGGTTGTAAGACGAACGCATTGAGAACCATTTGAAAGCTACAATAAAAGCTATTTAGCAACAATAAAAACACTTTCCGAGCCATTTCCCCTAGCCGAATGCTGAATCCACTAGGAAAGCATCAATCAAGATAGAAAAGGATTTATGAATCCGATCTTATCAAAATTAGTAAAATAGAAACTGATGGTATAAAAATCTTGTTGAATATCCAAATTTATTACAATATTTATCATTAAGTGGCCTAGTTTTAAGTGCCATATTAAATTTAATGTGAAATGTACGTGAAATCATCGAAAAAATTAAGTCCACTCTCGTAAAACCCCAAACAATAGCGTACCCCATTCTAGTCAAAATTCTAGTACTACACTATTTTTGTTTTGATTCGCTATGAAAGTATGATAAATTGAGGAGTTCGTGGATTTTGCTATGTTTCGAGGGGTGCATTGATTAGCTTGGGACCGAAGATAGTACCAGAGCTGTGCCAAAAAAGTTGAGCACGTTTCTTCGGGACCTTCTGGTCTGAGAGTTACCTCTATGGTATTACCAAGCTGGAGGCGATGGGTTCGATTCGTGGTCCGCTCTAGAACATTTTTAGATTGGAAATATTCTCGACTTAAGAAATTAAATGCTCAACATATTTTTCCCCGATTTATGCCCAAGTAACATTTTAAGTTTTATGAAATACTACAAAGCAACTATAAAACGACATTCATAAAACCCTGGTCAAGGCTATTTTGTCATTAATGCATCCGCCAAAACCTCATTTAGACTGGAATATGTCTAGTTGGCCCACCCTGGAGAAGGTTCTGAAGGGTGTATTCTCGAAGCTCTTTAAGATTGATTTACTGCGAAAGGTTGTATGACGAACGCATTGAGAACCATTTGAAAGCTACAATAAAAGCTATTTAGCAACAATAAAAACACTTTCCGAGCCATTTCCCCTAGCCGAATGCTGAATCCACTAGGAAAGCATCAATCAAGATAGAAAAGGATTTATGAATCCGATCTTATCAAAATTAGTAAAATAGAAACTGATGGTATAAAAATCTTGTTGAATATACAAATTTATTACAATATTTATCATTAAGTGGCCTAGTTTTAAGTGCCATATTAAATTTAATGTGAAATGTACGTAAAATCATCGAAAAAATTAAGTCCACTCTCGTAAAACCCCAAACAATAGCGTACCCCATTCTAGTCAAAATTCTAGTACTACACTATTTTTGTTTTGATTCGCTATGAAAGTATGATAAATTGAGGAGTTCGTGGATTTTTCTATGTTTCGAGGGGTGCATTGATTAGCTTGGGACCGAAGATAGTACCAGAGCTGAGCCAAAAAGTTGAACACGTTGCTTCGGGACCTTCTGGTCTTAGAGTTACCTGTATGCCACTATGGAGTATGTGAGTAGAATCCTAGAGAGCTCTAAAGCAAATCGGATGAAATTTCAGGGAGCATTATATTTGTTTACGTTTGCGTTATTGTCTGCAGTCTAAAGGGTGTCCACGATGAAATTGCCACACTATGAAATTGCTCTAACTTTTTAACCGTTGGGTAGAATTTAATGAAAATTTGGGTGGATTTAGTTCATAGTGCATTATTCACATCCTGCAAGTTTTAAAGTCCTGTGTTCAATACTCGAGGAAATGTAGTCGAAAGAACAGCTCGTGCGTGATAAAATCTTGCGCATTCATCACGAGAACAAGGATCTCTCGCATCGCTCCATCGCTAAAACGTTGGGAATCGCGAATTCCACGGTGTCACGAGTGATTAAGCGGTTCGAGGAACGGTTGACCACCGATCGGAAACCCAGAAGTGAAGGAAAAAGTATTCCGTACAACACCAAAAATCACAACCGTGTAGTTGGGGCCTTCAACCGAAATCCGAACGCCTCCGTTAGGGATGTGGCTAAGAAGCTGCACCTAAGCCGAAGTTTTGTCCAGAAGGCCAAAACTAAGGCTGGGCTTCGAACGTTCAAGGTACAAAAGGCCCCTAATCGCGACGAGAAGCAGAACAAGTTCACCAAAACCCGTGCCAGGAAGTTGTACCTCAACATGCTGACGAAAGTTGAATGCTGCATCATGGAGTGCACCTTTCGTGACCCAGGACACGATGAACGGACAGGTGTACATAAAAGAGTGCCTCCAGAAGCGGCTGCTTCCTCTCCTGAAGGCCCACAACGTCCCAACAATCTTCTGGCCGGATTTGGCCTCATGCCACTACTCCAAGGACGTGCTGAAGTGGTATGCGGACAATAAGGTCAATTTCGTGCCGAAAATGTTCAACCCTCCCAACACTCCGGAGCTCCGCCCCATCGAGAAGTACTGGGCGATTATGAAGCAGCACCTTCTTGAACGACCTAAGGTAGTGAAGACAGTCGAGGAACTGAAGAAAGTATGGGTTTACATGCAAAAAACGGTTGATTCACAGGTTGTGCAGAATCTTATGGCCGGGGTTAAGGCCAAGGTGCGGGCATTTGCGTATGGACTGTAAATAAAATACGAGTAAAATGGTAAAATGAAGTTTAATAGTTATTTCTCAATCCCTGAAAATTTGATGGCAATCGGATGAAAACTCGAATTTTGCGAATCAATTTTGTGTGTGGCAATTTCATCGTGGACACCCTTCATGGGGATGGGGATAAGGGATCAAGCCGGTTTAGGTGTATAGGAATCATTTCTTCTTCAAGGTTAGCTTAGATCAGTAGGTACCACATAGTATTTAATGTGATCTAACGAGAGCATGAAGAGAGGATGATAACGACCGATCAGTGTGTCGACCTGGCTTGCCAGACCATCGACCGGCAATATCCGTGACGACATCTCTGATCACGCCTTCCTTCGGATGGGAAGTAAAGCCGTTGGTCCCCGGTTCATGAGTTGATTTTTTTGACGTAGGATTACGTCTTTCGGCAACATATTGGTGGTGCGATCTCAAAAAACCAAAATTGACCGCATTACGAAAAGTGGCCAGGTTTTGATCACACATAACTCTGTCAATAGTGGATGGATTTTAATTCTAAACAAGCCAATCGACTAGAAATTTTGCTACATATCTGTCAAATTGCACACTTTATTAATTTCCAATAGGTCACTACTGAAAATTACACAAATGTCCAACTGTTGCAAAAGCGAATCAAATTATCACCGATTGCCTGCAAACAGCGCATTCCCCAACAATGAAAGTGGTCTGATTGTGATAGAGAGATGATGGATTTTAATTCAGAATACGCAAATCGATAGGAAAATTTTCTACGAATCTATTAAAATTAAGCATTTATCATTTTTCAAAAAGTCACTATTGAAAATTGCACGAATATGCAAGTGTTATTATGATCATAAAATGGTCGCCGATTGCCTGCGAAAAGCAGTTTCCCTAATACAGATTTCAACATTGAAATCCATCCGGTCTTACCGAACGCTGATCATTCACCGAGCGCTGTATTGAGTGCACAGCAAAAAAATAATTTTGATATCACATCAAAGTGGATGCACTACAATCATGTCAAAAATTTGATGTAATTTTTATGACCACATAAATAAACAAATGCAGTAAAAGCAGCGTAATGTCAGTTCATGCATTGTATTAATGATAATTTTGTCCTTTTTAGCAAGTAATATTACACCATATTTTCGACATGATTGTAGTGCATCCACTTTGACGTGATATCAAAATTATTTTTTTGCTGTGTGGTGGTGTTATCCAGTACACAAAGAAACGCTCCCCGCAAACAGCTAGTTATCAAAGCTGCTCTCAACCACTGATCGGATTGAGTTGCTCGTTGTGAGTCGCTATGGGCCATCCATGCCGAGCGCGTCACTCTCGTTCCAAACAACATACAGCTCGTCAGCTGCATCCGTGTTGAATACCCCAATAGCACAACATTACTCAACCATCACGACAAAATGGTTGTTGGTGGTCCTGCATAAATTATTGTTGTTTAAGAGTTAATTTCATTGAACGTTCGCTTGCCTTGCTGCCAGTCACATCACCCCCAAACCTCTTTGATAATGTACCCAGCAACCAAACGTTTGTGGGAAAAGTGGTTTCCCAAACACAGCCGCCGAATATTGATACCAATCACTAAGCATGCCAGACCGTACCTATTTTTTGTGCCTTTTGATGCAAATTTTAAGCCCCTCCTATTGAGAGAATTATGCTAACAAAAATCTTGCCCAATTCCCTTCATAGAAGGGGCTTAAAATTTGCATCAAAAAGCATAAACTTAGGTACCATCCGATAGGCTCAGAATCTGAGATTGATGTGTTTTCCCTAATACATAATTCATTTCCGCACCGCTATCATCTCCAAGAATACCGGGACAAATTTCCACAGCATTGATCTAAACTGGCATCCAAACTTCCAACCCATCGGTCCTTTTCAGGACCACAAATGACTGATAATAGAGTTAACTATAAAGAGTAAGAGCTTGTATCCAAGACATATCGTCTAGGATTGGCATGTACTACATGGACATCGACAGAGCACCTCACAAACAGAACTCTCAAATTGCTTCCGAATTTCAACCTATCGAACTTTTTAACTGACAACGATTTAAGAAATCAATTTAATATATAGGGGAAATGCAGGTAATGTCGGCCTAAGTGTCCCTAATTTGGGCCCATACATAAATTCAGCAATCAACTAAATTTTCAATAGCAACCAAAAATATCCATTAGTAACGTCCCAATAACGTGTTCATCTAGATAAAATTGATAAATAGCAGACTTTTAGCGATGGGCCCAAATTAGGGACATGTAGGCCGACATTACCTACATTTCCCCTACTATTCTTTTGCTGTGACATCAAAACTACCTTTCGTAAACCTACGTCAAATCTACGGTCGTGTCTTGGATACAACCTCTTACTGTGTGTTTTAATGAAAAAAAAACTACAAGAGACATAGGGCGTACAAACCCTATGGGGTTGTACGCAATGGTGACGTAGGACTACGTGGACTTATATAATAAATCTTATTTGTTAACTGCAGCAGAAGCTTCTGTTTTGTGTAGGAATTGGAATTTGAGCGGGGTTCTCTCTGTTTATACTCTTTAGTATAACGCGCTTGACAGAGATGGCCCACAATGACTCACGAAGAGCTACTGATTCCGATCAATAGCGGTGCGGCTTCTTCCTCCTTCTATGGATGCTCATGTCGGCTGCAGCTCGCTGCTGGCAGGCAGCCTTTCGTTGTGTATTTACTAGAGAACACAACCACTCACCACGTGGTGATAGAATGAACACCGTTTGGTGAGACCGGATGGAACTCAACTTTGAAATCTGTGTTAGGGAAATCGCTTTTCGCAGGCAATCGGTGATAATTTTCACTCGTGTTATTTTCAATACACAGCTAAAAAATAATTTTGATATCACGTCAAAGTGGATGCACTACAATCATGTCGAAAATATGGTGTAATATTACTTGCTAAACAGGACAAAATTATCATTAATACAATGCATGAACTGACATTACGCTGCTTTTACTGCATTTGTTTATTTATGTGGTCATAAAAATTACATGAAATTTTCGACATGATTGTAGTGCATCCACTTTGATGTGATATCAAAATTATTTTTTTGCTGTGTAGTGTCATTTTGAAAAACGATAAATTCAACAGATGCGTCGAAATATTTCTGATCGATTGGTGATAAAATTATTGAAATTGGTCCAGGTCCAGGGGCAACTGAGTTATTAACGTTAAAAATCTTTCATATTTTGTTGCATCTGCCATTTTTTTTTATTAAAAAACATAAAAAAAAAGAAATTTATGCATATTAGGTATATGTAGAAGTTTCAATTTTTTCGTTGAAATTTATGAAAGGAATTCAGCTGCTGGAGGGCTAATTCTTCACAATATAGCTAAATCACCAAGGCACGGGTCTTCCCTATAGAGAATTTTCATAAAATATATGTTCATCATTCAGATTCTATCAGCTGGAAAACTTTTGAATACTTCCTGAACAACTTGGGGGCTGTTCATAAACTACGTAGACATTTTTTTGGGATTATTGACCCCCCCCCCCTCCCCTGCGTAGACAATTGTACATACAAAAAATTTTAAAATTTGTATGGGCCGTGGATAATTGTCAACTCCCCCCCCCCCCTAAACTGTCTACGTAGTTTATGGACAGCCCCTTGAATTTCTTGAATGATAATTGAATTTTTAAACAGTTGGAGATCGTCAGAGCTTGATCAACCTGAATTCTTGGAAAAATATCCAGAGAACTTCACTAATATCTTCGTCTATATGGAGATCTTTTGAATATTTTCTGTTGTCTAGGAAGGATATCTGAAAGAATATCCTGTAACTTATGCGACGTTTCCTGAACATCTACAAAACTCCCTTAAGTTTTACAAAATTTCTTTAACTTCTACGAAGATCTCTGAATTTATTACATAATTCTATATTTTTTCAATCATTTTTAACTAAACGAAAATGTCTTAACATCTTTGCACTTCTGGAAAGACATCTATCATCTACAAAAATTCTTGAACATTAGGAAAGTTCTTTTAAATTTAACTTAAATCCTTAAACCTCCAAGATTTTCATGGAGCTGTCTGATATTTTTTTTCTAAAATTCGTTACACTTATATGAAGTTTTACGAATCCTAGGAAGTTCGCCAAACTTCTACAAAGCTTGCTGCAATAATACGTTTCTGATTTTTTTCCAGAAGTTCCACGAACGAAATTTCTTGAATTTGAACGTAATTCTATTCCATCAGGCTTCAAAAAAGTGCCTTAAAATTATATATAGTTTACCGATCAATAATAAGCTTCCCTGAAATAAAATAATGTTCCCTTTACTTCTACAAAGTTCCACAAACTTAATCAAATTTTCCACTACGACGCAGTGTTTAAAACATTTCCAGGTTCCTTGTTTCTATTATTTTTTTTTGAAGATCAATGAAGTTCCCAAAATTTATACTAAGTTTCCTCAATTTCTACGATGTTCCCTGAACTTCTTAGAAGTCCTTAAAGTTTTACGAAGTTCCCATAAGTTAAAGAAAAATCCCAGGGCTCATGGCCAATTTGAAGAGCCTGAAGACGTCTTATTATGCTATCGATATAATATGATTTCTCAAAACTGCTACCTCTAGTCCAACACATAAGAAAAGTGATCAACATAAAGGACCCAAAAAAAAATCGTTGTTTGTGGTCCAATTTTATAAATCGCTGTTAAATAGTAACATCAAACTTGACAAGCTTGACAAAATACCAGGTGAGTCGAAAAAACACAAAAATTCTGGGGATAAGTCTAGAGGGGGCCTGGACCCCTTGGCACCCCAATTAGCTATGCCAATGCGCTGTGGTCCATTATGCAGATTTAGGTGAAATGATATGTTTTGAGCCTGAAATTGAAACATTAGTCTAAAAATTTCTTCTACAAAGTTGTTCCTTATAGTTAGGCCCTCATTTTTATGAAAATGAATTCTTGGGTGGTTCTTATTATCATTAAAATCAAAAATCTAACTTTTTTTTAATAAATTAAGGTATACATTCTTCGAAAAAGTTATAGCTGAGCTAATTTCAAGCAACTTTGTATGAAAAAAACTTTTTTGTATCTCTTAAATTAACCGATTAAGAGCTATTTTCTTGAATTGAGTTAGGGTGTCTCTAAAAAAAAACAATTGTTTCGCTCTAGTTTTTTTATTTCAAATTTCTCAGCAAAGGTGTCTTCCGATAACTTTTAGATGTTTATAAGGCGCAAATTTTTGCTTCACAAAGTTTGTCAATATCTTTTGCCGATCAAGAGTTATTGACGTTTTTCTTCTAAAAATATGCCCTTTTCAAATGTTAATATGTCTGGTTAGAGCAAACAAAACAATGTTTATTTACGGCATTTGAAAGGGCGTATGTTATTCTCAAAAATGTGAAATAGATGGAAGCATGTTATTTTTTAAACTCGTATAAAATCAACTTGAATGTATTCATATTTTTTAATATATTTGGGTATATCTTTTTTATTATAAGAGATACAGGCAACAAATTCTGCTTAAAGTCTTTAGAATATGAATTTCATGAGAAAATCTCGTCTAATAAAAAAGATTTACCCATATATGGTAAAAAATATGAATAAATTCAAGCTGATGTTATACGAGTTTAAAAAATAACAACCCTCCAAATTTTTCATATTATTGAGACAAACATACGCCCTTTCAAATGCCGTAAAACAACTTTTTTTTTTGCCCCAACCAGGGATAATAACATTTGAAAAGGGCATTGTTTTAGTAGAAAAACGTCAATAACTCTTGATCGGCGAAAGATATTGACAAACTTTGCGGGGCAAAAATTTGCGCCTTCTAAAAATCTAAAAGTTATTTGAAGACACCTTTGCTGAGAAATTTTAAATAAGAAAACAAGAGCAAAACAACCGGTTTTTTAGAGACACCCCAACTCAATTAAAGGAAATAGCTCTAAATCGGTAAATGTATATCTCTTAAATTTTTTTATACAAAGTTGCTTCAAATTAGCTCAGCTATAACTTTGCCCAAGAATGTATACCTTAATTTATTTAAACAAAAAAGTTGGATTTTTGATTTGAATGATAATAAGAACCACCCTAGAATTCATTTTCATAAATATGAGGGCCTATCTATAAAGAACAACTTGGTAGAAAAAAAAATTTAGTCTAAAGTTTCAATTTCAGGCTCAAAACAAATCATTCCACCTAAATCTGCATTCTTGACCACTGTGCAATGAACACAAGCTTCTTACTGGCTTCTTATTTCGCCTTTTTCGAATTTATAACAACATTTGAGAATTTTATAAGGTTGATCGGCTGTAAATGAAAGAAATTATATGCGCATGTAATGCTAATACAGTGCAACGTATAAGCATAGAGGTAACTCTAAGACCAGAAGGTCCCGAAGAAACGAGCTCAACTTTTTGGTTCAGCTATGGTACTATCTTGGGTCCCAAGCTAATCGATGCACCCCTCGAAACATGGGAAAATCCACGAACCCCTCATTTTATCTGTCAAACTTCCATAGCGAATCAAAACAAACATTGTTTAGTACTAGAAGTTCGACTAGAATGGGGTAGGTTAATCGATTTGTTTGGGACCAATAGGCTAGTTAAGTAGTGAGCCAATTTTAAATCGTTAGTTTCGTATTGATTGTTGGTATAAGTGCTTGCTGGTTACTTGGGTAGATTTGTTTTTTCCTCTACACCTTGCTAATTTATGGCTATCGGTACCCCGCAATGCATTCCACTGTCGAAAATAAAGAAAAGCACCAAAAACGATTCTATAGGTACCTGCTAATTTGAGCCATACAATACTGACTTCAAAAATGGTGCTTAAGATTTATGAAAGCAGAAGTTCAATTTAACCACTTCATCTTATTCTAGTTCAACCAACTACCATGTTTCATTGCCTTGCTCCCATGCTTTCGGAAATTGAATCCGGCAGTTAACCACTTCACCGACACGTCCATATCTATATGTCCACCTAACATTCGAGCCATAAAACTTTGCCAGCCCTGCCTTTCGGGGATGTCTTCTTCAGCCACACCAGCAGTAAACGTCGTCGTCGTCGTCGTCGTACAGAAGTCGCAATATTGCGACCATAAAACATGAAAGTTTATTGATTTGACTAGCATCCAAATGTCTTTTTAAGCACACCAGAATGCCGCTGGAATGGATGGGTAATTGACGGCACTATACCCAGTACTCAGTACTTACATGTACATATGTGTACGGAAATGTGCTTGCAGAGCTTGAACAAGCAGCCATTTTCCGGCGCGGAACGAGATAAATGTTGTCTGTCTACCGCACGGTGTACTATGCCGCTGCTGGTGCGAAGGTTGTAATGAGTATCTTCTCATTTTTGACTATTACGTCCCAACTGGATCATTTCGCGGCTCTTCGAACACTTCGTTAGTTGTTAATCATATTTGCATTCGTAAGCATTCCCGCCATATATGCTATTTATCGGCTGTCCTTCAACTAATTGAGCTGATTTTCTATAGATAACGAGTTTATTGTTGACACTAATCGCATACACAAAATCAACGTAATTGATTGAAAGACAATCGAGAAATAGCGGTGGGTGGACGATACCACCCACCGCATGTATGGAGGGAAGGCTGTAGATAATATTTTCAACTCAAGAAGTTCCTCAACCGAATCGGGATTCGAACCCTCCGCCTCAATTATGGTTTTGCTTTATAACCAAACCGTCACTAACTACGGTAACGAGGACCCAAATGAACATGAAAACAGGAAAAAGCAGTCCATATAGCCTGTATACAACACCACTGAGGCAGAACGCGGTACAGAGGTTCGCCAAAATTGGCAGTAGCAACATAATTTGCTCTCAGTTAAAGTTAAACTCATGGCGATGGTATAATACCTATAGTCTGCCAATAACAACGATGGCATGTCTCCTCCCTTCGCATAAAGGCACTCGTTCCAGAAAGAAATCGTCTGCCAAGAATGTAACCGAAGAACAGATACTGTAAGAATGGGAAAAATTTAGGAAAATTGCTTCAACGCCGTAAGCCGATCATCTCTTAATCGGATTTGTGTGTTCTTTATGGAACGATAGTGATACTGTGACACGTATCCTACCGATTCCATGTGTATTTACTTCCGTTGAGAGAATAAGGTTCATGTTTCCCAAGTCAGCACCATTCAAATTGAGTATTTATTTTCTTCTTATTACTCCATTGATTGAATGTGTGCTATCAGGTCAGATTATTTAATCGAATCGTATATCCTCTTCCGGAAGCTATCGTTTTCCTACGTACAGCGGAAGTAGAGCGCATTGTAAATGGGATCCTCGAAATATACTAATGCACGGTAGGTATTGAGAATAAAGAAGAAAAGAAATTTCCAAGCTGTCAGAGCGTGAAGTGCGTCTGGAAAACTTTTCCAACCCCCGGCCCCGTCGAACAAATACTATAAAGGACGTCTTTTCGACCGGGAAGAAACTCTACATTCTGTTGAAAAATATTTAAACAGATACTTGGCGAACTGCTAACAGATGGAAATTGATGAAACTTTTCAGCTTTGGGGAATATTGGATGTGAGTTTTGCAGTGCGAAATGTCTCTCTCCAGTGGATCATGGTAATAAAATTTAATTGGGAAAGTTGAGGGAGGCTTTCACAAAATCTTTTCCTACGGGCTAAGATAAAAGACATTAGCAGTGCCCTACTGAACGAAACGAAACGAAACAACTGTCTTAATTACAAACGACCCGATATAAGTCGCTTGGTGCAACAGAAGACATAAATGTGCTAAAATAACGCTTTTGAAATGAAAGATTCGTTAGATACTGAAAACCCTTGGCTTTCTTTTACAAGTTGTACAAAGCAGTGCAGAGTGGGCAAACATTGACAAAACCGTGACGAAATTAAATATCTCGGTTGACAAACGGTTTTAGTCAACATGTTATACATACGGAAAAACTCTACTGAAACGATTGGTGGTGGTCTCATTGGTCGGAGACTTTTGACTGCCGATATAGTGGGCCGGGATAAACCCGAATTCCCGGAAATGCCACTAGCTATGCACATAGGTTTACATCTTACTTTAGGCATATTACTAGAAATTTACAGTACTAAGTATATATGGTGTAACAATACCGTACTGTTCCAACCAGAGTTATATTTTGCTTCAAAGCAGGGATGCCAGGTGTATTTAGAAAAAAAATCTTCAACGAGAACGACGAAATGTATTCGAATGTCTGCAGCGCTACTTGGGAAATTTGCAGGCGGGGAAGGAACACCTTCAAATATTTTAGATTTGTAAAACTGAGTCGTTACAGAAGTTCAGGGATTTCAAGATAAATTCGTGGAAGTTCGTCATTTGAATTCATCGTCATTTGAATTCAGAGATCTTCGTAGAAGTTCTGAAATTTTTGTATAAGATCAGAGAACAGCATAGAAGTTAAGTAAACGTTTTGGATGTGCAGCATATTTCATAGAACTGCAGTAAATTTTATAAAAGCTCAGCTTTAAATGTTCAAAAAACTTCGTATCCACATACCGTGGACTTTTAAGGACCATTTGAAAGTTCCTTAGATAACTTGTCTTCTTGGGCTAGGAATCTAGGGATCGAATTCTCGCCGCAGAAAACTGAACTGGTAGTGTTTACTCAAAAGCGGTACCCAGCCCAAATGCATCTTAATCTTTTGGACAGAAACATTACTCAATCATTGTCTTTCAATTACCTTGGGGTCTGGTTTGATTCAAAGTGCACTTGGAATACCCATATTACGTATTTGAAGCAAAAATGTCAGCAGAGGATCAACTTTCTCAATCCAATTTGCGGCACATGGTGGAGTGCTCATCCGGGAGACCTCATAACGCTATATTAAACAACAATTCTCTCTGTTCTAGAGTACGGCTCTTTTCGCTTTCTCTTTGGGTAAGAAAATGTCACCTAATAAAATTGGAACGAATTCAATATCGTTGTCTGCGTATTGCTCTCAACCAGGGTTCTGCATTTTCGAAACAAAGAAAAGAAAATGAACTCTCCGCAGAATCGCTTCATTTCGAGCAATATCATTTTCGTGTAAGTCATCGTGTTTCTTGTTATCGAGTCACGATGAACATTCCTCTTTTCAAACATGACTGGACTATCACTTGTTTCGTTCGTCAAGTGCTTCAGTTCATTTCATTTGAAGCAAAGACTTGTTTCAATTGACGCAATGAATGACTTGAAAACTGCTTCCTTCGTTTTTTCCACTTTCACTTCAATTCGGGGCTCATTCGACTTGTCATGACCTGATATGTAGTAATAATATATTATTTTATATTAAACGAAAATTAAATTAACGAGGCCATTCTGGAGTGCAAGATGGCAGCCATCGGGGTCAGGGAAAGTCTCGAATACCCTACAATACGGGTATTTTCGGAACGGGGACGACGCGAAGGTGCCGAAAATCGATATTCGACGTTATTTTGGAATCCAAAATGGCAGTCATCGGGTTTCAGAAAAAAGTGTCAAATACCCTACAATAGGGTATTTTCGGAACGGGGATGCCGCGTAGATGCAGAAAATCGGTATCCGACGCCATTTTGGAATTCAAGATAGTGGCCATTGGTTTTATGAAGTATCAAATACCATAAGATATGCGTATTTTCGGAACCAATAAGGCAGCCATCAGGATTCAAAAAGTGTCAACTATCCTACAATATAGGTATTTTCGGAACGGGGACGACTTGTAGATGCCGACAATTGATATTCGACGCCATTTTGGAATCCAAGATGGTGGCCATTAAGTTTCATAAAACGTGTCAAATACCCTAAGATATGGGTATTTTCCAAACGGAGACAACGCGTGGTTGCCGAAAATCGATATCCGATGCTATGTTGAACTCAAGCAAAAGTGTCAAATACCCTACAATATGGTTATTTTTGGAACAGGAACAACGCGTAGATGCCGAAAATCGATATCACATACCACTTTGGAATCCAATATGACGGCCATCAGGGTTCAGAGAGTGTCAAATACCCTACAATATGGGTATTTTCGGAATGGGGACAACGTGTGAATGCCGAAAATCGATATCCGATGCCATTTTGGAATCCAATATGGCGGCCATCGGGTTTCACAAAAAGTGTCAAATACCCTCAAAGTGTCAAAAAAAACGAGGACGACGCGTAGATGCTGAAAATAGATATTCGATTCCGTTTGTAGGCTATTTGACACTTCTTCTGAAATCGGAAGCCACCATCTTGTATATGAAGATGGCGTCGGACATCGATTTCTGGCTTCTAGATGTCAACTTGATGCAAAAAAAACGGTTGGAATGGGTATTTGATGGAATTTAAAACTTTTTCTCAAACCGGAAGTCGCCATCATAGATTTCAAAATGGCGTCGGATATTGATTTCCAATCGACATATTGATGGGATGGCATCAGCATTTCCCATTTTTTCTGAATAGGAAGCCGCTATATTGGATTTAAAAATTGTGTCGGATATCGATTCCAAAAATACTAATATTGATGGGTATTTGACAGTATTTCCAACTTAATCTAAAATCGGAAGCCGCCATCATGGATTTCGAAATGGTGTCGCATATCAATTTTCGATTTGTAGACTTCATACCGATTACAAAAAAAAACTAATATTGATGTGTATTTGACTGTATTTCCTCTTTTTCTTTAACTGGAAGCCACCATATTGGATTTCAATTTTCGATCTGTAGACGTCACCCCGATAAAAAAAAATACCACCCGACAATGATAAATTTGAGATCCACATGCACAGATCTGAACCGAAATGAACTGAGTGAACAAGCAAAGTCATAAAAACTGCACAAATTTGGATCGAACAGCTTTGCTTCAAGGCATGCAAAAGTTAGTTCATTTGACAATGAAATAAGAAATGAACACGAGTCAAGCCAAAACAAACAGCATGAAAACTGATCGAAAGTGGTCCTGTTGATGTTGACGGAGATCTGCTCAAAGAGAAAACAGAATGACTTTCAATTGAAAGTGATGGTTGGCAGCTTCATCGTCGCTTAACGATTTTCAATTGAAAGTAACTTTGTGGGGCCCTACTCTCAACTGTATGCACTAAACGCATAACATGAGTCTCGAGGTTCTGGCAGGAGTAACACCTATCCAGAACCGTTTCTGGGAGCTCTCCCTCAGAATACTAATCAAATGTGGAGTGACGAACACACTTGTAATTGCAAATTTTGAAGAAATTCTTGGGGAACACACAATCAAGATTTATGAGAATCTACCACCACTACATATCGTCGGATAAAGAAATGAACCAACCATTGGCTGAAAGCCTCGCTAATAAAGATAATCTAACCTAACCAGATCGTCGGATATGTGTCTTCCTTTTTATACTCCAGATCGTGCTCATTTCATCAATCGCAGTTCCTCAATTGAATATGATCTGACCATGAAACAAGCAACTCATGGGATTCCCGATCAACTTCGAACTATTCTTATCCCACGTATTTTTACTGAAAAGTACCAACACGTCAATTGCATGAAAATATATTTTACAGACGGGTCACGTCTCAATGGCTTCGGTGTCTTCAATGAAAACTCTAGCGCCTTCCGCAAACTCTAGGAACCTTGTTCCGTTTTTGTTGCTGAGCTAGCAGCAATCAACTTCGCATTGGGGATGATTTCCAACATGCCCGCAGACCATTACTTCATCTTCTCGGATAGCGGCGCCGGTGGTGTAGTGGTAAGCGTGATTACCTCTCACCCCAGCAGGCCTGGGTTCAATCCCAGTCGGCGCCGCCGGGATGTTCTGAGGCATAACATCTCTGTTCACGCCTTCCTTCGGAAGGGAAGTAAAGCCGTTGGTCCCCGGTTCATGAGTTGATGGGTCGATAGGTAGGGTCCAGGTGTGGGAGCTGCCTTCCTGGCGTCGGTAGCATTGGTGCGCAGCACGGAAAACAAGATCGACGGAAAACAAATCAAGGAAAAAAAAAAAAAAAAATCTTCTCGGATAGTCTCAGTTCGATTGAGGCTATTCGGTCGATGAAACATCTCTTATTTCCTTTTAAAGGTAAGGGAGCAGATGAGTGTGCTGGTCGAAAGATTATATATTATGATTACCTTTGTATGGGTCCCCTCACATTGCTCAATCCCAGGTAATGAGAAGGCAGACTCTCTCGCAAAGGTGGGCGCACAGGAAGGCGAATTTTAAGACAGGCAAATTTCACACGATGAATTTTACCATCGAGTTGGCAAACCGATTGGGACATTCAATGGGTGGTTACATTCAATTATTCCTAATGTTTCTTCGTGAGCGTGGTTTAAAGGCTTGGACTTAAGTCGTGATTTCATTCGCGTGATGAGTAGACTTATGTCCAACCACTACTCGCTAGATGCGCATCTCAATAGAATAAACCTCGTGAACAGCAGCATCAGTCGGTGTGGAAACGGTTACGATGACATCGATCACGCAGTTTGGCAATGTACGGATAATGACGCCGCCAGAGAGCGACTTTTGAATACCCTTGAGGCCCAAGGAAGACAACCCTATGTTCCTATCAGAGACGTGTTGGGAACTCGCGATATCTGCTATATGCAGTCGGTGTATGTGTTTCTTCAAATATCTAGTATAAGAATTTAATTCCTTTGTCTTTTGTCTCTCTTTAATAGTTTTTGTTTGTCTTGTCCCCCCGTCTCGATAAGTCTCATCGTCACCCACTGGTCACCCACCATAGCCGGTTGAACTCCAGACGAAACTAGAACCGCACTTCCATTCATACTGGCGACAACGCTCTGGCGAGACAACGAAACCTTACCCCCAAACTCCTCCCCTGATCCTATCCATCGAAAATGTACCTCTCTAACCTCGAGTAAGCCGCGAGTATTCGGCCCAACTCCTACTAGACATACAATTAAGTGAATTTTGTTACAAACAAAGAACAATGAACTATCGCCTCCGTAAAGCTAACGCGATTGAGCCTCCCAAATAAACAAGTAACTAGTAAAAAAAAATTAAAAAATTTAAAGTTTGAAGAAGGTGTAGAGGGAGTTGCCACGTATGAATCATCGGTAGACGTGTTTTTTTTATCAAAGGCGAGTGTCACTCGATCCATCCAAAATGCTCATTATTTTATTAATTGCTGTTATGGCTCGAGTGACACTTGCCTTTGATAAAAAAACACGTCTACCGAGGATTCGTATTTCTACAAATATCATCTATCAGTGAAACAGTCATTGGCCGTCATTCAAAAGCAATGCAACTATGATCTGTCAATCTAATAGAAACTTTTATTGGCTCTGTTGTCTTGTGAATTTTAGCTATAACGGCCTCTTTTCTGATTTTTATCTCTCAATCTATGGAATCTACACGAAAACTATGTATGGACATAATTTCTAGAACAGTATGAGGAACATTATGCCGTAGACTAAACATTTTTATATCATATGGGTGGAAAGTTCGTAGAACAAATACTTTAAAATTCTTCACTTATTAAGATATCTTCGAGCATGAAACTAAGTCAAACTTCAATAAAACCACTTTGAATAGTCAACCTTTGGTGACAAAGTTGGTAGATAACACATTAAGCTTCGCTATGAAAGCTGTTACAGCAGTTTTCGTTGTTTCAGTCTCGAGATACAAATATTATAAGCCGTAAATTACCTTAAAAACATAAAATTAACTTGAAGCACCTCTAAATCATCACCGATTTTACTGTAAATTTGCACAGAAGTTCAAATTAACATGACGAACAGTAATTACGGTTGACCCGGTGCATCCTGAACATTTCTGTTAAAATGAACAGGTCTAATATCTAACCAAGAACGTTTTATCAAGCCTGCTTAGGTATTTCTCATTAACATTTTATTTCCCATGCTATAATTTCCAGTAACCGGTAGTGGAACCGCAATATTCGACGGTTTTCGCTTGGAGCTTACAGAGTTCCAAAAGCTCTTGTGATTCCTACGCAAATACGTCTGGGCACGTACTTGTAGAGGCCCTAGACGTTGTATCGTATTGGTGTGTTCTGCGCAATCTTATTCCTTATGACACCAAAACGATTTATCGTAAAAGCACCGTTTATGCGTCAGCTGTTGCCAAAGGTGGATTTATTCAAAATTTTGATCATTTGCATGTCAGCTACATTACCGTAGATTTGCAACCACAATGCAATTTGAATCTCATCAATCCTCGAGCGAAATGAAACGGATGAAATAAAACTATATTCCAGGACACGTTCGCCCAGAAGCACAGTGGGACAAAATCAAAACAAGTGGGACGTGGCCATTTGCTACAAAACTATTGAGTGTAGCATTTTGCTGTCTTCTAGAATGTTTCTTCATTTTTTTAATACTTATTGGAGTGGTGAAATTTTTTGCTTAAGGGGGTAAATTTTTTTATATGTTTTGCTAAAATGGACGAACATCTATCAAAACATTGTAGATGAAGTTATTTTAAGAAACTTTGTTCAAGACAACAATTTCCTATCTCTCAATTGAACGAATTTATAGGGTGAAAATGGAGTACAAACGGTAGGATCATCTTAAAACCGTTTTTTTTTTTTAATATATATAAATCGCTAAAAACCTTGGAATTTCAAATACAACTGCGTCTCGTGTGACAGGAGCCTCAAAGGAGCGTCTGAGTGGCCGAAGGAAGGAAGGAAGTGGTCGTAAAAGTGGTCCAATGGACAGTAAAATTGCCAGGAAAGGGGTGCAACAGTTCAAGAACCGTCCAAACATGTCAATTCGAGATGTCACCAAAAAGTATAAGGTGTAAGTCGGTTTTGTGCAGAAATCCATGAAGCGTGCTGGGTTACATGTTTACAAGGTGCGAAAAGCCCCAAACCGAAATGAAGTGATTTTGGATGCTGCCAGCGGGATTTCCTGGAGTTCTCGGCGAGCATGATTCCGAAGACGATTCTAGCAGCTACAAACGAAGGTTCTGGGAACTCTGTCTTGTTCTGATTAAGGGTTAATCCACCAGGATTACGTTTGACTTGGTTTGACTAAATAACATATATTGGGGCTACATTGAGTCAGTTGATGCTGACAAATAAATATATTACAATTACATAAAAAAAATGCGAAATTTCGATCGCGTTTTTTTGCGATCATGGCGGACGAGGTTCCATACGGCTTCGGTGGCCATTTATGATGCTGCCAGTGGAGGTTCCAGGAAATTTTAACGGAGTTTTCTCGCGTTCTCAGCGGAAGATGTTCTACATAATTTTGGTGGAGGTTTTTGATTCTGCCAGCGGAGATTTTAGTTTCGACGGAATTTTCTCGTATTCACGGTAGTGATTTTCGGTGTTGCCAACGGATGTTTCAGGAAATCTGTACGATATTTTCTCGTGTTTTAGGTGGAGGAGCTTCCGCATGATTCCGGTGGAGATTTCTGATGCTGCCAACGGAGGTTCTACGGAATTTAGACGGAGTTGTCTCGCGTTCTCGGCGGAGCAGGTTTTGCGTGATTTTGATGTTGGCAGGTTAAATTCCTGAGGGAGCTTCTGCACGATTTCGTTGGAGAGTTTCTTTGCTGCCCGAGAAGGTTGCAGGGAGATTTTCGTGAATTCTCTACTCCGAGTTTTATTTTCCTGTTGTGTTTGTTTATATTCGCCTCGATGCATGTATGGATGTATAGTTGTCACCGAAATAGCGCATGCTTTGTTTTGATGTTCACATCCCACTGAATGGTTGATGCAAACGATGAAAATTAAATGCATTTGATTTAAATTAAATGCTTATTCAATGAGCACTCTAAAAATGAGACTAACCGTAGGTTTGTACTTCATTTTCAACCTATAACTTTGTCCACTTGAGAGATAGAAACTTGTTTTATTTGACAAAGTTTCATCTTGCTGGACCTTATTAATGAATCATTACAAACTGGACATGTGCCACAAATTTGGAAGGAATCCTTAGTGGTCCCTATTCAAAAAGTTGCTGGAACGATTAAAGCCGAAGAGTTTCGTCCCATCAACATGTTGCACACATTAGAGAAAATTTTAGAACTTGTTGTTAAAGGTCAGCTGTTGGAGTATTTAAATAGTAATAGTTTGTTGATACCAGAACAATCGGGATATCGGGAAGGTCATTCTTGTGAAACCGCGTTGAATTTGGTATTAGCGAAGTGGAAAAATAACTTGGAGTGTAAAGATACGATTGTTGCTGTTTTTTTGGATCTTAAACGCGCTTTTGAAACAATTTCTAGGCCCTTATTGTTAAGATCAATCAAGCGCTTTGGAATTACGAGTACTGCATATAAATGGTTTGAAAGCTAATTGTCTGACAGAACTCAACGGACTGTTTTTAATGATTCTGTTTCCAGTCCCGTGGGGAATAACCTTGGAGTGCCCCAGGGAAGTGTATTAGGGCCCCTGTTATTTATTATGTATATTAATGACTTGCGACGTGTTTTACGATTTTGCGACATTAATCTTTTTGCAGATGATACTGTGTTATTCATTGCAGCTAAGGATTTAGATGATGCCGTTTTACACTTGAATGAAGATTTGCGTTCTCTAAGTAGATGGTTGAAGTATAAGCAGTTAAAATTGAATACAAGTAAAACTAAATTTATGGTAATTTCGCGGAATCGAGTAAATGAGAACGTCTCTGTCGTAATTGATGATGAGACTATTGATCGCGTTCGCGAGATTAAATATCTTGGCGTGATTATTGATGACACACTTAAGTTCAACTCTCACATTGACAATGTCATCAAGAAAATTGCCAAGAAGTATGGAATTCTATGTCGACTGAAAAACGATTTAACTATTGCCAGTAAAATACAGCTATACAAATCAATCATCTCTCCTCATCTTGACTTTTGCCCTTCCATTTTATTTCTGGCCAATGCAACACAAATATCGAGATTACAGCGCTTGCAGAATAAAATAATGCGTTTGATTTTGAGATGTAATAGATTCACTTCCTCAACTTTGATGTTAGAGGCCTTACAATGGTTGTCGGTGAAGCAAAGAATTGTATATTTGACTATGGTGTTCATTTTTAAAGTAGTTAACGGTTTGCTGCCTCGATATTTGTGTGATCGAATTGAAAGAGGAAGTGACTTTCATAGATATAATACTAGAAACGCGGTTGAAATAAGAACACCACATTTCTTGACTTGTGCTTCACAAAATTCATCATATTATAAAGGAATAAATGTTTTCATTTCGATGCCTAGACATATCAAACGTTTAGCAACACTTACAGAATTTAAAAAAAAAAACACTGCATTTCACACGTTAAAACTGTCTTTTGAACAGTTATCCAGTGATTTTTTTATGAATTGACAAATTATGTATCTTGTGGATATTACAACGGTACCAGCAATTTTGAAGGAATTATCGGTCCAACAGCATTTGATTAATAGAGTTATGCAAGCATTGAATGCGGAAAGGACAAGCATACTATGGGACGGTGTGTGTACAGAGGAAAGAATGAAGGCAAAAGGCATTAAGCAGGGATGTCCATTATCACCGTACATATTTACGCTTATTATACAAAAAGTGCTTAGGGTATTAAAGAAAAAGTACCATAAGGCTAATATTTTAGAGGATAATAATGGTAGTTTACCAGTAATAGTAGTGTTTGCAGATGATGTACTAATAATAGCCATAAATATAAAAGAAATAGAAAAGGTTATTAAAATACTTAAGGAAGAGTTAGGTAAGATAGGGTTAGAAATAAATAGTGCAAAAAGTAAAATTATGATAAGGGAACCAAACACAGACAGGAATATACCTAAAACCATTAAAATTGACGGAGAAGAGCTAGATGTAGTTAATAATATGAAATATCTAGGTACATACTTGACAGAAACACTAGATAGGCCACAAACGACAAGGAAAAGATGTAAACAAGCAATAGGTAGTAGTAAAGTTATGATAGAATTTCTAAGAAGGTATAAACTACCGTGGAAATTAGCTAAATTAATGTATAAGACAGTTATATCACCCACAATCACGTACGGACTTAAGGCAGCCACATTAATTAAAAGAAATAGGAAATCAATCAGCAAATACGAGATGCAGATATTAAAGGAAATGTTGAAATATTGTAGAGATAGGCCAAAAGGTAGATTAACAGTGTCAAAGCTTTTAGATGGAAAGACAGCAGTAAAAAAAATCAGGGTGATGAGAATAAATTATTGGGGTCACATTCAAAGAAGACCTGAAGGACATCCATTGAAGGTAGCACAGAAAATGGAAGAAAATACTAAGAAAAGAGGTAGACCAGCCAAGACATGGAATGATTGTATAAAAGAAGATAAAAGTAAATTAACAAATACAACAGAAGAAGAGTGGATAACATTAGCTAGGGATAGGGATAAGTTGAAAAGCAAGGCAGAAGAAATTTATAAAGTATTAGGTAGTGAGGAAGAATCTGAAACAGATATAGAGGATTAAAAAGTTAACAGGTTGTTGATAAAAATCAAATCAATCGCATGCAAAAAATGACGGGTTATTGAATAAAAAGATTATAAATCAATGTTATGCACAATTACACTAAAATAATATATATTTCAGATGATAATTGAAGATGATAGATGAAGACAAGGAAAACAAAGAAAGAACATAAAAATGGAAGTAAGGGCTGCCAGCAGATGAATCAAGAGGTATTCGAAACAAAATTGGTAAGAAATGTCCATTAAAATTGATTTAATACAGATGAAAAAATTTCAAAACTATATACATGCCAGATTTGGAAATAATAGTTTTTGAATCTGGAAGTGTGTTTATGATACCATTATCCATTTGATAAAGGTAGAGTAAACATGCGGGGCTTATTGTAAGTAAAAGTGACCTCGGAGTGGTCGTGAATTACCAGGCATTCTGAAATGGGTCACTGGAGCTGCAATAGAGCTAACACCTTCTAACTCCCGGACTAAACCTGCTTTAAATTAAGAGTAATAAAAAGCAGTTTTCTTCCATAATAACACTGCCGGACAGTGGGGGTTTTATTGTACACACACACACACACACACACACACACAATTGACAAATTATGTATCTTGACGAAGTTATCTCTAACGGATTATTTTATATGGATAGCTGTCATAACGACTTTTTTTTTTTTTTTTTTTTTTTTTTTTTCAGTTCAGCTTCGAACCTGTTCGGATACGGTTGTGTATAAGTTTATTTCTGTTTTGTGCGTGCGTTCGCTGATTTTGCCAGATTAGCGCTGGCACTCTGCCTCCCGGACGGTTATACGTGTGTGATTGGTGGTTTTCTCGCTTTCCGAGAAGTTTTGGAATCGAAAAAGAAAACGTGATGCATCATGTTTGCAGGCATCAGAAGAAGTGTCGCTATCTGCGTTGTTTGTTTTTTTTCTTCGCTTGTGCACCCGGTACAGAAATTTGTGGCGTCGCGTGTGATAGTTTTTGATTTCAGTTTGTTTACGCGTTGTATGATTTTGTGAGCGGTCGCTTCGTGTTCGCGTCATGGAGCAATCGACTACATTCGACCAGAGGATTGATCCCCGTAGGGCGGGTCTATGATCGGAGCTACTACACCAAGCGTGACATAGCTGCTTGCAAGGGATTCAGTTGGACTGATTTGGTGAGATTGTTCCATTTTTCTACTTTTGTCTATTTAAACTTAATTTCTATGAATGCGTATCGTTTGGAATCATTTGATTCGGATGAGACTCTTAACTTTTATTTGTTTACATTGTGTTTCAATTGGTATTCTTAAGAACTTCATAAAATAAGGTTTCAATATTTAAATTGAGCAGATCGACTAGCCTGGTGGCTGCCGCTTTTGCTTACTGAGTAGAAGACCGTCGGGGATCCACATTGTAAAGATTCCCTATTTTCAGCTTTTTTACAGGCTAGAGTTGTTGTTTGAACCATTTAGTTTATCAATTTAATTTATCTGTATAACAATTATTCACAAGCATGCTTCCAGGTCAATTCAAGAATAGTTTGATGATGATAAATCTTCCTAATATTCACATTATATGACCCGATCCTGTCAATCTCTCCGCGCATCAGACTGTTATTTTTCAATAATTCCACATAATTGTAATTTCATACCTTCCTCCTTCAAGATGAATGTTTAAGATACACATACTTTGCTAGCTGACAAAATGGGGTCATTGCTGTATAATTATTCTCTTTTTGCAGCCTTCATTCAGACTGGATCTATTGATTTAAATTATTTGAGTTTTCTTCCAGCTCTTTGATGACGGAACATCACTAGATTTATACTGTAATGATTCACTCTTACAGTTTTCACCCTGGTTTTGTCTGTTGATTTGATTTGTTTGAATTGGTTTTCAGCTCTTTTGTGTTGGCAGTCGCGGGCGATCAATTTTGCTCATGCTCATGCTCTAAGTTCATTTTCAGCATTTCGATGATGGAACGTCTTCAGATTTATATTATAAGGGGGCTTATTACGGATGTCACATCACGGTGAAAAGTTGTCACTTGTCGTCACGGTGAAGTGATTCCCATTTGATTTGTACGGTAATCAAAGGCTCTTATTCTGAGTATCACTTTCTTATCACCGTGTAGTGACACCCGTAATAAGGCCCAATGATACACCATTTGGTTTTGGCTTCGGGCAAATCCAAGTATAATGCATGATAACACTGATTAATTTAACACCATGGTCGCATCACTTATCAAGGTGAATCCTGATCCAACGAACCCAACTTACTAACAAAATCTCCTTTTCTGTGTCTTTTGTTGGAAATTTCAGGGTTACATCTTCCTTATTGGGAGCTGAGGAGACATAGAGCTGCATCATATTGTATGTAAAATAATTATTATTTTCATTGCGGAATACCAGTTTTTTTATCCATATAAATGTATTTTCATTATTACGTATTTTAATGTTCTGATATATTTCATTTCTCCATTACATATGTTTACTATATATATAAATAAATACTGGGTTGGGAGGGAGCATCAGGGTATCATTTGACCTGAAACTGGACGATTGGAGTGGTATGACAACCGGAGTCTAGGAGGGAATAAACACTATCATTTTCTTTATCCTACCGATTCGATTGTGATGGTGTGAATTCTACTCCAACAGTTTCAGTGAGATTGACGCGCCCTTCTTAACAAACCATCCTGTAGGAAGCTTAATAAGTATTGCGAATTGCGTTATTCGATTTGTTGGATCGTATCGTTGGAAGGAGATTCTTAAATTCCCGTGGATTTCGCGTAAGTGTCTCTGCTTACGGGTCCACCCCACCGTTTTTGGCCCTTCATACAGCGATATTGTGAATTCAGATCGGTAGCTCAAATTGATCTTGCTATTAAGTGGAGCTGCATACAAGACAAGATCTTCGAAGGGATGGTGGCTACCTTACATACATACATACATAGCTGTCATAACGACTTTTTAATAATTATTGTAGCACTGCAAAAACTATTTCTGTTCGCCACGAGGGTGATGATGGATTTTTAATATTTGATTTTATAGTAGATTAATTAAAAAAAAAAGTAGTCTACAAAGGTTTGAGCCTCGCGCGCGTATTACGGATATAGAGGACTGAATTTAACATTTGATAAAAAAAAATGCAATTTTGAAGCTTATTTGAAAGATACCTTGAGTTAGTAGTAAGTTTTCTGGCAAATGTTAGGGGTTCGTGAGCATTCCTGACATTGCTGAAAATTATGATAGCATCAGATTGCGGGGTTACTAGTGTAATAGGATGCTTTGTTGATTGTTCATAAACTCTTGATTGCTTGTAATACTTATGAATATTTTAGGTGGACAAAAAGGCGAACTAAGAGGATGACGCCTGAGCTTTTCCACATTTATATCGCTGTGAAGCAACTGTAAACTTTAGAGGGAATCTATATCTGTAACTGAAACCAGTTCGATTTTGTTTGCCAACCTGGTTAAAATGTCATAATCAATTATCTTAAAGATAAATCGTCCAGCTCAAACCTTTGTACGGGTAAGAGGTGAGACCATCATCATCATCATCAAAATGACTTTATCTACAATGTTTCCATAGATCAAAACATAAAAAAGCAGAAAGCACAAAAATTATACAAAAAGGAAAGCACTAGCACTAATTTTCAACACTATCATAACATATGCAACCAACTCAACACAGCCATTAACACTGCACATGAAGAATATAATCAACAATCAATACGAAACTAACGATTTTAAATTGGCTCACTACTTGACTAGCCTATTGGTCCCAAGCAAACGATTAACGTACCCCATTCTAGTCAAAATTCTAGTACTACACAATGTTTGTTTTGATTCGCTATGAAAGTGTAGTAGACATCCCCAAATCTTGATATAGTACACGAATTTGCTACATCAGCAGAAACGTGTTGTACCAGCATACCACTTCATCAGAATTACAGTTTGACTTGTTAATCCGTAATATGACCGATTCACACGGTAAATACAGCATATAATTAAGCCAGGCTGCGAGGCTCTAATTTGCAAACGCAGCATAAGCTGTATATGCACTTTCCTTGTCTTTATATAACATTCACTCATTTACACTAGCGGACTCCAAACCTAAAACCTAATAATAAACACCCTGAGTTGAATCGTCAAAGTGTTCGGTAGTTTTATCCGAAAGTCGGAACGTATCATGGCTACCAGTGAACAGGCGTGCCTTCTTCGAAAATTCTTATAGTGTATCCTGTATTGTGATGTAAAGTACCCCGTGAAGTGACTGTTAAAAATGGGAAATAGAAAATCGTCAGCTGCAAAGGTGATAAAGATGTGACGATTATCGCCAACCAAGAAATGCACACCGTCTACCACGACGGACACGAAATCAAACTCTGGTTGATTTTAATCATCGTTGCTGTTCAGTTACTGTTGCTGTGTTACAAGTTTCTGCAGCGAAGAGAGCGCCGCCGTGCTTTCAAGTCAAGGCAAAATCTTGACAGAATAACAGATGCAGTGTGAACATTCGAAAGTTACGTTTTGTAAAGTTACGCTAAACATTCCTATAAAACAACGCGTTTTGATTCACGTGCAACAGTGCAAAAAAAAAACAAAAAAACTCAAGAAGTGAATTTAATGCAAATGATGGACACGAGAAATAATGCAAAAATTAAATTCCAAGTATGGTGAGCTGCCGTGATGAAATGTAGATAGCATTGCGCCAACGCAGATCGCAATACCTGACGGGCGAGTGCGCGGCCTTGGTAATATCACAAGAAATTGCACATCATTAGCCGACGGGCGAACGCATGCCCTCGGCCATACAACCCCAGCAAGGACGAAATACAAATGCGCGCAGCGATAATCCGAGATGTCCAGACGATAGCGGATGTGGATGCGGCAAGGAACAAAAATATGGTGATGTAAAACATTTTTTTTTTCAAAACGTTTTTTTAGTAACACAAAATTCTCGTTCTTTCGAATAATTTTGATAAATGGAATAAGAATAGATCAAATATAAGAAAGATTTACACATTTCCGAGTTGAATTCCATATTAATTAATTTCACAAAAGTGCCGAACAGACCTTACGGCAGGAAATTTTTAATACGTAAGAAGAATCAGGCTATAAATAATTATACATTAGTAAACGATCGACTCGCGCAAAACAAAACTCAGTTTACATCTACAGAACTCAATTTCTACATCAAAGCTGTTCGACAAAAATACAACGACATTTTGCTAATTGCGAACGAAAAACTTGCCAACGCAAAAGATCAGATTACAAGTTTACGAACAATAGCTCTAGTATTCTTATTTTATATCAAAATAAAAAGTAAACTAAGTAAAATGGCTTTTGCTTTTCTGGATGCAGTGACATTATTTCAAGATCTGGTAAATGCTGATTTTGCTACAGCAACTCGAGAAGCAAAGGCTGCAGCACAAGCCACTCTTACCCACTTCGTCAAAACGCGAATTACAGGCTTAGCCCGTCAAGTCATTGCTGAGCTCAATGACTTACAAGAAATTCTTGATGCCATCAAGAACCATTGTGGTTCAAAAGTGACATCAGACAACGTAGTAGCCAAACTGAAAGCGCTAAAACAAAAGGATTCAACAGAAACCTTTTGTAATAAAGTCGAAGAGCTAACCACTCAGCTAAGAACGTGTTACATTAAGGAAGAAATTCCGATGGCCAGAGCCAATACCACGGCAACAAAAGTAGGAATTGATACCCTTATTAGTGGTATCAAAAATACGGAAACAAAAACCATCTTAAAAGCTGGACAATTCAGCAAAATTTATGATGCCGTGCAGAAAGTAATGGAAAATGACTCCATTACTGATGCTGGTAACATCTCTACAAATGCGCAAATGTTTTGGGCCGGTAGAGGAAGCAAACCACGAGGTCGTGGTGGACCTTCGCATAGAGGTCGTGGTAATCAACATTATCATGCTAACGATATCGATATCAATTCATGAGTGGAAACTTCAACACACAACAATATTTCAACAGAGGCTGACAAAATAACCGCAACCCACACCAAAGAGGAAGTTGGAACCGAAGAGGTTCCTACACACCAAATATGTTTATGGCACATGCAAATGATGCCAATAACCAAACTCAACAATTGCAACACCAACCAATACAACAACAGTTGCAGCAACAATTTCATCCTCAACAACCAAATCCCCTAACAAATGTGCACCCTTTTTTTTGGAGTACGCCACGGGCAGCATACGCAATAAACGTTGCTGCCTCGAACTTTATAAATTTAACAGCTGATCTATTGGATACACCAATCGCATTTATGATAGATAGTGGTTCTGATATTTCAGTGATTAAATCTTACAAAATAAAACCAACCCAAAATTACTATCCTAGAGAAATATGTAATATTACAGGTATAGGAGCTAGCACAGTTAATTCAATTGGCTGTACCTACTCCAGTATCAATATTAATGGTATAAGTATTCCACAAAAATTTCATATAGTAAATACCGACTTGCCTATTCCTACTGAAGGAATATTGGGAAGAGACTTTTTAACAATTAACAAATGTAATATAGATTATGATAGCTGGTTATTAAATCTAAAAATTAATAATGAAAATGTAAGTATTCCAATTGAAAATAATATTGGTGGAAATTTAGTAATCCCACCAAGAAGTCAAGTTATAAAACAGTTAAATTACGGAAACTTAACAGAAGATAGTGTGGTAATTGCAAACGAAGTATACCCAGGTGTACTCTATGCAAATAGCATAGTAAATAAAAGCAATCCATATATGAAGATAATTAACACAACAGATGAAAATGTATATATACCAGTTAATTTCACTCCAGAATTTAAACCCTTGAGTAACTATGATGCTTTTCAAATCAACATGCATCAATCCACAATTGCCCATAGGAACAAAAAACTATTAGAGCAATTGAAATTGGATAACGTAACTCCAGACTACAGAACGGAACTTTTAAAACTATGTAGCAAATATAATGATGTATTTGCTCTTGATGAAGACAGTTTAACACACAATAATTTCTATAAACAGAAAACTTGTCTAAATGATGGAAATCCTGTTTATATACGGAATTATAGAACGCCTCATGCACAAAAAACAGAGGATCTTAATTCTTAATCACGTTAATAAAATGTTAAATGAAAACATTATTCAAAACTTTTATTCTCCATATAATTCTCCGATACTTCTAATACCGAAGAAGAATGTTGAAGGAGAGAAAAAATGGCGTTTAGTTGCTGATTTTCGACAACTAAACAAAAAGATTGACCTAAAGTTAGGGTTTCATCAAATTCCACTAAGCGAAGAAAGCAAAAAATACACTGCATTTTCCACTGAATCAAAACAGCTTCCAACGCATGTGCTTTCTTGTACATCGATGACATAATTGTCATTGGATGTTCTATTAAGCATCATTTGTATAACCTGGAAAAAGTATTTGAACGAATGAGAGCATTCAACCTTAAACTTAACACATCGAAATGTTGTTTCTTTAAGCACGAAGTGTTGTTTTTAGGACATCAAATTTCGCGTAATGGTATCCAACCAAACTAAAATTCACCACAATTGAAAACTATCCCGTACCAAAGAACAGCGATGAAGCGCGTAGGTTTGTTGCATTTTGCAACTATTATAGGCATTTCATTCCAAACTTTGCTCAAATCGCATTACCCTTAAATAAATTACAAAGGAAAAACACAACTTTTAAATGGGATTACGAGTGTCAAAATGCATTTGACCAACTAAAGCAATTATTATCACCCCGAATTCTGAAACTACCAGACTTTCAGAAACAATTTATACTTACAACGGATGCGTCCAAACAAGGTTGTGGAGCAGTTCTTGCACAAAAGCATGATGATGTTGACTTACCTATTGCATTCTCCAGTAGAGCGTTTACTAAAGGCGAGTCAAACAAGTCAACAATTGAACAAGAACTGACCGCCATACATTCGGCAGTGACGTATTTTCGTCCCTACTTATACGGTCGGAAATTTTTGATACGCACGGACCACCATCCGCTAGTGTATCTTTTCTCGATGAAAGATCCCTCATCTAAATTAACTAGGATGAGAGCGGACCTTGAGGATTATGATTTTTCCATAGAGTATATCAAAGAGAAATCCAATATAGTGTCAGATGCTTTATCTAGAATAAACATCGACACAGAATACTTGAAAGGCATGTATATAGTAACAAGATCGATGACAAAAAAGCAGATAAGTCCCCCAATTATCAATGTGCCCATACAGGAGTCTGTACAACTCCATGTAGTAGAAGCTATTAATAACTGTGAAGTCTTTGAATTGCCTAAGTTGTCTTTCAGCATAAATAGCCATAACAATTATGGCATGAATATATTTAATAAAAATTATACCAAGAAATTAGCACAAGTGCTAAATTTCGTATTAAGGGGAAGCTCACCGCTCCGAAAAAAATAATTACGTTTTGATTTTTCTAAAAATATTGGAAAAAGATATCAAAATTCTAAGAAAATCACATATTTTTTTAATTTTTCAAAGAAAATTCACGTGCAAAAACATTTTTTATAAGTCATTATGGCATAAAGTTGGACTCAAAAAACCACAAAACATCGACTTTTCGGTTTTGCTGAGAGTCCATTTTTTTTTTTCATGGTGAGATAGAAAAAAAAATTTTACATGTAATTTTTGACAAAAATCTAAGGAACAAACTTTTTTTTTTTTTTTTTAAATCTTTATTTTAGAGATTTTTAGCCTGAGGCTAGTTCATCTCTTAAAGGAACAAACTGATTTGCTTTGATTTTTGATATTTTTTCCCAATATTTTTAAAGAAATAAAAATGTACCGAAAATATTTTTTTTATTTTCGGGCTGGTAAGCTTCCCCTTAATTGATGGATCAAATAACAAATCAGCGCTTGATAAAGTTTTCAAATACATTGAATATGGGGCCCCTCATGAAAAAAATAAATTGCAAAAATTAGCGATCGCAAAAGAAGACTTCTTATTTCAACTAATTGATATAAATTCATTTAAAGAAGTAGGAAATAACATTCTAAGGAATGTTCAAATTATATTATATCATAAACCAAAATATATAGTTGATCCATTGGAAATCAACAACATTTTAAATCTTTATCATAATATCCCAACAGGCGGACACTTAGGTGTTAATCGCTTATACAAAAAAAATAAAATCACTCTATAGTTGGCCTAACATGAAAAAATCAATAATTGAATTCGTAAAAGCATGTACTTTATGTAAAATTAACAAACATTATCCAACTGTGAAAACAAAAGCTGTAGTAACAACCACACCCATCCAACCATTTGATGTCGTTTCTATCGATACCGTTGGACCCTTCTCCTTAACAGAACACGGGAACCGCTACGCTGTTTCCATGCAATGTGAATTTTCTAAATTTATAATTATGGTACCTATTCCAGATAAATCTGCCAGCACTATCGCACATGCAGTTCTAGAAAACTGTATTTTAAAATTTGGACCTATGAGGTTTATCAAAACCGATCAAGGTACAGAATATAAAGGTGTGTTTAATGAGATGTGTAACTTATTAAACGTAAACCGCACATGTGCTACTGCCTATCATCCCCAGACAATTGGCGCATTAGAAAGAAACCATAGATGCCTTAACGAGTATCTACGTATTTTTACTAATGACATACGCAATAATTGGGATGAATGGATGCCATTTTACTCTTTTCCTTATAATACAACACCCAACCTAGAGCACAATTATACACCGTTCGAATTAGTATTCGGTAGACCAATAAATAGATTCGAAATTACCAAAAACAGTCCACAAATTGATCCTTTATACAATCATGCTTCATACATAAAAGAATTGAAATATCGAATGCAAGTAGCTCATTATATAGTATCAGACGTAATTAATAAAAGCAAACACAAGCGAACAAGAGATATCAATCAAAATATTATTCCAACACCATTAAATGTAGGCGATACAGTGTACTTAAAACAAGAAAATAGAAATAAATTAGACCCAACATTTTCTGGACCATATACAATAGAAAATCTGGATGATTCTAATGCTTGTATAATTAATGAAAAAAATGACAGATTCAAAGTCCATAAATCCAGACTGTTAAAAATTTAAATACATAAGAAACAAAAATGTAGACATATTATTTACAACGGTAAGGAAAATGCGTATACGGTTTATACTTACTATATTGCGTTATTTTTCCAAAAAAGGAGGAGGTGTAGTAGACATCCCCAAATCTTGATACAGTACACGAATTTACTACATCAGCAGAAACGTGTCTTACCAGCATACCACTTCATCAGAATTACAGTTCGACTTGTTAATCCGTAATATGACCGATTCACACGGTAAATACAGCACATACTTAAGCTAGGCTGCAAGGCTCTAATTTGCAAACGCAGCATAAGCTGTATATGAACTTTCCTTGTCTTTATAAAACATTCACTCATTTACACTAGCGGACTCCAAACCTAAAACCTAATAATAAACACCCTGAGTTGAATCGTCAAAGCTTTCGGTAGTTTTATCCGAAAGTCCGAACGTATCATGGTCCTCAGGTCCAAACGTATCAAAAGTTTGACAGATAAAATGAGGGGTTATTGGATTTTCCTATGTTTCGAGGGGTGAATCGATTAGCTTGGGACTGAAGATAGTACCAGAGCTGAACCAAAAAGTTGAGCACGTTTCTTCGGGACCTACTAGTCTTAGAGTTACCTCTATGATATAATCGTAAAGTCGAAAATGAAGTTAAATCATGTCCTGAGAACTTTTTCAATTATGTAAAAACAGAATAGAAAAGTAATATTTTTCCGTTACAAACGCATTTTGATGGAAATGTAGGTGAAAATCCTCCTGACATCTGCAATCTCGTTGCAAATTTCTTTCAGGAAGTATACATAACATTTTCTGAAAAGACCGCGACCGCGACTTCTTTGCATTCATTCCCGAAGTCTCTAACTACATATCTGTCAATCAAATATGTCAACATAAAGTCCTCAATGAACTAAAAAGATTGGACGCATCTTAAGGACCAGGACCTGACGGAATTACTCCTGTATTCTCGAAGAATCTTTCGGAACAACTCACCCTTCCTTTAGAACGCCTTTTCAATATGTCTCTGAAAATGGGAAATTCCTTGAAATTTGGAAATCGTCTCATTTGGTGCCTATTTTCAAATCAGGCAAGAAATCTGACATCCGTAATTATCGTGAAATTGCCATTATCTCTTGCATCCCAAAATGTTTTGAATCAATCGTAAACGACAAAAAATTTCAGCAAGTAAAAAATCAAATTACAAACAAACAGCACGGCTTTTTTAAAGGTCGTTCAGTTACCTCTAATCTTCTTGAATATGTAACCTTAATTATTAACGCAATGGACAATGTCAAGCACGTGGAAGCTCTCTATACTGACTAGTAAAGCATTTGACCGAATCGACATAGGGTAGAGCGCTACTTCGTCGTAATAGCCCATTTCCGTTCTATCGATCAGAAAAGATCAATAATATCAATGATTTCACCGTGCACAAATCAATAATAGGTTTGTTCCGATGCGTTAGTTCATTGGCTACAACATAAATCCTATTAGAGCGCATTGTATGAATATTTACGCTCATTGTTCTCTAAACAAAAGAAGTGCTCCTAGCGAATCCCCTTTTTCTACGTTTATCCGTACGACGAAGAAAATCTACTGGCGTTTCAATGCGTTTGAACGGAATTGAAACTCGTAGGACGAATTTAGAATCAAGAAGCAGTGTTAGATTTTAAACAATATCTCAACAATGTGTGACTCTTTATCAAATCGTATGGTACGTATAGAAAGGTGAATAAATTTAGAAGTCATCTTCGACAGAAATATTCAATCTTTTGTTCAAATCCGTTAAAAAAGGGAGGTAAAACGCGGGTTGTACTTAGTAGGTCGGAAATTAGATCAAAAACCTTATGTTAGTAAAACATTGTAATCATTGTATATAATATACTTTTTCTTGACGAAATAAATAAATAAATAAATAAAAAAGTTATTTGCTTTTATCGGAGCGTATGCAAAAAAGTTTACCTCTCAAATAAATTACTCAACAAATAAAAAAACAATCTAGATTAAAATCAATACGCTACACTTAATAGTTTCATCGTAAATGGCCATGTCTCACTTTTTTTAATGTCGTCCCACTGTGAGTAGTGAGGAACAGTGCTAAATAGTAGATCAGTAGAATTCATGTGCACCAACCTCAAATACATCAGGGCAAATGAATTTATCATCACTCACAGCAGATAACGACGAATGTAGCCCGAACATGCAGAAGTAGCATCATCAATTAAAATGCATCTACTAATCATTCGTGTACATTTCCAATTATACATGCATATTCGATTTACTCTCTCCATTTCGGGTATTTCTCAAAACCAAAATGAATTTATTATTGAGTTGCGCTTAGCAGCGGTGTTCCTTTCAGTTCGGTTGTTTCCCGATGCCGGTTCCAACTGTATCTGAGCATCATTCAAACTTTGATCGCATAGCAAGATTAACCTGTTTACAACCAAGGCCAACTCGGACAGGATTCTTTGCATGGACACACACAAATTGCGTCGGTTAGTTTGTTAATTAACAGTTAACGATTAAGAAACTATAATAAAGATTCGAAAAATCTTTTCTGATAACCAAAAAACGCTAGGCAAGAGCGATTTTAAGAGTGGAATGAATTGTGAAGACCACTCTACCAATAGTGGTTGACCTTCAAAACACACGGCAAACAGTAAGAGAGGCTATACCACAATTGATCAAAATACTGGTCGCAGTGGAACTTCTTCTTCTTCGCACTTCAAGCTTATTGCTTATCGCATATTAGCTTATTGCGTGCTCTCAACTTATAGCGAATTTGTTTATTATCGGAACCAGTCCCAGTGTGAAACCGAACTTTTTGTCAGTGTGAACCTCAACCTGAGGTAGGTTTTTAAAACAAACGATCATATTGACGTTTGTCAGAAAACAAACAGAACCGATCTTGATACCCGACCCAGGTTAGAACTGAATTATAAACAAAATCGTTATTAGTGCTGATCTAGATGCACTTCTTAAGTTATTAAATGGGAGTTTTAATAACTGTGTGGCTAGTACAATCATACTCTATGCCCAGGGAAGTCGAGAAATTTTCCAACCCGGAAAATTCCTAGACCGGACCGGGAATCGAACCCAGCCACCTGCAGCATGGTCTTGCTTTGTGCTGCGCATTTACCGACTGAGCTAAGGGTTCTCCGTCGCTGTGGTTATTGTCCCCGAAAAGAAGCAAAAAATGAGTGGGAGCGGTAATAAAATTGCGCGTGTACACGGCCGATTATATCAACTCAAATTCGCAAAAACGGAGGTTACTCATAAACTGAGTAAAATTTTCGTCGATTTTCCTCAAAAGGTTTTATATGAGTTTTTGCGATTTTGAGTGAATAACCACTTAATTTTAAGTAGATCTCATCAGGCAATCGTTTTGGTGTCTCATTCCTTGATGGTTCATATATAATGAATCAGTGCGCAGAAGACATCAAGTCGATACACTTTTGAGGAGTCCAGTTTAAGTTGCAAATTACAATATATAAAGCTCAGATTTTGTCGTGTACAAGCTTTTTAACACTGAACCACTGCTAGTCAGATATGCAGTGCCCCGTCGGGATTAGTTTGCAAACGGATTGCCTTCGAGTAACAACCAATCATCGATCTCGGCTGCAGTGATCCGTGCTTTGGTTATCGCGGGTTCGTGAATTGATGGTATTAATTATGACGGATACAAGCAGATTCAAATACTTTTGCCTATTGATTGTTGTGTTTTGCAGCTCTGGTAAGTAACTAGAGCTTTTAAGTTACAATGTATGATAGATTTTTGTTTTGCTTTTCTACACTGTTTTTTCATCACATAACGATTAACATCCTTCATATTCTTAAATAATGACTACAACATTCAAATTAAATCGCAACTTTATTGGCCAATAAAATAACAAACACATCAATCGCAACGAAGCACGTTACAAACTGTTATTCCAAAGCCAGAATGATAATAACTGGGGAAACACAAGTCAAACGCATTTGCTATGCATTAGCCTTCAGCAATCTATTAAGTTAACACATTTCAAAGAATAATATTATACAATCACTTCAAAATTCTCATCCATATTCTAGGCTACTGTAAGCTCTACCCAATTAGCCCATTTCGAGATGAATTACAAACGTCGATGTTTCCGAACGAGCGACTTTCGCTGGACGGTAAGTTCATAAAGTCATGCCGCAAATACATATATACTCTTGCGCCAGTAAACCATGAAACATTTGCATTATCACACCACCAGATTGTCACTTGCGCTACTACAAATACGGCAAGCAAGGCCTGGTAGCTCCGGCCTTCGGGGAGCCGGCATATTTGAAGGAGTTTGCCCACATGGCCGCCATAGGATGGACCCTACCGAACGGCACCATCAGCTGGAAGTGTGGTGGTTCGCTGGTTTGGGATAATTACGTTCTCACCGCGGCGCACTGTGTCACAGATAAGTAGGGACCTCGAATTGTTCGCATTCCATAGCATTGAATAACACCCGCCGTATTCAATTCTAGTGGTAACGCTCCCGATGTGGCACGGTTCGGTGATATCAACATTTTCAGCGACGAGGATGATCAGTATGCTCAGCAACTGCGGATTGTGGACATTTTCCGACACCCGGAGCACAGGTTTTCCGCTACGTACAACGATATTGCACTGCTGAAGCTGGAAGCCAATGTGACGTGAGTGTGTACCGCCGTGGAAAGCTATAATGATTAAAATAATGTCACCATTTTCGGCTCTCTTCCACTACAGACTTCATCCCACGGTGGCCCCAGCATGCCTTTGGAAAGACGACGACGTTCGATTCCCTACCATGGAGGCGACTGGATGGGGAGACACTGGATTTGGTACTGGAAATCAATCTCCCAATCATTGCAGTTATAGTAAAACCATTGTCAATCCTCCATTTCAGTCCAGGAAAGAACCCCCTCGTTGTTGAAAGTGACACTGAAACCGATCAGCAATTCCGAGTGCAACAGAACATATGGCTTGGTAAACCGAAGACTACGCGAAGGCATCAAAGATCATCAGATATGCGCGGGAGACGAAAAGATGGATACCTGTCCAGTAATTGCCTCTATAGTTTTGCGAAAAATTCGATATTTTAAACACAGCTACTTTCAGGGAGATTCCGGTGGTCCTCTTCAAGTCAGGTTGCTTCACAATGCCAAAATGTCACCATTTTTGGTCGGCATAACTTCTTTCGGGACGGCTTGTGGAACGTCCACTCCTGGTGTGTACACGCGAGTTTCATCGTTTTACAGCTGGATCGAACAGACCATTCGCAGCCAGGAGAGCAACGTGTTTGGTAACTAGACTGACCATTGATGATGGGCATTGGGGTAAAATAAATAACTATCATTTTCGCCAGACTGGAGTTTGGATCCGATCACCTGCGCACTCCGGTATGTCCACCTGAGGGAGTATGAAGATGATATTATCGTTAGTAAGTCGAAAGATTACATATCACTTGATTCTACGAAAACACATATGACCTTCAACTCAGGAGAGCTCAACCATGTGGTACGTTATGTCAAAAAAAATATTGCTGCAAGTATTTTCAGTAAATTTGAAATAATGTTGGTAGGTTAAAATCGGTTGGAATAATCGGAGAATTCAACGGGATAACTGCAGTGGAACTCTGATCGCGGACGATACCGTTCTAACATTGGCTGAATGCACCTCGCATACCGGGTATGAGCTTAGGCATAGTTCCTTCTACAAATCAATCGTGTGATCATGTCCACATTCTAGAATTTCTGCAAATTACGTTGATTTGAACAATAACGAACGTATAGAGATTGCTGAAACCATCGTTCATCCAGCGTACCGAGAGCAGTCACTGTATAACAATATTGCTGTTCTAAAGCTAAAAAATAGAGTCAAGTTGTCCTCCGCTCTTACTCCGGCATGCATATGGCATTCACAGAGCATTCCTGACCCGCAGCTACAGGTCGCCGGGATTGGTCGTAGCGACATCAATTATATGAACAGCGGTGCAAAATTTGACTTAGTTTTCGGTTAGTACATAACATTAATGCATATTTCAATGATGACCAATATTTCAATACCCTCACCACCGCAGAACCCACAGAAAGGCTTCTACTACCGCGGGCCAGTGTCAACTCGGACCTAAACTGTACGATCCCGGTTGAATTCCAATCACGCCTTACACGTGGCATAGCCAACGAGCACCTCTGCGTTGGCAATCCACTGTTCTTAGTTCCCGGATCATGCCGCCTGGTCTACGGAGCTCCGATGCAACTGCCCATGTGGCGTAATGATCGTTTCTACACCTATGCCTACGGCTTGAACTCATTCGGACGAGATTGTGGTTTTGGCGAAGCTGCCGTATCGACAAGGCTGTTCTCCCACGTGGACTGGCTGAAAACGATTCTGCTTCCAAACTTCCGTGGAGACAGTGCGCTGCAATTCGTCAACCCCGATTGGAAGGAAAATGATTCCTGTGACAACGAGTATGATGAAGATTCACCTGGGATCTGTACGCACCACACAAAATGCCCCAAAGTTTGGGAAGACTTCAAAGCAAAAAGGATCGTACATTTCTGTTCATCGGCAAATGTTGTGTGCTGTCCAACTCAATTTATACAGAAAGAACGTCTGCAGGATGAGCTGGACACCTGTAGTACCCAATACGCTAGACTTCATCCACGGTATAACCGTGTCTACAAAAAATCAGCAGCTCCGGCGGCGCATATGGTAACGCTAACTGGAACATCGTCTTCTTGCTTGGGATCTCTCATCACAAAGCGGACTGTAGTTACAGCGGCCAGCTGCGTTAGATCGGACAACCCTAGGCAAGCATTACTGGCAGATGGTAGCAGTGTATCCGTTCAGAAAACTACCGTTCATCAAAAGTACGACGGAACCCGACCGGTGAATGATATCGCGCTGGTGGAATTGAATCGCCCCATTACGCCTAATGCTGCAGTTGTTCCAACGTGTGTTTGGGCGAATCTTACGCACACGCCTTTTCATTTGCGACTTTATCAAGGTAAGATTATTCCTTGTACAGTACACTCATAAAATAAATCACATAACCAGTGGAAAATATCCATGTGAATTTCACATAACTTTCACGTGATCCAATAATTGCTAATTACACCACTTAATCACATGAACGTTATGTGTCCAATGAAATCGATATGATTTCTCATATAGAATTTCTTATGCTATGTGATATTCAGATAACAATCATTATTTTTGTTATTGGAAAAATATTATGTGCGTTCCTAATAGAAATTAAGTGAAACCTTTTTTCAGTGTAGGGTAGTTCAAAACCAAGGTTTTTTTTTTTTTTTTTTAATAATTTGTTTATTTTTCCAGGCTCATTTGCTGTAGCTTTGCGGAGCCGATATTCATTGTTTAGATAACAAAATTACTTAAAACTAACGTTAGTAAAGCGGGGGCCGATTACTCGCGGCTATCTCGAGGTTAGGGGTAACAAATTGTAACAAATGGATGGCTGGGTAGGGATTGTGAACACAAGGTTTGGAGAGCAATGTGCTCTTGATCTCGAACTAGGCGACACTCTGATGAAAAAGACAAACATGGGGGTACACCGATGGGTAGCTAACAACTTGGGAGAACACAAGATGACACTAACTTCTAAATCCTCAAATCTATCCGTTTTAAAAACACATAAATTAAATTCAAATAGTCAAGGTCTCGGCTCGCCAAGACATCTCTAACGGGTATCGCGGGTTGTTTTCCTCGGGCCCTGAGGGATGTGGATAACTCAGATCTGGCAACACGGTGTAAGGTACACGACCAAACAACATGCTCGATATCGTGATAACCACTGCCACACGCACATAAATTGCTGCCTGAGAGCCCAATTCGATAGAAGTGCGAGTCTAACGAGCAGTGATTGGACATAAGCCTTGATATGACGCGTATAAAGTCGCGGCTCATGTCCAACCCTTTGAACCATGGTTTGTTCGACACCTGTGGGAGAATAGAATGTAACCATCTTCCCAATTCACCATCATTCCATTTTTGTTGCCAACTGATGAGGACTTGCTGGCGAGCAATGGAGAAAAATTCGTTGAAGGCGATTTGTCGCTCAAAAATATCGCCTTCCATAGCGCCCACCTTAGCCAATGAGTCCGCTTTCTCATTACCCGGAATTGAGCAATGAGATGGGACCCAAGCTAAGGTGATAGTATAGGAGCAGTTAGATAAAGCACTCAGTTTAGATCGTATTTCAGGCAGGAAATACGAGGAGTGCTTCATCGGCCTCATTGAACGAATAGCCTCCAATGAGCTAAGACTATCCGTAAAAATGAAATAATGGTCAGAAGGTAGTGAGGCAATTCGCTCTACTGCGTAAAATATAGCTGCGAGTTCCGCAACGTATACGGAGCATGGTTTCTGCAGTTTATAGGAGGCGCTATGAAATTGATTAAATACACCAAATCCAGTGGAAGCATTTATGGTTGACCCATCTGTGAAAAATCTTTTATCGTTACTTACATGGTGGTACTTGATTGCAAAAATTGAGGGAACAACCATCGACCGATGGTGATCTGGTATTCCATGGATTTCTTGCATCATGGTCAGATCAAAATTTACAGAGGAACTATAGAAGGCTTGGAAGCAATCACGATTGGAGATTAATGAAGAAGGACCAACCTCCAGCGTCATGTACTCATAGTACAAACTCATGAATCTTGTTTGAGGATTTTGGTCGAGCAGCTTCTCAAAGTGTTCTATTACCAAAGGATTCAATACTTCACAACGGATGAGGAACCGGAAAGACAGCTCAGCGAAACGATCTGTCAGTGGGAGAACACCCGCGAGTACTTCGAGGCTCATCGTATGCGTCGAGTGCATACAGCCAAGCGCGATTCGGAGGCAACGGTATTGAACTCGTTGCAGCTTCAAGATATGTGTTTTCGCCGCGGATTGAAAGCAGAAGCTACCGTACTCTAGAACCGACAAGATGGTTGTTCGATACAACCTGATAAGATCTTCCGGGTGTGCTCCCCACCAAGTTCCGGTAATTGTACGAAGAAAATTGATTCTTTGTTGGCATTTTTGTTTTAGATACGCAATATGTTTTCCCCATGTGCATTTGGAATCGAACCAGACACCTAAATACTTGAAAGATATACTTTGAGTGATTGTTCTACCCTTTAGTTGAAGCTGTAACTGTGCAGGATGATGCTTCCTAGAAAAAACAACCAACTCAGTTTTCTCCGGAGAGAATTCGATACCCAGCTTCATAGCCCAAGTAGACAAATTGTCTAAGGTATCTTGCAATGGACCTTGCAGGTCCGGTGCACTTGGCCCTATAACGGACACAACGCCGTCATCTGCAAGCTGCCTTAGCGAGCAATTTTCATCAAGACAACCATCAATGTCTTTAACGTAAAAATTATAAAGAAGGGGGCTTAAACATGAGCCCTGGGGGAGACCCATGTAACTAATTCGTGAAGTTGTCGAGTTTCCATGAGAAAAGCTCATATATTTCTCAGACAACAAGTTGCTCAAATAGTTGTTCATAATTGGTGAAAGCCCACTATCGTGGAGTTTATCCGAAAGGACATCGATACAAACAGAATCAAAAGCCCCCTTAATGTCCAAGTAAACTGAACCCATTTGCTGTTTTTGCGCATAGGCCAGTTGAATTTCAGTTGAAAGCAACGCAAGACAGTCGCTCGTTCCTTTGCCTCTCCGAAATCCAAATTGCGTATCTGAAAGTAAACCATTCGACTCGACCCATTTGTCTAGACGAAAAAGAATCATTTTCTCCAACAATTTCCGTATACAGGACAGCATCGCGATGGGACGGTACGAGTTATAATCCGACGCGGGTTTACCGGGTTTTCGAATGGCGATAACTCTTACTTGCCTCCAATCATCCGGAACAATGTTGTGCTCCAGAAATTGATTGAATAAGTTCAACAAGCGTCTCTTCGCGACGTCTGGGAGATTTTTGAGCAAGTTGAACTTGATTCTATCCATTCCTGGAGCTGAGTTGTTACATGAGAGGAGAGCAAGTGAGAATTCCACCATCGAAAACGGAGAATCTATTTCGTTACTACCCGACGGACTATCACGAACGTTGGTTTGAACCGACACCGAATCCGGGCAAACTTTCTGCGCGAAGCTGAATATCCAACTGTCTGAGTACTCCTTGTCTTCGTTGACCGGTGATGACGCGTTGCGCATTCTCCTGCCGACATTCCAGAGTGTTCTCATCGAAGTCTCTCTCGACAAACCATCGACGAACCGACGCCAGTAACCGCGTTTTTTGGCTTTAATCAAGCTCTTAAAAGTTTTCTCGAGGTCGGTGTACCGCTCGAAATCCTCGACCTTACCGTGTTTGCGGAAGCGTTTAAACGCGGCGGACTTCTCGCTGTTCGCGTCGGTGCAATCCTTATCCCACCACGGAGTGAGAGGTCGTTTGCGAACGAAAACACCCGGAACGCGTTTCGTCTGTGCTTGAAGAGCGCAGTCAACGATAAGTCGCGATAAAAAGGAGTACTCATCCAGCGGAGGGAGTATGTCAACCGAATCAGTACCACCGAGAACCGCGGACGCAAATTTTTGCCAGTCGATGTTTTTCGTGAGGTCGTACGCGATGTCAACCGAGCGAGTGGAAGATGAACCATTGGTAATAGAAATTTTGATTGGCAAGTGGTCACTACCGTAGGGATCTTGAATTACTTTCCACGAGCAATCCAACGATAGTGAACTCGAACTGAGGGAGAGGTCTAATCTACTTTCTCTTGCTGGAGGTTTGGCCACTCGTGTTACTTCCCCAGTGTTTAGAATTGTCATATTGAAGTTATCGCAAAGGTCGTATATCAGGGTTGAGCGGTTGTCATCGTACAGTTCCCCCCAGCCTGTACCGTGGGAGTTAAAATCTCCTAATATCAACCGAGGCTCAGATAAAGCTGAGCAGATATCTGAGAGACCTTGGCGAGAAATCGCAGTTCTTGGAGGAAGATATACTGAGGCAATACTGAGGCTTTTACCTCGAATATTTACCTGACATGCGACAACTTCAATGCCTGTCACGGAAGGCAGATCGATTCTATGAAAGGAATGGAGCTTATGAATCCCGAGAAGCACCCCTCCATACGAATCTGCTCGATCAAGGCGAATAATGTTAAAATCGTGGAAAGGGAGATCGGTGTCTGAAGAAAGCCATGTTTCACAAAGAGCAAATGCATCACAAAGTGAGTTGTGAACTAAAAATTTGAATGTGTCAAGTTTCGGTATAAGACTTCTACAGTTCCACTGAAGAACAGAGATCATATCCCCGACCTCATTCGGAAAATTATCCATCAAAGGATATGATCGATGCAAGGAAGGACCACCTAGAAGCTAGTTGCTTCAAAAGAGTTTTCACGAATGGAAGCACTAAATTAATAATGTTCCGAGTTGAGTCAGAGACGTTGAATATATTGAAGATGCTCTCCACAATTTCAGAAAACGTGAACATGGCATCATGTTCTTGCTGATTATTCAGCTGTTTTTCTGGCTGAAAAACTGGGATATCTGGGGTTTTAGATGATCCCGGAAGTGGCGGAAAGTCCTTGTTAAAATTACAAGATTTAAATCCCGGTGGTGGGGGTTTCGGTACATTTCCGCTACCTCTTAAATTTGTCAAGGTAGGTTGGTAGTCCATACGAGAGGCCTTACGAGGTTTTTGGGTGACGTTTATTTTGGACCGCTTCCTCGTGTTGCCATTAAAGACAAAAGGACTACTCTCACCCACCTCTGAGTCAGAGCCCTGATCATCATCTGGCAGGAGGTGGAATGTGTTGTTGCTTTTTGGGGTGGTTTGGGAAGATGAAGCGGTCGTTTTTAAAATTTCTGCTAACGAGCGCTTAGAGCGAGCTTGCAAAGACCGCTTTAGTTTTTCTCCCTGCTGTTTGTACTTCGGGCAATCACTCAGAGCATGCGGAGCATCCTTACAGTAAACGCATTTTGGGCTAGCATGACAAGGGCCCTCCGTATGCTCCTCCCCACATTGATCGCACCGCGGTTTGTTGGAACAAAAGTCCGCGGTGTGACCTAGTTGTTTGCATTTCAAGCAATTCATTACCCTCGGTACAAACAAGCGTACAGGTAGTCGAACCTTCCCAATTGTGACGTAGTCAGGTAATGCCGATCCTGAAAAGGTCACACGAAACGAATCTGAGAGGGTATACTTTTTTTTTGTGCCTATGTGCGACACTGACTGCAGTTGAATGCAGTCCAGTATCTTGACTTTCGGGAGGGCACGGTTTTTGAAAATGCCGAAAGATTCGACTTGCAGGAAATCCTCACAAGTCAGACTCGATTCGGTGACCACTCCTTCAATTTCTACGTCACAACTGGGGACGTAGACTCGATATTCGATCGAAAAAAGCTCACAGGCAACAATCCGGTTTGCCTGTTTCAGGTCATCAACGGTAACGCGCAGTTTGTTTGACGTTACCTTAAAGATATCGGTTACGGCCGAAAAATGTTTTGTCAGATCCTTCGAAATCCGAGAAATATTCAAAGGTTTTTGTTTGGGCCGGAAAAAAACAACCCACGGACCTTTTGAGTCGCTTGGGTAAGCTTTATGGCGGGGGGTCGCAGAAATTTTTAAGGGAACGGTTGGAGTAGGGGGAACAGGTGGACGAGGGGGCGATGGTGGAGAAGGGGGGGCAGGGGGTGAAGGAGGTTGTTGTTTAGACATCACCTTTGGGTAAGCTCCAGTGCTCGTTTTGGGGTCCGAAGTAGAATCCCCTGAGGTATCCATTTCCTCTTCAGTGAGAAGCAGATTTTCGAATGATGGAGATTTAACAGACTCATCATCGGAGATATCTGCTAGCGAAATACCCCCGCCATCATTGGTTTCATCCATTGCGGGGTCTTAAGTACCTCCGCAACAGATTTCGACATAAAAAAGGAAATATATATATATATATATTTATATATATATATATATATGCGTTGAGAAAAAAAAATAATAAATAAAAAAAAAATAAGAAAAAAAATAAACTTATCCAAAAAATATAACGGTAAAAATAATACTTAATCCAACAAAGCAAAAAAAAAAAAAAAAAAACTTTAAAATGGAAAAAATAATGCCAGGAAAGTTAATCAACACTATAGGGGGATTAATCAACTTGCAAAAAAAAAAAAAAACAGTAAATGAAAAAAAAGAGAAAAAAAAAAATGAAAATTTTTTCAGGAAAAAACAAAAAGGTGTCAGAAAAGTTAATCAACACTGTATGGAGATTAATCAGGTTGCGGAGAACGGAAGATAACCGTTTGTTACTTAACTCTCCACACAAGCGCACGGAGTGTGGCTGATGACGATGATCTATCCTGATGTGAGAATGATGGTGATGATCGTTCTATTGTTGCCCTCGAGTGTTTGCAACAAAGCACCGGCTGGCTAGCCGGCTGGTGAACTCGATGACCTTGAGTTTGCCGTTTCGTGATGCGATGAAACTTGTTGGTTAGAGATGTACAGCTCATCTGCCGGACTCGGCCGGAAATGACTGCTTCCTTTCTCGAACGATTGAGCGGCAATTACAATTCCGCGATGCTCACTGCACTGTTGTATACTACAACACCACTCAGTATGAAAGCGGATTGAAAAAAAAAAACCTCAATAGGGGAAAAAAACTAGTACCGATTACGGAGTGCAAGCAATACTTGACCGAAACAGTCGAGCGTTCGATGTGGAATGAAAACCAAGGTTGCAAAGACTCATTTCAGCTAAAACAATGTTTTTCTAAATTATGAAATAATTAGATGCCATGATCAAATTTTGAATTGGTAGGATACAAGAAGAGGTTGCAAAGAATGTGTTTGACATATTAAACCAGTTTATTTCACTTCATGAGAGTCACAGTCAGCGATTTTTCACAAACTCACTCACTCACTCACTCACTCACTCAGCGATCAGCAAATTGCTGATTGTGACTCATAGAAAGCAAAATTTACAGGTTTTATGTTTCCAACGCATACTTTGTAACCTCTTCTTGTAAGTTACAAGTAAAACATGCCATCATACCATCTTTTGGTTTTATTATTCCGAAAAACATTATTTTAGCTGAAATGAGTCTTTGCAACCTTGTTCAAAACATCGATTTTGCTCCACGAAGCTGTGATCATTCTCTCACCATTTGAGCTTATTTGGATGAGAGCTCATAGCTCATGGGAATTGATATGTGAAAAGTGAACTTTTTGTTCTCATCATCCTATCCCATTGCCATAACGATTTACGGGAAAGCTTGCTATCGGTTCTTATGTGAAACTTTATCAGCTACAACTTTGCTACCACATTTTTACTAGGCTGCAAGGTAATTAGTTATAAAGTGATTTCAAAGCTTACATCTTTCTGAGATAAATCGACTGCTTTCAGGGCAACACTGTATCATTCACTTATGACATAGAGCTTTTTGCCGTTTAACCGGTGCACACTACTGCACCATAGAGGTAACTCTAAGACTAGAAGGTCCCGAAGAAACGTGCTCAATTTTTTGGCTCAGCTCTGGTACTAACTTCGGTCCCAAGCTAATCGATGCACCCCTCGAAATATAGTAAAATCCACGAACCCCTCATTTTATCTGTTAAACTTTCATAGCGAATCAAAACAAACATTGTGCAGTACTAGAATTTTGAATAGAATAGGTTACGTTAATGGATTTGCTTGGCACCAATAGGCTAGTCAAGTAGTGAGCCAATTTCGAATCGACAGTTTCGTATTGATTGTTGTAGTAAATACATATTTGGCGTTCGATGGCTGTAAATTAAACCCACCGTCTTCGGTTTGATGATACCGTGCCATAAGTGATTAAGCAAGAGAAAGTCTCTTTAATAAAGAAAGAAAAGATAAGATGATAAAGCTATTGAATTCAGGATAATTATAGAGATTATTGATGTTTAACGCACGCACACTAGCGGGTATATCGCCCGACGTTGACGAATCCATTGCATCCATCGAAGATAGGCTGACTAATCTCGGTGCGTTTGATGCTCGATCTTCAAATTCTCGAAAACTGATCTGGCTGGATGGCTTGCTTGGGACACTTTGATCTCACACTCAAAGTTTTTGGTCATCTAATTTTATGTATATATATAGTCTTTGATTTAAACAATTATTGGCCAGACATCTCCACTGACTGTATGCCATACTAAGCAGCTGTACTCTATTTCGTACAATGTGTTGTCGATACAAATAAATGAAAATTTTGTCATTCTTCCAGACAACCCTGATCGGCCACCCCAGATGGTACCGATGTACAACACCGACTGCCAGCGGGACTACAAACGAAAGATCAGCCTCCATGAGCTGTGCGCTGACCAAATCGACCTGGATGCATCCGGCAGCTGTTATACGGTAGGCGATCAACTAATGTGGTTCAATGCCGATGATACTGAGCTGAACGGTAACACTACCATGACACCGCACCTTGTCGGATTCTACAGCTACGGAGAACAATGTTCCAACGGCAATCCAGGGGTTTTCACCAGAATTGCCTCGTTCGTGGAATGGATTCGGGAAAATATGTAATTAACATTTCGTATATAATACGCGATTACTTAATTAGAACGTTGACAGCTTAGGAATAAAATAAAATTATATGTAACTAACGATTGAAAAATCAATTAATAATTGGTAATATCTGGGTCTCAGATAGCACGGTATTGTTATCTTGCAAGCTGTCATTTCAGCATGGATGTGCTAGGTTACGTTGGTCGACGAAGCTCAGTTTGTTCCTTAGGTGAAGGGCAAAGTGACTAAAAACACGGCGGATAACGATGGTAAAATCGGTAAAATCCAATCTTCAATTCTAGACACTGATCAATTTCTAAATTTGAAATGCCCGTAACTGTCGTTGGACTATGATTCAGTTATTTTATCCTTAGCTCAGTCAATTAAGACGTAGCTTTGAAATAAGGCAATGCTTGAAGCGACTGGGTTCGATTCCCCAATCGGTCTGCATCCTTCAAATGTCGGCTCTCTTTTAGGCTGCTGAATTTTGTTTAAAGAGCGATGACGACAGCCTATAAGGCATAAATATGTTCGGCATACGGACGCCAAGCATACAAAAGGCAATATCTAGAAATATAGCACATAAGCATTCTTTCGTTTATAATGGTTATGGTAAATTCTGATTTTTTAGAAGGCTTATTATTATTCAAAGAGTGCCACCAAAATAAATGTAATAGCCTATGTTGGCAAGTTGATTAATTTTGGTTTCCTCCCTAGATAAACTACTTATTTTACTATTGAGCTTTGTTTCAAATTAGTTATTTTACCGCACGTATCAATCATTTCAAAATTTCGCGACCGTGCCGAACAAATTCTAAACTACATAAGCTTAAAAAAAAACTTTTTGCGAATCACTTATGCGTAAGCTCCGTAGACGTAGGCGCGTTGAATCCGGTAACAACGAATAGTTAAACATGCATCAATACCACATAAAGAAAGATCGATTTTACAGTCACGTAGGGTTGAATTCATAGATTAACATTGAATGCTGTTTACTTGCTGTACTTGAACAAAAAGAAATAAGTTAACTCAAATGCTTTAACCGCGTATATCAGAGATTTCGCGTATTGAAAGAATAATATATTAATCGAGTAAAATAAACTCAGGGGAAAACAATACCTACACAAGATTAAAAGTTATTAATTGTCACATACCTCTAATTTCACTAATTTCCTAAACTATTCCACTCATTGTTAATCAGCTTAATGCTACTGGTCTGCATGCGTTTTCTTATTGATGTTCAAGACTAAATTGGAAGATTTGTTCTACAACTTTAAAGGCTAGTAGCCTCCCTAAGCGGACCCCCCGCACTCGAACTCTTTTGTTAATCTCTTTAATGTCATGAGACTGTCTGAATTTTCTTTTTTAAGTTCATTTGATGATTATGATATCTCATTAGTATAGTTTAATAAATTATTGAAATCTCTAATTCACCTAATCAATCATAACCCATGCTTTATTAAGTACCCGCACTTGTGCTTGTAATCTAAAATTAAACGTGTTTCAAGTACTTTTGATTTTGACCTATACCTCTTTATTATATTTTAGTTCGACCCAGGTAACACCTTCATGCAGAGCGTAACATTATTAACTGTTTAGGCTGAGTGTGAAATCACTGCTCTATTCAATTCATTACTCTATCCAGACCGTATGTACCAAACGGTAAAGGATGAGGCAATGAAAGAACCAACAAAAACATTCAGTCTCTCACGAACAGGCGACGTACACCGCTTGCCTTCGCTCACACAGCATGTAATAAGGTGATCCAAGAGACGTTTCTCAGTGGAACTGACAGCTAGAAATCAAGAGTGTGTGAGTGATCTGGTATTAATGGTGCTGAATGTAAACATAAACAAAGCAGAAATTCATATGAGAGTGAACTGTCAGTTCTACTGTGATCTGTCAAAATTTCTTGGTAAACAAAAAAGTCAGCTGATTGCAACTGTCTCGTGGACAGCCTTATTGAGGCATTTTTCCATAGAAAATGTACGCTCAGTTATTCAAAACAAGGTTTGGGTACCATCACGGAAAAATAAACGTGCTGACTGAGCTACTGACTGAGTGCTCTGCTGTCAGTGACTCGTTTACTTCCCACCCATTCAGACTCTCACAAGGCAGTGAATGATGAGGCGGATGGCTGTTCCTATTCATATGAAAATGACTCATTGACCTGAATGTTTTGCGCACTGCCTTGATGTGACTAAAATGTTTCATTTTGAAGTTAGTTTCCTAGCTGATTTTTAAATTATATAGGGTATATGCTCCAACTATGCTCACACGCTTCCACTATGTCGCACCACAAAAATACGTATGGGTATGTCACAATAGAAGCCCGCCACAGTGGAAATCTCGAGCCATAGTTCAAACACTTATCCCAAATCAAAATGAAGCACATATAAGATTAGTTACAATACCATGTACAAAAATTTAAACATCATTGTTTCCTGAGTAATACTTCAATGAAAATTACAATGAAAGCTTGTCACGCAAATCGAAGGAGCACTTTCTGGAATATTTCAATAGTATAATTCCCTTTCAAATAAATCTATCTGAGTAAAAATAAATAAAATAAGAGCGATTTGCGGAAAAACGTGCGTCAGTGCATATACGTAAGCGTACTACAACGTGGCTCTCAAACAAAGGAGTAACCCGTGTGATACTATCACAACTGGACTACATCTTTGGTTCTCTCATGCAGTGTTTCATCAGAGAGGGAAGCTTAGTAATCCCCGTCGCCTGCCCATGGCGCCATACTATCGTGACATGAGCCAGCAACGCCGGCCGTCTCCTACAGGGGTTGTGAGAAATATAGGGTACTAGCAAAATTTTGTCCAACTTTGGACTGTTGTAACTTCGTTAAATATTGTTCGATTTTCAATATTCAAGAAACATTCTACTAGAAAATTAATCAAATTTTATGGTGAGGCAATGGAAGTGACCATGGTTACCGGATACCGGAGATATTCCGGGTTTCCTGAGGGCATGTCTAAATTGCTAAATTTGTGATGAGTTTTTCTCAGGGTGTCCGTTACTAATCTGTGTTTTTTGTTCATACACCAAAAATAAAACTACTTCCAAATCAAATGACGTACCAAGAGCTAAAATCGACTCAGAATCAACCAAGATATGGCCATTTCCCTGGAATCGGTCCTGAGGGAGGGTTCTGAGTGCGGTCAGTTCTTTCATTCACTCAAAACATGCCGTGTGACACCTCTTTCTTCAATGTTTTTTTATCAATAGGATTTCTATAGACTTTGAATGGATCATTGACTACATTGGCCACTTCCGGAACCACCGGAGTGCCCTCGGAGGAACCTGTAGTAGGGGACAAATTAATTTTTACAAAAATCATGCCGTGTTACACCTCTTTCTTCATGGTTTTTCATCAGTAGGATTTCTTAAAACTTAAAATGGATTATTGACCACATTGGCCACTTCCTGAACCACCGAAGTACCCCCGGGGAACCTGAAGTAGGGTACAATTTCATTTTTACACCAAAACATGCCATGCGACACCTCTTTTTTCATGGTTTTTCATCAGTAGACCTTCTATAGACTTTAAATGGGTCATTGACCACATTGGACACTTCCGGAACCACCGAACTACCCCCGGGGGAACCTGTAGTAGAGGGCAATTGCATTATTACACCAAAACATGCCGTAAAACACCTCTTTCTTCGTGATTTTTTATCCGTAGGCTTTCTATGGACTTTAAATGGATCATTGACTACATTGACCACTTCCGGAACCACTGGAGTACCCTCGGGGGAACCTGTAGTAGGGGAAAATTGCATTTTTACACCTAAACATGCCGTGCGCCCGCTCTTTCTTCATGGTTTTGCATCAGTAGGCTTTCCATAGACTTTTAATTGATCATTGACCACATGGGCTACTTACGGAAACACCGGAGTACCCCCGAGGGAACCTGTAGTAGGGGACAATTCCATTATTACACCTAAACATGCCGTACGACACCTCTTTCTCCATGGTTTTGCATCAGTAGGCTTTCTATAGGCTTTAAATGGATCATTGATCGCATTGACCACTATCGGAACAACCGGAATGCCCCCAGGAAACCATAAGTAGGGGACAATTTCATTTTTACATCAAAACATGCCGTGTGACAGCTCGTTCTCCATGGTTTTGCATCAGAAGGCTTTCTATAAAGTTGAATTGGATCATTAATTACATTGGCCGCCTCGGAACCACCGAAATACCCTTGTGATCCATTCAATGCTATAGAAAGCTTACTGATGCAAAACCATGAAGAAAGAGGTGTCGCATGGCATGTTTTGGTGTAAAAATGAAATTGTACCCTACTGCAGGTTCCCCGGGGGTACTTCGGTGATTACGGAAGTGGCCAATGTGGTCAATAATCCATTTAAAGTATTTAGGAATCCTACTGATGAAAAACCATGAAGAAAGAGGTGTCACACGGCATGATTACTGAAAAAAATGAATTTGTTCCCTACTACAGGTTCCCCCGAGGGCACTCCGGTGGTTCCGAAAGTGGCCAATGTAGTCAATGATCCATTAAAGTGTATAGAAAGCCTATTGGTAAAAAAACATGAAGAAAGAGGTGTCGCACGGCATGTTTTGGTGTAAAAATGAATTTGTCCCCTACTACAGGTTCCCTCGGGGGCACTTCGCTGGCTCCGGAAGTGGCCAATGTGGTCAATACTCCATTTAAAGTCTATAAAAAGCCTATTGGTAAAAAACCATGAAGAAAGAGGTGTCACATGGCACACACCAAAAAAATCTGAATTTTACTGGCAATGTAAACATCCATGCATGCAAACATTCATACATGTAATCTTCCTTTTCACTTAAACTAGCAGCTTGCAAGAAATGTTGCAAATAAAAGTGGACAGTTGCATACAATATATGGAATATTGGAATATCTAAACTTGTATGATGTATGACGCTCCATTTATGAGCATCACAGTAACGGAAATTTACACTACTTCATTTTGCTGTGCATGTTTTGGTGTCAAAATGCAATTTTCCCCTACTTCAGGTGCCTACGGGGGTACTCCAGTGGTTCCGGAAGTGGTCAATGTGGTCAATGATCCATTCAAAGCCTATAGAAAGCCTACTGATAAAAAAAACCATGAAGAAAGAGGTGTCGCATGGCATTTTTTGGCATAAAAATGAAATTGTACCCTACTTCAGGTTCCTCGAGGGTACTCCAGTGGTTCCGGAAGTGGCCAATGTGGTCAATAATCCAATTAAAGTCTTTAGAAATCCTACTGATGAAAAACCATGAAGAAAGAGGTGTCACACGGCATGATTTTTGTAAAAATGAATTTGTCCCCTACTACAGGTTCCCCCGAGGGCACTCCGGTGGTTCCGGAAGTGGCCAATGTGGTCAATGCTCCATTTAAAGTCTATAGAAAGCCTATTGGTAAAAAACCATGAAGAAAGAGGTGTCACATGGCATGTTTTGAGTGAATGAAAGAACTGACCGCACTCAGAACCCTCCCTCAGGACCGATTCCAGGGAAATGGCCATATCTCGGTTGATTCTCAGTCGATTTTAGCTCTTGGTACGTCATTTGGTTTGGAAATGGTTCTATTTTTGGTGTATGAACAAAAAACACAGATTAGTAACGGACACTCTGAGAAAAACTCATCACAAATTTAGCAATTTAGACATGCCCTCAGGAAACCCGGAATATCTCCGGTATCCGGTAACAATGGTTACTTCCATTACCTCACCATAAAACTTGATTAGTTTTCCAGTAGAATGTTTCTTGAAGATTAAAAATCGAACAATATTCAACAAAGTTTCAACAGTCCAAATTTGGACAAAATTTTGCTAGTACCCTATATTTCTCACAACCCCTGTATATTGGTTATGAGTGTAGGGATCTATTCCCAAAGTAGTCCTTGTACCCGGATGGGTTCTTGTTCTCAAAATTAACAAAAAATAATAAGGACAATGATGGACGTACATGGGAATACAAAAATGCATATGCAATGACTAAATTCAAATTGATTTTTTTTTTTTTTACAATTATCTAAATAGATAAATAAACCCAAACAAATTCCCATGTACGGGGGTTAGTGGTGGGCCACCATCATCATCACCGTCTCCTACACTCCACTATAAAGCATAAAATTAAGCCTGCCCATTAGCAACAAGGTGCCAAAACTAGCCAAAGGAGGGTGATTCTAAAAACAGGCGCTTTAGTAACAAGTTCTCAAGAGACGACGACTTTCACGAGAAATTTTATACAATAGATTTAGAGCTAAAAAAATCTTTATTTTTCAAGGACACTGTGTCTCTTGATTTACCGTGCCGGGCACATTCGATGTTCGATGATATAAGAAGAACTGTTATAATTCGAGTCGCTCCTCGCGATGTTCTGTTAATATTGAAGTATCTTAAAAACAGATAATACACCAGGCGATTGAACTTTTGTGGTACCCCTGTTTACTGTTCGTATCATGCAAGCTGACCACCATTTAATGAGTAGACAGCTAATTGCCTGGACACGTCCTTTCCCAGTCAGGTATGACATGGTTTATGAAACCAACTACCTTTCCAGGATTAGCAGACCAAATCCCACTAGGTTGTAAGATAACACTACGAAGAAATTTAGATTTACGCCTGTGTAATGCACCGCAACTGCAGAGCAGATGTTCCGAGGTTTCACGTTCTATGCTACAGAAACGGCAGATATCACTCTGAGCCCGACCAAATGATATCTACTCGGACAGTGCCCAGTTACTAGGCCACAGTGTATATACTAAGAGCCCGTTTATTGAGCTCCAAGAGCTTTTTGGTATGTGTTACTTTTGGAATTACAAATCTTTTCGACTGGTTGCACTTCGTGACGGCAATCCAGTTTGCCATCACCCTTTGTTCTTCCCAGCGTTTGAGTTCCATTTTTACCGTACAGTTGAATATTCCACAGTATGGTTCTGGGCCAATAAACGGTGAATTGGAACCTAATTTTGCGAGATCGTCTGCCCTTTCATTCCCTTCAATGCCACAGTGTCCAGGAACCCAATATAAGTTTACTGAGTTCTGTTTGCACAGCTGTCGCAACAAGAGAATACATTCCCAGACAATCTTTGATGTACATGTAAGTACGAAGCGCTTTTAGTGCTGCTTGACTGTCAGAAAAAAAAAGATATTTGCACATCTATATTTTCTCCTAAGGCAAACACTTACCCATTCAAGTATGGCCACGATGTCCCCTTAAAACACTATTGGACAATGTCCCACCGCTACTGAAATATTTGTCCCAGGGCCAAAGATTCCTGCACCTGTTTGTGTTCCAATTTTTGAGCCATCTGTGAAAAATATTAATGAGCCTTAACGAACGCTAGGACCACCGACTTCCCAATCCGAACGCAACATTTCACATACGTTGAAGGGAGTGTCATAATTGTCCTCTGGTTTCATCCAGTCTCCATTCATACTCATCACTGGTCCTCTTTGGAAGTATTCTAAATGCTTAGGTGATCAACCAGGTCACCAGGCATGACTTTTTTAGACCTTTTGAGCCTTAGAGCACTTCTTTCCGCTTCTAGTTGCACGTATTCGTGCAAGGGCAGTAGTGATGCGGTGCTGCGCATCGCACCCGATATAGCAATACATGCTAGACGTTGTAGTTTTGCTAGCTTCCTCTGTGCGGTAGCCTCTTTCATTTTTGACCAACACACTAACGAAGCATAAGTTACTTTTGGACGGATTACTGATGTGTAAATCCACATTGTCATTGTTGGTTTCAAGCCCCATTTTCTACCAAAAGTTGTGGAGCATAACCACAGGGCACTGGTTGCTTTGTTGATCACAGAATCAATCTGAGCATTCCAATTCAACTTGGCATCCAATATAACTCCTAGGTATTTGACCTGTTCACTAAGATGGATCTGTTCTCCTCCAAGCTTGAACTCCTTTAGGTTGAACTACTTCTTTCTAGTAAAAGGAACGGTTACTACTTTTGACGGATTAATGTTTAGGCCCTCCTTAATACACCAAGATTGGGTAAACTTTAGAGCTTGTTGCATTCTTTCTGAAATGATAGCGTCAAACTTTCCTCTAACTACGATGACTATATCATCCGCAAAGCCCACAACTTCGAAACCTTTCGCCTCTAGGCTTCTCAACTAGAAGATCATCTACAACTAAAGACCACATTAGTGGTGAGAGGACTCCTCCTTGAGGACAGCCTTTCGTTGCCTTTACTGTTATAGATGAGCTTCCCAACCCAGAAGTGACTTTTCTTTTTGCAAGCATAGTATCAATCCAGTTGACGATGTGCGTGTCGAAGTTCCTTTTCTTCATGGCGTCAACCATAGAAGAATAGGATGCGTTGTCAAAAGATCCTTCAATATCCAAGAAAGAACAAAGTTGGATTTCTTTAACAGAAAGTGATTTTTCGATTTTAGTTACCAAAGTATGGAGAGCAGTAATTGTTAATTTTCCAGATTGATACGCAAACTTAAAATTAGATATTGGATACGTTAACATGTAAGTTGAATTGATGAAGTCATTCAACACCTTTTCCATAGTCTTCAGTAAAATTTATGCGAGACTAATGGGCCTAAATGCTTTTGGCTGCGTTTTATCACGCCTCCCGTTTTTCGGTATGAATATAACTCTTAACAATCTCCTTTTTGAAGGAATGTAGTTTAATCTTAAACTCGCCATATAAATCTTAGTTAGAGACGGAATCAGCATTGCTTCACCGTTTTGAAGTAGTGCCGGGAATATGTCATCCACACTCGCAGATTTAAAAGACTGAAAAGATCTCACAGCAATTGTGGCAATTGTGAAAATTTCATCAGCTATATCTGGTATGGTGTTTTCTGTTCTCTAAAACACTGGCGAGGTCTCTATAGAAAACATTTCACCAACAGAATCAGAATTATCTGATTCCACACACAATACCGAACCTGGAAAATGTGTTCCCATCATTGAATTTAAGGTTTCAGAGGGAGATTTGGTAAAACCTCCATCATGACATTTAAGATTACCAAGTTCAATCGTATGGTCTTTCGCAAGGGTTTTCTGTAATCTCGCGAATAAAGGAGTACTGTTTATATTTTTACACATTTGAATCCAAGACCGCCTCTTAGATTTCCGTATTTCATTATTATATTCAGATAGGGTTTTCTTATATTGAGTTCAATCAGAAGTGATTTTCGCCTTTCCGAAACTTTCCGAAGGCGTTCCAATTTTAAATTCCACCACGGCACATCCCTGTTAGAAGACGACCGTTTGATAGGACAGCTACTATTGTAGGAATTTATAATTCTTTCGTTTACCTTTTCAGAAAATGATTCCAATTGTTGGATAGAATCAATCTTTATGTCGTTTGTAAATATATCTGAATCTAAGCACTGTGCATATTGATCCCAGTTTGTTTTCCTAGGATCTCTAAATGCAGAAGGTGGTAAATCACCTCCACCCCATTCGAACATAATTTGTTTATGATCAGAAAGTGAAATTTCATCTGACGCCAATTTCGAATCTTCTCAGAAATTGCTGTGCAGGGCAAAATGTCAAGTCTAAAACTTCCTGTCTAATGGTATTTGAAAAAGTAGGTTCATTTCCTTTGTTGCATATGTCTATATTATAAGATGAGAGAAATTTCCAAAGGCACTCACCTCGACTATTGATGTCCGTACTACCCCACACGGTATGATGCGCATTTGCATCACAGCCAATGATGAACGACTTGTTGTATTCTCTGCAATATTGGACTAATGAGGCGATCTCAGGAGGAAGTCCTTAGGAACATCACCAGGAAAATAAGCCGAAGCAACTACAATCTCGGTTTTTCCCTTGATGGTTGGTACCTCAACCATGACTGCGACGATGTCCCGTTTAATGAATTCTGTAATAGGGTAGCATTTCAATGTTTAATTAACCAGAATAGCAGTTCTAGTTAAAGTCTACTTTTCGTCATAGTATAACTTTTCTTTTCCTTTATTTAACGTCGGTCTCTGTTCCGCAATCTAGTGCCAATCACCGACGGACATCGATTGCCATCCATTGACGGCAATCGAATGTGCAGGAAGGCAGCTTCCACACCTGCGTAGGATATCGCACCCATTCACAAACACACATGGGCCGGGACCAACGGCTTTACTTCCCTTCCGAAGGAAGACGTGACCAGAGATTTTTATGCCTCAGAAAAATCCCACCGACCTCGACTGGGATTGAACCCAGACCCATTGGGGTGTTAGAAAGCAGTCACGCTTACCACTACACCACCGGCGCCGGCTAGTAGTAGTAGTATAACTTACATGCGTTTATTTCAATTCCTTGTATTTTTTTTCTCTGTTGGATCATGGCTCTTGAATAAGCGCCATGTCCAGCTCCTCCTTTTCGAACCTCCGACCAGTGTTGGGAAAATATCAAAAAATCAAATCTCACCAACGCCCAAGATCACGCTTGATTTTCGTAGACAAAAATCAACAAGCAAACTACTGCGGTTGATTTTTCAAGGTGTGATATCGCAGCTCAGAATATCAAGCTAACAAAACTTACCAACTGCAAATCTCACCAAACTGTGGTGAGATTGAGTTTAATGATTTTTGCTTTACACCCGAATGCAACCGAAACTTCCATAACGGCTTGCAGCAGTCCCTTCGCGTCTGCTATCGGTGAAGATTAAAAAGAGATAGCAAACTATGCTTCCACTTTCTAAGAAAACGATGTGCAATGGAATCATTTTTGTGTCGAGTCAACTCTCAACTTGATCTTTGCACGTTGTGAATAGCCTCGCAATATCAAAGGAGCTTGTAAAATCAATATCAAGCATGATATTTTGTTCCAATATCATGCTCGATATTGCGAACGCATGAGAGCGGAAAAATATCAATTGATTTCTGATTTTTCCAACACTGCCTCTGACTCAATACAGCAGAAGCACCTTTTGCATGGTGAAGGTTCACTTGCAGGAACTTAATGGGTTTCATTTTGTTTCTAAGATCGCTCATCTTTGCCTTTGGGGCGAGCGATAGACCCATCGTTTGATAGTCGAGTTTTGATTTTTCTTAGCTGCGTTTCACTAAATCGAAAGTTCAGTACGAAGTCACGTTCCGACAGTGTCTTTGCGTTGGAGCGATTCAATATTTTCCAGCCATTCGTGCTTAAACCATCATTTCGACTCTCAATGAGTCTCGTAAGCCTCTCATCGCTGAAGTCTGCACTTAGTGGGAAGAATGCATAGAATATTTCCGGACGAGGGACCTCTTTCTCATCCAGGGCAATATTCTCGGGATTTTCCCAAGGGGTGAGTACCTTTGTCACATATTTTAGCCACGTTGCTATTGTTTGATCTTTGCAACGTGGTTTTATATGCTCATGCCTTTGCTCCTCGATTTTTAATAGCACAGCATCCTGTACAGCATCGAGTTGTGCTGTGTTAATTTGTTGTTCCGGGTATCTTTTTACGATTATTCCAATCTTAACTAGACTTGCAACATCTTTGAAGGAGCGACCATCTAAGTTAGAATCAGCTGATGAACTTTTGGGATACCCTGAAGCTCCTCCATTTCTATCAGCTTTTCCTTCACTCTGGTCAGTAGACTGATGCAAAATTTGAAATTTTCGCTCCACAGTGCTCAAACGGCTTCAAATCAGGTCCTGATTAGCCTCCCAAAATTTAAACTCATTTGGTAAGAAACTGACTTGGCACAAATCATTCGAAGTTTATATGGAAATTACTATGGGAAAACCAAACTTTTTGTTCATTGTCTTCTACCCATTTTCCATATTGCTTTTTCGAAAATTTCTATAACTATTCTTACGGAAAATTTTCTAAGCTACAACTTTGCCCAGTATCGTTTTTCAGCTAAATGTCAAACTGAATAGTTATTAATTGTTTGAGAGATTGGTAAACTAACGACATGATCAAGCAGCTGCTCTGTAGGCAACACTGTATTTTGCAGTGTGACATAGGCTATAGCCATGATATTTCTCGATGAACATTTCAAATGGTCCTATCTGATTTGATCGATTCTCTTCATCGACTTTCTCTTTTGATAACCACGTCTACGCAAATGCATTTAGTGCTATTTTTGCCACACAGTTTGATGAAAGAAGTTCCTATCTTGTGCATAGAACGTTGAACACAGCAGGGAATGCTTTTGAAGTTGAGCTATTAATGAAAGAGAAAGTCGATGAAGAGAATCGTTCAATGCAGATAGGACCTTTTGAAATGTTTATCTAGATTTGTGCTCTATTCTTCTCACCAGAAACACCAATGTTGCCTGCTGAACAGTTGAATGAGCATAATCATAAGACATCAGTGACTTCAATCATTAATAACTTTTGTTCCGTGAATTTGATTGAAAAGTGGTTTTCAACAAAGTTGTAGCTGAGAAAATTTGCTGCAATTACTGTTATCATTTTTAAAAGCACAGTAATGTGATGAATTGTTAGATAAATATAAACAAAAACATAAGTTTTCCCATAGTAATTCCCATATAAACTTGAAATGGTTTGTGCCAAGTCAGTTTTTTTATTAAAGTAGTTCAAATTTTTGGAGGATAAGCAGGACCCAATTTGGAACCGTTTGAGCACTGTGGAGCGAAAATTTCAAAATTTTCATTAGTCTACTGGTCAGCCTCATTCATTGATTTTGCCTGATTGCCAGTATTGGATAATCCAGCGCGCACTTTTGGACAAAGATTCGACGTTGTCCTTTTAACGTCCGGCTTTTCTCCACTGCTACCTAGATCGTTATCTCTCGATCGCTTAGCAGTGTTTGGATTCATAGAAACAGCGTTAGCAAAAACTTGTTTCCGAGCTTCCTGCATGCACATCCCTGATTCAATGCATTTCTTAATTTTGTTTCTTTTTGTTTCCGAAAGATTTTTGCGCCACTTGATTTTCGACGCACTTTCAGTGGAAGGGTTACTTTCATTCCCACTAACGATAACCGACTTTATGGTGACGTTTATTCTATCATCATCTTCGTCACTCTCGCTTAACATCGGACCGTCTTTCAAGTCGTCGCGTTTTGGAGTATCGAGGGTAGAAGAGGAACAAGATTGCACCTCTGAGATAGAATCACTCAAAAGTTGAAAAAGATCTGTTATAGCTGTACACTCGTGATAATCTTCAACAGTAGCACCAAAAAACGCACGTGATAGCATTAATTAGCCATATTCAACGTCACGTTCGCTCATTTAATGGGAAACAGTGGTGAATAGCAAATCAGCAGCATTTATTTGCACCACCGCAAATGAATTTATTATCTGCTGATAATGACGAATGTAGCGTCATCAGGAGTAGCATCATCATTTAAATTTCATCGACTAATCGTTCGTGCACATATTCCATTTATTCTTACTAATTCGAGTACTCCTCATAGCTGATAACTACAATGAACTTGCTATTGAAATGCACTGAGCTGCAGCGGTGTTCATCTCGACGTGCTTCTGACGATTGATTCTCAAAGCCGGTTTCTACTATAGGTATACCTACCTGTGTAGACGCTCAGGTTTCAATCCTACCGCCAGATTCATTCTGCTTACGCTCAACTCAAGTCAAAGACCATTGGACATGGACACACCAAAATTACGCCATAGTCAACATGTAACGAACAAGAAACTGTATAAACGAAACGAATAACCTTTCCAAGTAAGCATTTTGCTAAGTCATAAAATGTAAATCTCTGATTTTGCCGTGTGCTTACAAACTTTAACACTCTTTACGATTGCGAGTCAGGTAGACAACTCGCAGTGCTACAGGAATTAGTTTGTAAACAGATTATCTTCGAGTAGCAACCGTTCGTCGATCTCGGCTGCAGAGATCATTCCTGACTCGTATTTTGGTTATCGCGTGTTTGTGAATTGATGGTACATATTATGATGGATTCAAGCAGATTCAAATACTTTTGTCTATTGGTTATTGTGTTTTGCAGTTCTGGTGAGTAACTACAGAAATTAAATTAACGCTACATTGTTCAATAGGACTCAGGGAAATCCCTAGAAAACACGTTGCTGTTCTGTTGCTTGTTGTTATTCCGATTTAATAATGCTAATTGCAGGGGATCCACCAGTCAAGTCCAACACATTTGCTATGCATTAACATTCCGCCAGCCATCCGTAAATGTGACACATGTCGCAGATCAATATTACAAAAGCATAACAAATTTGTCCTTCCCATTGTAGGTAACTGTGTGCTATACCCCATCAACCCATTTCGAGATGTATTGCAAACCTCAATGTTTCCAAACGAGAGACTCTCGCTGGACGGTAAGTTCATAAAGTTATGCCGCAGATACATACTCTTGCCCAGTAAACAACGAAACATTTGCATAATCACATCATCAGATTGTCACTTGCGGTACTACAAATACGGCAAAGAGGGCCTGGTAGCTCCGGCCTTCGGGGAGCCGGCCTATTTGAAGGAGTTTGCCCACATGGCCGCCATAGGATGGACCCTACCGAACGGCACCATCAACTGGAAATGCGGTGGCTCACTGGTTTGGGATAATTACGTTCTCACCGCGGCGCATTGTGTCTCAGATAAGTAGGGGACACGAATTGTTCGCAAATTATTGCACGCCCGCAATAACCTTCGCCGTATTCCATTCTAGTGGCACAGCTCCCGATGTGGCTCGGTTCGGTGACATCAACATTTTCAGCGACGAGGATGATCAGTATGCTCAGCAACTGCGGATTGTGAACATTTTCCGACACCCGGAGCACAGGTTTTCCGCTACGTACAACGATGTTGCACTGCTGAAGCTGGAAGCCAATGTGACGTGAGTATTTACAGCGGAAAATTATGATGATTAATCTACTCAAGCTCGATGTGGGGCTCAGCGTTGCACTACTTTGCCAAATATCCTGGCACAGAATACGGAACAAGTTCAAGACTGATTCATGTTATATAAACGTGCTTTGCAAAACGATTCATTTCTCAACAAGGATTATGTCGGAGGATGAAACCTTGTAAATTTAGTGCGTCACTTAAGGATGACTACAGATCACCTTTAAAAATTATGTTAGTTTGATCTGCAACAGCAGGGCGTTTGAGGTGTTTATAGAAACTTGATTAGTTTTTAGATGATTTTGAAGTCGCAGGAGGACGTTCTAAGTGGCTGAAATTTTGGGAGGTTGAACAGCAACAACAAGGCCTTTACCAGAGGTGGCAACAGTATATTTTTTGCAAAACCATCATCCAGAGCAAAACAAAACAGCCATCACACGGGCGGTCGTATATTTCTACATTACAAGCAAACGGCGAGATAGAGAATTGACAAATCCATGTTTCAATCGACCACCGTGACGCTGCAATCGCAGCGGTGATAAGTCCGAAATAATGTGTCAAACAGAATACATTTTTGAAATTTCCACCAAAAAACTATTATTTTCTATTCATTCTAGCGAGTTTCTGTGGAAGTCAAAACATGATCCGAGCAAAAAAGTAGTACTCGTAATAATAGTATATAATGCTGAATTTTATCGTGCTTTGTTTCGAAAATATCTTCCAAATAAACAAACATCATCCAAATCACCCGATGCGTCCATCGACTAAATCCATTGCCACTTAAAAATTAATTTCAGTCGGTGTATTAAAAAGCACATTAAAACGTTTTTCGTCTGGTGCTACCCCGAGCAATCGGCCTATTTAATAGTTTTTCGTCGATTGATTTAGTCGGCCAACTTTGTCTGCTGTTTAATCGGCAGATGATTTCAAACCTTAACATGTTTTCAGTGATTTATAAGTCTTGAAGTAGCTTTTTATTTAAGAACAATGCATTACAGAATAGTTTTATGCATTTTGTACAAGATTCATACATGCTGACAACAAATTTTTATGAAATTACATTGAAATTAAATAATTTGGCAAACAATCAATGAAATTGTCAAGGGCTGGTCACAGACTTATCACCGTCGGTTAGTGCTTATTCCTGTCACCAGGCGCGCAGGAGTTTAAGTTGGATTTCTCAATAGGAAAAATGTCTTAGCCCACACACTTAGAATAATTGATGTAAATTTAGGTGCTCTGAGACTGACATATACGAGCATCAATTAACCACTTTATTCGAGCATGTAAAATGACGTTTACTACCACTGGAACTTTGAAATAAAACATTATTTTGAGATTATTTCTTCTAGAACCACGAGAAAAGTAGCCAACATTTGTGCGTTTCATAAACAAATAAAACTTAGTTGGTCCAGTTTTGTGAAATCGCTGGTAGAAAGTCACGCCAAAACTGATTGACAAAGTGGTCAATTTTGACATAAAGTTGAGTCATAATAGACGCGAAATTCAGCTCAATCCAATGTCTTGGAGCACTTAATTTTACATGACATGTTTGTTTACGTCTCATCCTTTATGTCAAAGATAGATTCTGTCACGTGTAAAATTGGGAATTTCTAAGTGTGTATTAGTTTTCAAACAGTTTATTGAAATCACATTTTAGCTGCAAGCTTGCGTGTGACAGTATATAATTAACTCCCTTATTTACGCATAATTTTGACATCTATGCTTATGAGTAATGTGTAATTAAGTGTTCCGAGACTGAAATGTTTGAAAATACGTTTGATTGAGCTGAATTTCGCGCCTATTGTTGCTCACGGGATCGTATTGGGATTGGGTTTTTGTTTTGGTCCGGGGTTGGGGATACTAGGTTGGTGTTTGCACCCGTGAGGGTCTTTTGGTTCCCGTTGCGAGAATCGTTTAGGGTTACGATTCAAATGGTTGCCAAGCCGATGCGAAGGTAATCGGCTCACGTGTGCTAGGATGGGGAGGTTTTGTGAGCAGAGTTTTCCTTCTTGAAGGATACGTGAAGTTCCAAGTTAACCAGATCTCTTCAATCCAAACTGCTGGCCAGTTGCCACAATCTGTAATTGATTCCAATTGGTTGGGTTCCACCTAAAGAGAGTCCGGTATCACTTGCCAAATTTAGTTGGTGGCGAGTAAGGGGCTTCCGGATACAATCTTTCGGCTGGATTGCTAACCAATTCAGACTCAAGACCTGATATAACTTACCGATTGGGTTTCGGATGAGTGAGCCGCATCAACGAATAGTCAAATAACACACTGATTTTATTTCTAAAAAGGGTCGGGCCCTAGAATTTGGGCGTTGGTACATCGTGCGCATGTGCACTTTGCTGCTATGCAAGGGTCTAATTCACCTAGGCTCAAGTCCCTACGTACAAGTCCTATGGCCTTCAATGCATCGCCTAAGTGACGATATGGTTTTATTTACGTCCCGAATTTTATTACCTTTCTTCTAATTTCGGGAGTCGGGCGATGCGTATGATCATCCAGCGCTACAATTCTTAAACAATTTACTTCTTAAAGTAGACGCGGGCCTTACCTCTTGCAGGTAATTTACTGAACCTTCCCTAACATCTTCTAGCTGGTTCTATAAATGCGCCCTTGCTTATTTAGGTATCGTTCTTCTAATACTCGGCCGTACCACCGCGTATTGAGTCTTTTACGACCTTTTTATGGGCTAGCGTTCTATCCTCATTTCCCTATCGAGCAGATGCCCTTCGCTCTACGCCCGGTTCAAGTGCACGCCTAGCGCGCTGCATGCTATGATGCCCTTTTAAACGGAGAAGCGGCAGTGAAAGTAAAAGTCTATTCTTATCGGCAGGCATTCGTACTGTGCGTACGGTTGCCTTACTAGGCATGGGCTTGCGGCTTTGCTTGCCGGCGCAAGGCTGAGCAGTACACGTGTGTATCTATGCCGTCCTTTGGCTTGTGGCTTTTGGATGATGATGATGATGATGATGATGATGATGATGATGATGATGATGATGATGATGATGATGATGATGATGATGATGATGATGATGATGATGATGATGATGATGATGATGATGATGATGATGATGATGATGATGATGATGATGATGATGATGATGATGATGATGATGATGATGATGATGATGATGATGATGATGATGATGATGATGATGATGATGATGATGATGATGATGATGATGATGATGATGATGATGATGATGATGATGATGATGATGATGATGATGATGATGATGATGATGATGATGATGATGATGATGATGATGATGATGATGATGATGATGATGATGATGATGATGATGATGATGATGATGATGATGATGATGATGATGATGATGATGATGATGATGATGATGATGATGATGATGATGATGATGATGATGATGATGATGATGATGATGATGATGATGATGATGATGATGATGATGATGATGATGATGATGATGATGATGATGATGATGATGATGATGATGATGATGATGATGATGATGATGATGATGATGATGATGATGATGATGATGATGATGATGATGATGATGATGATGATGATGATGATGATGATGATGATGATGATGATGATGATGATGATGATGATGATGATGATGATGATGATGATGATGATGATGATGATGATGATGATGATGATGATGATGATGATGATGATGATGATGATGATGATGATGATGATGATGATGATGATGATGATGATGATGATGATGATGATGATGATGATGATGATGATGATGATGATGATGATGATGATGATGATGATGATGATGATGATGATGATGATGATGATGATGATGATGATGATGATGATGATGATGATGATGATGATGATGATGATGATGATGATGATGATGATGATGATGATGATGATGATGATGATGATGATGATGATGATGATGATGATGATGATGATGATGATGATGATGATGATGATGATGATGATGATGATGATGATGATGATGATGATGATGATGATGATGATGATGATGATGATGATGATGATGATGATGATGATGATGATGATGATGATGATGATGATGATGATGATGATGATGATGATGATGATGATGATGATGATGATGATGATGATGATGATGATGATGATGATGATGATGATGATGATGATGATGATGATGATGATGATGATGAATCTTCCGCAGTGTGAGGACTATATCCAGAAAAACGGCCATTTATACCTGTATTCCGGGTGCGAGACTCAAACCATTGTAGGCTACTCAAAGCTATTTTTTTACTATAACTACTACAAAATCAAAAAAACTAAAAATCCTTCATCACCATAGTGGCGAGCAATGTAGTTTTTTGTACATGCTACACAAATTACTAATTTTTTTTCCGAATTTGTGGCACGTGCCCATGCCCGTGATTAAAAAGTTCCAGCAGAGTGTGTCGAATGACATGAATGCAATCTTGAATAACTCTACAATTAAAATTATCTACTCCAGCCGTTTTTCCCAAAGAAAAGCAAATAATTTTAAGTTCATTTAATGTAATTGGGTGAAAACCATCTTATACCAAAATTTTAAGAGGTTGATCGTTGTTGACTTTGAAGTATCACAAGCAGGCACTTTCAATCGAAAATCTTCAAGCGACGATGAAGCTGTCAACCATGACTTTCAATTGAAATTCATCCTGTCTTCTCTTCGAGTAGATCCCCGTCAACATCGACAGAACCACTTTCGATCAGTTTTCATGCTGTTTGTTTTGGCTTGACTAGTCTTCATTTCTTCTTTCATTGTCAAATGAACTTACTTTTGCATTGAAGCGAAGCTGTTTGGTCCAAATTCGCGCAGTTTTTATGACTTTTGTTGTTTGTTCACTCGGTTCATTTAAACGTATGCGCATAGATCTGTGCACGTGGATGCCAAATTTATCATTGTCGGGTGATTTGTTTACCCAGCAATATGGGTAGATTTTGAATCGGGGTGACGTCTAGAGATCGAAAATTGATATGCGACGCCATTTTGAAGTCCAAGATGGCAGCTTCCAGTTTAAGAAAAAGTGGGAAATGCTGTCAAATACTTATCAATAAAGGTATTTTGTGAATCTGGATGATGTCTAGAGGATGAAAATCGATATCCGACGCCATTTTGAAATCGAAGATGGCGGCTTCCGATTTACGAAAAAGTAAAAATACAGTCAAGTACACATCAATTTTTGTAATCGGTATGAAGTCAATGATGGCGGCTTCAGATTTCAGATTAAGTGGGGTATACTGTCAAATACCCATAAATATAGGTATTTTTGCAATCGGGATTACGTCTAGAGGCCGGAAATCGATATCCTACGCCATTTTTAAATCCAATATAGTGGCTTCCTATTTCTGAAAAAATGGGAAATGCTGATGCCGTCTTATCAATATGGGTATTTTTGGAATCGGGGTGACGTCTGAAGATTGGAAATCAATATCTGACGCCATTTTGAAATCCATGATCGTGGCTTCCGGTTTGAGAAAAAATTGTAAATTCGTTCAAATACCCATACAAACGGTTTTTTTAGAATCAGGGTAACGTCTAGAAGCCGGAAATATCCGACGCAATTTTGTATTCCAAGACGGCGACTTCCGATTTGGGGAAAAGTGTCAAATATCCTAAAATATGGTTATTTTCAGAATAGGGATGAGACGTAGATGCCGAAAATTTATGTCACGCCGTCTTTAAATCCAAGATTGCGGCTTTGGTTCAGAAAAACTTTGTCAAATACCGATCAATGTGGATTTTTTTGGAATCGGGCTGACATCTAGAAGAAAAAAATCGATGTCCGACGCCATCTTGAAATTCAAGATGGTGGCTTCCGATTTCAGAAGAAGTGTCAAATAGCCTACAAATGGTATCGAATATCGATTTTCAGCAACTAAGCGTCGTCCTCGTTCCGAAATACCCAGATTTTAGGGTATTTTACACTTTTTGTGAAACCCGATGGCCACCATATTGGATTCCAAAATGGCATCGGGTATCGATTTTCGGCATTCACACGTTGTCCTCATTCCGAAAATATCAATATTGTAGGGTATTTGACACTTTCTGAACCCTGATGGGCGCCATATTGGATTCCAAAGCGGTATCTGATATCGATTTCTGGCATCTACGCGTTGTTCCTGTTCCGAAAAGGGGGAGGTAGCTCATCGATTCTTCCGGTTCGCCTCCTAGCATCGTGCTATAAGGTACCAGGCGATAACCAGGGTAGTTGATCGATAGCTCGATGACGTCATTTCGTTGGCGTCTGCTATGGGAAATTCTCATAGCAGGCGTTGACGATGGGACGTTGTCGAGTTGTTGAATAGCAACTATCGTGCTAACTCACCGATTACCTGTCGATCTGCCAAATTTGGAAAGACGTCTGCATTGAATTGTCTCATATAATAATATTCCGCCCACTATATCACACGAAATTGCGAGTAGTTGAGTGGAATGGAGATAAGTTAAGCATTGGGTACAGGACCAAGTCTCCCCTGGGTGGTGCCAGAAGATGAGCGCAATAGAATCATCAAGTTGCCATAAGGCACGGAATGAGACTATTGCATGGCTGGGTAGTCAAAGTCTTCCATTCGTTAGTCATTTCAGGTGGATTAGAACAGGTTTAGGTTTAGGGTGGGCGTTGGCCAGATTTGGATTTTTCAGATATAATCCTAAATAGGACCTAGATTATTTAATACACTAGTAACCTCAACTTCTGTCACAATGTTTCATTGTGACTAATCAACACTCAATGGGTAAAATATCAAATTTGCGGTAAATTTGAAAAAAAGGGAACTTGGAGTGTAGAGTGCACTGCCCACTGGACGATTCTGAAGCCTGACCAAGTGAGTGGGTTACGGGTTTATTTGATTGTACGTCATTTCCAAGTTATATATAGATACATTCATACCATTGGCATTTTGTATTTGAGATAAGACAGAGACAGGATGCGGAGGGCCCGCTTAGGGGGAGCGTAACCCATGTTATGGCTTCCATTTATTAAATAGTTCAGATAGGCTGGAAATGATAGGTTCATGGTGAGAAAATGTACCATATGGTGCCCGTTCACTGATCAAAATTAGATTCAAATCGTCAGGCCCTGCCCTGGAATAAGGGAATTGACGATGATTTGTCAAGTTTCATTTTGCATTTGCATATAATTGTAAGTTTAGGTTTGCTTTTGTAATTGTAAGATAGATAGTTTGCCTCAATTGAAACATTGAGTTAAACATGACGAATCATACCTCTAAAATAGTAGTAGTTACAGTGCCGCATTATCTAACTTTTGTTTTGTTTGTTTACATATAACTAATACTAATACCTCCTTGTTTTCTCTCTAATTTGTCTACTATGTCCCACCATCACGATGAGAGATGAGCTACCGTACATGGTACACGCTCATATACACTCCCAAAATAGTATGCCGCAAGTAAGTATATCACAGAGGCAACTAAAGATCCAGAAACAAAAACCGAAAACGCTTTACGGCAGATTGGTTTACAGTGGTCGACCAGGGTGTGTGCGGATAAATTACAAAATTACAATTAGGGTAGATGTACCAGTTATGGCTGTGCGTTCCTGTTGTGGTGTGTTCCAATCATGGCCTATGGAAATCCTATATGCCATGATTGGAGCACATCATAATAGGAGCGTATAGCCATAGCTGGTACATCTACCCTACATCATTATTCCATACATCAGCTTGAATTACGTTGATCGATATTACATTTTTTTTTTGCTGTGCACTACACCACCGGAGCCAGCAAAGTTCAACAATCCATCGTTGCTTATGCCATTGTTGTCGTTTGGAACCAGTTTTGCGAGGTAGGTGACGATTGTGCGTATTTCTCGCGTAAATTTTGAAAAGGGCCTAGCCTGAACAATACGTAAAGAGCAAATTGAAACATTGTACGTCGCGTGAATGTGGAACTTAATGAAGGCCTAAGTACTTTTTCGTAGTTTTTAGTTTTCGGATTTGAAAGATCGTCGGTTACAGTGGCCTGCTTACTGAGCAGAAAAACGCGGTCCCAGGTTCTTACATATCAAAGAGATTTATAGTAAAATCGCTTGTGTATCGTGTATTTTGCGAAACTCGTTGTTGTCGTTGGTTCCGGGTTTGAATGGATACAAAAATTTGAGCAACGGTATTATGTGATATGAGGGGCTCGGTGGCCTTAGAGCAACCGTTTTTGCTTACTGAGCAGAACATCATGAGTCTAATCTCAGGCCCATCCACAATCAAGATTCGTCAATCGTTTTATTTGTTAATATGACTACATGGTAATAACAGCAACTCGGTGATTAAAAAGGTGCTCGTCTGCCTAGTGGCAAACGTTTTTGCTTACTGAGCAGAAAACCGTGGGTTTAGTCCCAAGCTCCTTCGCGTTATATGATCGTTAGGACATTAATTCAGCTTATCGTTTACCAAAACGAACCCTGCTGCAAACCCAACCCTCTTATCCAACATCCCAGTGATTCCTCGTGGAAGTGCAGAGGTGTTCTCGGCTTCCATCAAAGCGAGTGTCATGTCAACACAATCCTTCCCATTCCTTTCTTGACCTGTGTTCGGGCGCGGCCGGCGCTGGTATTGCCTAATTCAAGATCACCAGTTTTTACACATTGAGGATGATTGCTAGTCCCAAGCATCGTCTATTGGTTCTCTGTGTAATTACAGCTGATCTGGCAATAACAGAGTAGCAACCGTGGGCGGTCAATCAAGCTCAAGCTCAAGCTCAAGCTCTACGCGTTGTTCCTGTTCCGAAAATAACGATATTGTAGCTGACCTTTTTCTGAAACCCTATGGCTGCCATATTGGAGTCCAACATAGCATCGGATATCAATTTTCGGCAGCCCGCGTTGTCTCCGTTCCGAAAATACCCATATCTTAGGGTAATTGACACATTTTATGAAACTTGATGACCACCATCTTGAATTCCAAAATGGCGTCGGTTATCGATTTTCAGCATCTGCGCGGCATCCCCGTTTCGAAAATACCCTATTGTAGGGTATTTGAGACCTTCCCTGACCCCGATGGCTGCCATCTTGGAGTCCAGAATGGCCTTGTTGATTTAATTTTCGTTTAATATAAAATAATATATTATTGCTACATATAATCCGGATGCCATCCCTATCGGCAACCGATATTGTGCGGATACTATCCAGATACTATATATTGATGCCTGCGTCGTCAGGTCGTGGCAAGTCGAATGAGCCCCGAATTGAAGTGAAAGTGGAAAAAAACGAAGGAAGCAGTTTTCGAGTCATTCATTGTGTCAATTGAAAGAAGTCTTTGCTTCAAATGAAATGAACTGAAGCACTTGACGAACGAAACAAGTCATAGTCCTGTCATGTTTGAAAAGAGGAATGTTCATCGTGACCACCCCCCGAGTATCTAGACAGAAAATCTTAGTTTCACGTACCCACTTACAAATTGTAGATGTCTCCACCGTACGTAAACAATGGGTTCAGCCATCGTTGGTGGCACAACTTTTTTCACATCAGAAAACATGTTGTTGTTTCACTTCATGTGGACGTCGAAAGTAGGCCAAGAATAAATTTTGAGTGAGACGTATTACTGATGTTGCATTATTTTCCTCATATCTTGGAATTTAATCGATTTGATGAAATCAAAATTCATTATTTGGTCTGGTTTGGGTAATTCCTCGGGGGCATCTGGGACATGCCCGGAACTGACCAATGTGATCCACGGCGCTCGAAATGGCCACAATTGAATTGGTTAACATATTTTGAAGTAATTTGTTTTGTAACATGATAGGTTTTATTCCATACCGGTCAAATTTAGCTGGTTGCTTCGTTTAGATCGCGAATTTCGCGATTTTCGGGTCTTGTTCCGTCCATATCTTCGAGACCAGTTCTTCGATTGAAAATCTATTAATCAACACCCGCATTAACAATAACCATAAGAAGCGCCTAACCACCAATTCGGATTATCATACTAACTTTATGTGGTATGGTCGTACCATCTATGATATCGTTAGTGAATGGTACATGTTTATTGGGGCATTCTATAGAATCATGGTACCTTTCATTTGATGGCTGTTGCGTTCAATTCGGTAGAGTGGTTGCCGAGAAATTCATTTAAGAAAAATATGTTACGCGCTCTCACAGATAGGCATTTTCCGATCCCGTTATGTTGAGTCGATTGGACAACTATGAGAAAAATATCAATGTTTTTACAAAAACAAAACTCAAAAACGTTTAAAAAAGAGTTGATCAAAAATAAGACCAATTGTAAATTTACTCCACCATTATTCGATTTGACAGAACCAGAGTACCAGAATTTTCGGGGTACATTGACATTATACTGGTGCTGTCAAATAGCTCCCGGGGTGATCGTGACTCGATAACAAGAAACACGATGTCTTACACGAAAAGGATATTGCTCGAAATGAAGCGATTCTGCGGAGAGTTCATTTTCTTTTCTTTGTTTCGAAAATGCAGAACCCTGCTCCAGGGTAGCATAGTACATGTTCCGTGTGAATCTGGTGCCCTACTAGGGAAATTCAATTTTGAATCGATAATCGTTTGAAGTCCAAATTAGGCTTTTCCGGCGGAGCAACCACAGCTGATGCAGTGAGCTTCAGTTCCGCCGGCTGTGTACGATGGGATGGAGGAAACAGTTTCGGGAAAACAGTGATGACCTTCAGAGGGAGTCTATATGAATGTCGAAAAACAATATAAATGTGAGCTAAATTGTTTTCCCAATAAAGAGATCCATTAAACCAACAATAACTTCAACGATTCACAAATTGACTTACTTTTAAAAATTTGTTGTCCCAAATTTCTGCAGCAGACGGCTGACCAAATTTCCACTATCGGAAAAGGCGGCAAATGAGAGTTCAGTGCTGCCAGTAAAAACGACCTCTAAAGATGTATTTTTGACAGTTGTACAAGTTTACTTTCAAAAAAATGTACTTTTAAATTTACAAGTCGGAAGTGAAAGAAAAACTTTTAAGGTGAAAAGATAAATGTTATGTTCAATATTTTCGCAGTTGAAACTACGGATTTTGGGAAACTTTTAATTTGAAAATGCATTATATTTATTGAAACAATTTTAGTTTTTTGTGTGTATAGGAACCATCATCATAACGATCATTAATAGTGACGTCTCAATGCAGACATAGTTATACAAATAAATAGGAAATCCAGAAATCTTTTTTTTTCCTTGATTGATTTTCTGTCGCATGGATTGATACAGGTTTATATGTAGCATTACAAATGTCTTCATTTTCATAATATATTGAGGGTGCCCCTTTCCTATCCCTATCTCCACTATTCTTATTTTCGAAATAACACCCATCTCTGCTCTGTTTATCTACAGACTTCATCCCACGGTGGCCCCAGCATGCCTTTGGAAAGACGACGACGTTCGATTTCCTACCTTGGAGGCCACCGGATGGGGAGACACTGGGTTTGGTACTGGATATCAATCTTACGATCATTGCAGTGCTAATAAAACCAACGTCCATCCCCAATTTCAGGCCTGGAAAGAACACCATCGTTGTTGAAAGTGACACTGAAGCCGATCAGTAATGCCGCGTGCCATGAAATATATGGAACTATAGACCGAAGACTACGCGAAGGTATCAAAGATCATCAGATATGCGCGGGAGACGAACGGATGGATACCTGTCCAGTAATTGCCTCTATAGTTTTGCGAAAAGTTCGATATTTTAAACACAGCTACTTTCAGGGAGATTCCGGTGGTCCTCTTCAAGTCAGGTTGCTCCACAATGCCAAAATGTCACCATTTTTGGTTGGCATAACTTCTTTCGGGACGGCTTGTGGAACGTCCACTCCTGGTGTGTACACGCGAGTATCATCGTTTTACAGCTGGATCGAACAGACCATTCGCAGCCAGGAGAGCAACGTGTTTGGTAACTAGACTGACCATTAGGGATGGGCATTGGGGTAAAACTAATGACTATCTTTTCCGCCAGACGGGAGTTTGGATCCGATCACATGCGCACTCCGGTATGTCCACCTAAGGGAGTATGAAGATGATATTATCATTAGTAAGTCGAAAGATTACATAACACTTGATGCTACGAAAACACATATGACCTTCAACTCAGGAGAGCTCAACCATGTGGTACGTTTTGTCAAAAAAATATTGCTGCAAGTATTTTCAGTAAATTTGAAATAATGTTGGTAGGTTAAAATCGGTTGGAATAATCGGAGAATTCGACGAGATAACTGCAGTGGAACTCTGATCGCGGACGATACCGTTCTAACATTGGCTGAATGCACCTCGCATACCGGGTATGAGCTTAGGCATAGTTCCTTCTTCAAATCAATCATGTGATCATGTCCACATTCCAGAATTTCTGCAAATTACGTTGATTTGAACAATAACGAACGTATAGAGATTGCTGAAACCATCGTTAATCCAGCGTACCGAGAGCAGTCACTGTATAACAATATTGCAGTTCTAAAGCTTAAAAATAGAGTCAAGTTGTCCTCCGCTCTTACTCCGGCATGCATATGGCATTCACAGAGCATTCCTGACCCGCAGCTACAGGTCGCCGGGATTGGTCGTAGCGACATCAATTATATGAACAGGGGTGCAAAATTTGACTTACTTTCCGGTTAGTACATAACATACATGCATATTTCAATGATGACCAATTATTTCAATATTCTCACCACCGCAGAACCCACCGAAAGGTTTCTCCTACCGCGGGCCAGTGTCAACTCGGACCAAAACTGTACTATCCCGGTTGAATTCCAATCACGCCTTACACGTGGCATATCCAACGAGCACCTCTGCGTTGGCAATCCACTGTTCTTAGTTCCCGGATCATGCCGCCTGATCTACGGAGCTCCTATGCAGCGGGCCATGGGGCGTAATAATCGTTACTACACCTATGTCTACGGCTTGAATTCATTCGGACGAGATTGTGGTTTTGGCGAAGCTGCAGTATCGACAAGGCTGTTTTCCCACGTGGACTGGCTGAAAACGGTTCTTCTTCCAAACTTCCGTGGAGACAGTGCGGTGCAATTCGTCAACCCCGATTGGAAGGAAAATGATTCCTGTGACTACGAATACGATGAAGATACACCCGGCATCTGTACGCACCACACAAGATGCCCCAAAGTGTGGGATGACTTGAATGCAAAGAGGATCGTCCATTTCTGCTCGTCGACGACTGTTGTGTGCTGCCCAACTCGGTTTGTACAGAAAGAACGTGCACGAAATCAAAACAATGAGTTGGATACCTGTAGTACCCAATACGCTGGACTACATCAACGGTACAACGAAATCTACCGAAAATCAGCAACCCTGGTCCCGCACATGGTTACGCTGACCGGAACAACATCTTCTTGCTTGGGGTCCCTGGTCACAAAGCGGACTGCAGTTACAGCGGCCAGCTGCGTTGCATCGAATAGCCCTGGGAAAGCATTACTGGCAGATGGCAGCACTGTATCAGTTCGGAAAACTACCGTTCATCCAAAGTACGACGGAACCCGTTCGGTAAATGATATCGCGCTGGTGGAATTGGATCGGCCCATTACCCCTAGTGCCGCAGTTTTTCCGGTGTGTGTTTGGGCGAATTTAACTCATACTCCTTTATATTTGCGACTCTATCAAGGTAAGGACATTGAGGTTCTAACATTATTTCTGTAAAAACTAGTGTAAAGATTCCCATTCGACTTAAGCCCCACCAACGCCGACTTCTCCTCTTTGTCAATATGATTGAGATGGCATTGCACTACTTACACTAGACACTAGTAGCGGCGAGTGGCAATTTTCAACAGAAAATGTATCGGCACCAGCGTCAAATTGGTTGAAAGTGTAAAATTTGTAGAGGAAATCAGAAGATTCTAGCGCCACGTATCGGCGATGTTTCAACTTATCTTTACACAAGTTTCTGTTCTCTGTGCTATCGTGTTAACCAAAATCATAGTTAACGACGTTAACAGTGATTCAGCATTAACACTTTTTGATCTAGATAAAAATAATTTGTCCAGAATAGATCAGACACGAACCAATTCATAACTTTTGTATGCGGGTTCATGGCTTAGCTAAATATTTCCCGCGAACATGGAGCCAGATGTCAGTAGTGTGCTTTGGTCAGAAATTTTCTTGCTTTTGCTATGGTCATTCATGTCGGTTTGTCGGTGGTCTAACTTTATGCCATGATGACTTACAAAAAATGTTTTTGTACGTGAATTTTCTTTAGAAAATAATAAGAAAAAAAAAAGATTCATAATACCTCTTTCCCGAGCTTTTTCCAATATTTTTAGAAAAATCAAAACGTTATTTTTTAAGCAGTGAACTTTCCCTTAAATCTGTAAATTATTATTTATATTATAATATTTAGTTTGAGAGAAATATTGAAAGAATCGAAGAATTCACGCGTAACATTAGAAAATTAATGCAACTGAAAATGCATATTTTATTGAATCTGTTAATTCAGGCACAAGCTAATATCATCATCTTTCGCACTGTGCTGTGAGCATAGCTTAAAATTCGAACATTTTTTAATCAGGAGGAAATCGCTCGAGGATTTGCTTGATTTTGAGGAAATGTAAAATTTGAAGACTCAAAGTTGAGGTTCTAATTAAACATTTCAAAATTGATATTGGGCCTTATAACGGATGTCACTTTCCGGAGAAAACTTGTCACTTAACGTCACAATTAAGTGATGCATTTGCGAGGGGGACGACTCTATCTACGATGCAGAAAAGATTGTGTTTTGCTGTGGCTAGCTGCGCACACGCTGAGTAGATAGAAAGAAGATTGATAACGATTCTGAAGATCTCCTGCAAAAAGATGATGAGCGATGCAAGTAGATGCGACAAATGAAAGAAGATTTTTCGAAGATTGATTCGCTAGTGTGAGATTTGTTGAGCATCCAAACTTGAGATCTAGATGTGTCGCCCCCCTCGTGCATTTGTTTGTATTGTCGCTAGACTTGTAAACCGATATAACCCACTCGTGACAATCGATTTTATTCTCGTTCTTTACTATATGTTAAACATAACGTCGCATCTTGTGCGCATTAGAGCGCATTATTCAACGAATACAGTGCAATAGATACGAAATTATGTTTAATGTACAAAACGAGAGTGAAATCGATTGACGCGAGTGGATTATTTCAGTTTCCAACTCTAGCTTGATGCTTCAAGAAATTTAGTACAAGTATTTGCAGAATTGGTCATGTTCGTAGTCTAGTAAAACATATATGGGCGTATTCCGAGATGTAAGAAGAGTTTTTGAATAAATTGATTCATTCAATTATGTGTTGAGGGTTTTCTTAATTTTTTTAAATAGATCATGAATAAGGATTTAGGATTACATATATTACAGAAAATAAATTTTTAATATCATTCATTGCGAAATCAAATCGAAGTACGTGTTTTAATAACAGTAATTACACTGGCACTGCTTTGATTACGCGAAATTAACTTTAATTACATGAAAGACTTAATTTTCATTTTTAATTACATAATAACATAGTTGAACACCTTGTACTTTAAATCCAACGAATTCAAAAAGGCAATTGCTTGCCCCTCAAACATCAGTGTATGGTTAACTCACTTTGATTATTTAGTAAAACAACATGCAACTTACCGCTAATCAAATAAAAAGATGAAAAATTTGAGGAGAATTTATTTTTGCTGCTTCCAAAATAAACAACCAGTACGATCAGCTGATGAATATTTTGACGTTGGTTTTCTTTTCTTATTGGCTGCGCACAACCTGAACAGGGCTGCGCGTAACTGCCAGGCGCGCAACTAATCCAATTTTAGAAAATATTCGCAATACCTAGCTCTATGTCAAAATTTCACCTCAATAATTATTGAACATAGCAAAACATACTTGAAGCATGCCAAAGTTGGCTAGTTTATTACACGCTTAAGCCTAGTATACAGATCGAAGCGAAACGAAAATTGAAGCACGCGAAAAATCAAGAAATTTCGCTAGCGAAAAAGGTTGTGAAAAAATGTTTGTGGAACATTTTCCAGTTTCCTTTTTTCGCAGTTTACAGTTTACTGTTCATGTAAAACGAAATCGATCAGTTTACACCTGCGGTGAAGTGAAAATTTGACAGATACGCTCTCCCGAAACGTCAACTTTTCGCTTAAGGCCTGTATAGAGATCGAAGCGAAGCGAAAACCTCATACAAAATACTAAAATTTTCACCAGCGTGAAAAACGCAATGGCAAATTTTTCATTTCGCTTTGAACTGTAAACAGATACGATCCAGCGAAATCTAATGTTGTGGATCGCATCTTTTTCGCTTACGTTTATTATTTTTTTCGCACATGCAGCGCTAGCGAAAAGAGCAGCAGTTAAGCGAAAAGTTGACGTTTCGGGAGAGCGTATCTGTCAAATTTTCACTTCACCGCAGGTGTAAACTGATCGATTTCGTTTTACATGAACCTGTAAACTGCGAAAAAAGGAAACTGGAAAATGTTCCACAAACATTTTTTCACAACCTTTTTCGCTAGCGAAATTTCTTGATTTTTCGCGTGCTTCAATTTTCGTTTCGCTTCGATCTGTATACTAGGCTTTAACTGCTGCTCTTTTCGCTAGCGCTGCATGTGCAAAAAAAAAAATAAACGTAAAGGCCTGTATAGAGATCGAAGCGAAGCGAAAATCTCATACAAAATACTACATTTTTCACCTGCGCGAAAAACGCAATTGGCAAATATTTCGCTTCGCTTTGAACTGTAAACAGATACGATCCAGCGAAATCTAATTTTGTGGATCGCATCTTTTTCGCTTACGTTTATTTTTTTTCGCGCATGCAGCGCTCGCGAAAAGAGCAGCAGCTAAGCGAAAAGTTGACGTTTCGGGAGAGCGTATCTGTCAGATTTTCACTTCACCGGAGGTGTAAACTGATCGATTTCGTTTCACATGAACTGTAAACTGCCGGCGCCGGTGGTGTAGTGGTAAGCGTGACTGCTTTCTAGCACCCCGATGGGTCTGGGTTCAATCCCAGCCGAGGTCGGTGGGATTTTTCTGAGGCATAAAAATCTCTGGTCACGTCTTCCTTCGGAAGGGAAGTAAAGCCGTTGGTCCCGGCCCATGTGTGTTGAATGGGTGCGATATGCTACGCAGGTGTGGAAGCTGCCTTCCTGCACATTCGATTGCCGTCAATAGATGGCAATCGATGTCCGTCGGTGATTGGCACTAGATTGCGGAACAGAGACCGACGTTAAATAAAGGAAAGAAGAAGAAGAAGAAGAAGAAGAACTGTAAACTGCGAAAAAAGGAAACTGGAAAATGTTCCACAAACATTTTTTCACATCCTTTTTCGCTAGCGAAATTTCATGATTTTTCGCGTGCTTCAATTTTTGTTTCGCTTCGATCTGTATACTAGGCTTAAGCGAAAAAGATGCGATCCACAACATTAGATTTCGCTGGATCGTATCTGTTTACAGTTCAAAGCGAAATGAAAAATTTGCCATTGCGTTTTTCACGCTGGTGAAAATTTTAGTATTTTGTATGAGGTTTTCGCTTCGCTTCGATCTCTATACAGGCCTTTACTTGATTTATTTCAAATTTAGCATCGAGCTCGCTAGGGGTCTTTCATTAATTATGTCACACATTTAGGGGGGAGGGGGGGTTTTGAAAACTGTGAAGAGCCATACAAAAAAAATCAGGGTCCATACAAAAAATGTGACAAAGGGGGAGGGGGGTTGAAAATGGGCCAAATTTGCGTGACATAATTAATGGACATTCCCCTAGTAGATCAAATTAAACAACAAGATTTTATTATACACTGATACAAAATCCATTGGCAAAAATACTATATCAAGAGCAAATTTTCATAATGTCGTAAGTAACATTCGCACCGATCCGAGAAAAATAAAGTTTTGTTTTGATGACCGAAAAGTTATTCCTATTTCCAATTAAACACATATAATCTCATAGTGATAGCAATGTTTAACATATTTAGCCGGGTTTTAATCATACAAAGGCAAATCGCTAGCTTTCATGCTAAGAAATACTGGTTTTTGAGTCAAAAGTTATTATACGTCGTTTGGTGGCCCCTATTGTTACTTAAGTCAAAGTGTATTTACCAGGATATTCGGGAGAATTATCAATTACGTCTCCTTACGTGCAGCCCATTCATCATTTTAGGACCACCGAAATCATCTTAGCAACAAACAGTTCGATTTATTCACTTTAATAATGAGAAAGCGAAACGACGAAAGTACACTTTTCACGGGTTTCTCAGTGCTGTTACTTAAGGCAAACGGCATCTCCATAGAAATCGGATGACTTAAGTAACATCGAAAACTATTTTGATCGGAAGGTGATTACGTCAAAAAGCAATTCGACTGGTAAATAAATTTAAAAATGGGATGTGATCCTATATTCGGACAGTATATAGTGTAATAGCAGGAGCATCGATTGACACTGATAGCTCGACTTTGTTTACCTTTGTTACATTCGACGTAATGAAAATTTGCTCTTGATATATTACCACAGACAAACAGACATAACACATTGAATATTTCGCACTGTAAAACATCGTCACTAAAACATTACCGCCATCTATTGAGTACACAGTGGTGGGCACTACGTTGAACAGATGGCGGCAGTGTGTAAACGTCAAACGCAAGGGAATTGACTATGCGCGCCACAGGTGGTGGTACTACCAACTACGATACTTTTAAATCGTTCGATGAACAACTTACGAGTGTTATGTCTGTTTGTCTGTGATATTACAATATTAAATAACCTCACCAATAGATTTGTGCAGAAAAGAATTTCATTTAATTTTACTATTATTTCTATCAAAATTACCATGCAATTTGAGCAAGCGTAGTAGTTTCGCCAGAATCATAGTAAATTGTTTTACATTCGTAGTCAACTATACTGAATTCATAGTAGATTTAACAGTAATAAGCGTGGTTATATTGATAATAAGTGTTTTCTGCAAAAAAAAGGTATTCCTAACTATGATCCTTGTTTCAGTGTATATTGAAATACATGTTGTTAGCAATAGAAATGCTCAGCTTGTATTACTACTATTATTATTATTGATTTATACCAACCATATCTACCTACCACCAAGGTTGCAAATACTCATTTCAGCTAAAATAATGTTTTTCGGAATAATAAAACCAAAAGATGGTATGATGACATGTGTTACTTGTAACTTACAAGAAGAGGTTACAAAGTATGCGTTTGAAACATAAAACTTGTAAATTTTGCTTTCTATGAGTCACAATCACTGAGTGAGTGAGTGAGTGTGTGAAAAATCGCTGATTGTGACTCTCATGAAGTGAAATAAACAAGTTTAATATGTCAAACACATTCTTTGCAACCTCCTCTTGTATCTTACCAATTCAAAATATGATCATAGCATCTAATTATTTCATAATTTAAAAAAAAAAACATTGTTTTAGCTGAAATGAGTATTTGCAACCTTGCCTACAACACAACCCTGGGCAGAATTGACCACTCAACCCTGTAATTATTTCATTCCATTCTAAAGGGTCACCCACATTAGATCCGTTTGCGTTGCGTTGACGTAAATTTGACAGTTAAGTGAACCCTACACGATTGCTTTTATTGACAATAATCGTACTGTCAATACATGCTATATTGACGTCAATATATCGAGATTGACAATATTTCTGAATTCACATCATCAATATTATTGTCAATAATTCCCCTTCGCGTCAATATATTGATGCGTGTGGGGTTTGCTTTAGACAATAGATTTAGCTGTCACTTTGCCGCAACGCAGCAAGCATCCATGCGGTATTGTTGCCTTCAATGGAACGATATACAAACATCAGTGAAAAGATCATTATTCTTCCAGGCATCCCTGACTCAGATCGACCCCAGATGGTACCGATGTATAACACCGACTGCCAACGAGACTACAAACGAAAGATCAGCTCCCACCAGCTGTGCGCCGACCAAATCAACATAGACACATCCTCCAGCTGCTATAGCATAGGTGACCAACTAATGTGGTTCAAACCCGATGATAATGAGCTGAACGGTAACACTACCGTGACGCCGCACCTTGTCGGATTCTACAGCTACGGAGAACAATGTTCCAACGGCAATCCAGGAGTCTTCGCCAGAATCTCCTCGTACGTGGACTGGATTCGAGAAAATATTTAACTATCATGTCGTACATAATACTCGATTACTTTATTATTTTGATAATTTTAGAATAACCTAACAGTAATAAAAATGATATTCATCTTACGATTGAAGAATTAATTAATGGTAGGTAGGTATATATTATGCTCCCTCTCTCGGTAATACACGTCTCCGTTTGAGTGTGTTTGTGTGTGTGTGGAGTCAAGCAAATCGTAAACTCTAACAATGCATAATAGTGCTGTAGTCCCCCCGTATTGTAGTAGCGCGTTCTGTTGCCAACGTTAACAGCGCCCGTCGTAGTCTAATCGTCTTTTCCTATCGAAACTCATCTGCGAAGAGGGATGAAATAATTCTCTAATACAAACCAGCATTCCCACTAGTAGTGTCCGCATCTACACCCAGTTGATATGCTGGCTTTCAGCAAACCTTATTCGCTGGGGTCCATCGCGATGCCTAGGGTGCTTGCGTATTCTGCCACAGCTTGCTTGTAAAGTGTGGCAACCGTTTTGGCCGCACTCAGGATCATCTCCGAACGACTCACCGATGTATACGTTTTGTGCCACTCCGTGTGCGGTGTCTAGAAATAGGTAAAGTCGAAGATACTCAACAAGCTTTCAATTGTCTGTCAGAAAACCAACATTTAAATTCTTTGCCATTACACTGCCAACCGTAATGGCAAATCCTGTATCTTTCAGCTCATAGTCCTCAGGCGTATCAGCCCGAATTGAAGTGACGATAGGCAGTGGAATCGGTGTCATCTGGGTGACCGTTTTCAGTAGGATATTTTTAGCATAATCAAACAGTACGATTACACCTGCGTCGAACCATCTGTAATAGGTCATTGATAAAGAAAACGAATTGAAAATACACCAATAAGTGTTAATTTGCTTACTGATCTGGGAAGAGCTCAACCAAAAAGCTTTCAACTGCTACGACAGGTAGATGATCATCCACCCTAGGATTCTCCGCTCGAATGCTATTGATTCTCTGCTCTGCTCCCTTAAGCCCGGCTGCAAATCCCACCGGTTGAGCAGCGATGCCTGCTGTTTGAGTGGATAGGCCTCTGAAACAGAATTGTTCCAAATAATCATTTTTGAATAAACAGTACTCAACCCAACTAGCCACATACATTACAGTAGCTTTGCCAAAAACCGTTTGAAATGCTTCCCTTATGGGTCGAACCTTATCGTCCTTGTCTGACGCTACAATCACCTCAGTATCGCCACCAGAATCTTAAAGAGTCGGAAAAACGTTAAACAAAATCCAATCTACAACATTACAATGTCAAAATCCTACTGATATACTCCTTCATCTGAGGATCCAGCGTGGTGACAATCGTATCGACCGAGCTCTTGGCCTTTTCCGCTACCTTCTGCAGAATGCCATTATTACTAACGGCTCCCTTCATCCAGCCGAACAAAGCCGACCCACCCTGCGTAATTGGGCTCAAAGCATCTGCCAGTGGGTCGGGATTCAGAACCATGCTGGCGAAATCCTTGCTCGTCCTTGCGGTACTGCCTGCCGTCTCTGTGCAGTCCGACTCTCCCCCTGCCATAGTCGAGGTGTCCTTGTTGGACGGTATTGCCGGACTAAATGTGGTTGGTATGAACGGGTCCGATTCAGGATCTCGTCTAGAAGATTGCTCTTCCTCCATTGTCGATTGCTGTTGCGTAGTATCGACGGTGACACCAGATGGTTGCGAGACAGCAGCTGTCGTAACGAAGCTCGGCAACTCCGAGGGAGGGCTTATGTTGGACAAAATATTACCAACCTTTTTCTGGCTGTCGGACATTATGTATGCCACACAAACTTTACTGAATTGGAACGAAAATGCCTAAATAAATGCACTGCCAAAAACATTCACAAAACGAATTTGTTTTTGTTTTGGTTTGACGTATCACGATTCGCACACGCATACCTTGTACTAAAATAATAGGGGAGATACGGGCAATACGGACTACACAGCAAAAAAAAAATGTAATATCGATCAACGTAATTCAAGCTGATGTATGAAATAAAGATGTAATAGCACAAAGCAGATACAATATTACATCAATGGATGTAATTTTGTTCGCAAAATCGATGTACATCGTACAGCGTAATATTGCACAACAGGCGGAATGATCTCTGTGTAGCTGTTTGAATGTAATATTCAACAACTTTTTTTTCTGCGTACAGTCGGAGCCGAGGTCGGACCACAACGTGCTGCATAAATTGCTGATTATTATTAAAATGTATATGTATATGTATAACTAATAAGACGCCTTGCAAAAAGTTAATGAAGATCATGTGTCAAATAAAATGTATAAGCGGTCACACATACCTTTTATGCATTCTTATAGGACCTATGTGGCGAGCTATGTGGTTTGTTTTATGAAATGTATAAGCAAAATCTTCCTACGAATCTGCTCCATTGCTGACTGTCACTTTCTTCAACGTCAACTGAATGTATTCACTAGTTGGTGCAGGTTAAACAGAATGGTAGTGAACCCAGCCAAATGCTCTGCTATTACGTTCTCACGAAAACAACAACCGATAATATTTTAGCTATGACCTGCTTGGCTCGACAATCGAACGCATGAATCAGGTGAAAGACTTGGGTGTGATCTTGGATTCGCAGCTTTCATTCAAGCAACACATTGCATATGTTGTTGATAAGGCGTCAAGAACTTTAGGGTTCATTTTTAGGATAGCTAAAAACTTCACTGATATCTACTGTCTAAAATCTCTCTATGGTTCGCTTGTTCGATCGACGCTTGAGTATTGTTCAGCGGTTTGGAACCTAAACTACAACAACGGTGCCGAATCTGTTCAACGTCGCTTTCTTCGTTTTGCGTTGCGTAGATTGCCTTGGAATGATCCGGTTCGATTACCCAGTTACGATTTTCGAAAGATTCCCTTTCTTTTAACTTGGCAACAGAGGACTTCTACATCAACTTCAAATGACTTCTAGCGAGAATAAATAATAGCGGCTGTAGTAAATTATTATATCAGTGATTTTGTCACATTATCTTAACAAAAAATAGTAGCAATTCTCATTACTGATCATTACCAAACGTATCCCATGATAATTGAATGCTCACTGCGTGTTTATTATCATTTCTTCGATTATATTTTATATTTTATTGCAATACCTTTCGTGGACCTTTCATAGCATCGTTATGTTTGTTTACACGGTTAGAAAAAAGTACCCAAAATTAAGTTCTTTTCACTCATCTCGGTACTATAGTGCAGGAACCCAAAAGTAGGTAAAGCGGGTCAAAGTAATTTTCATTTACTTGTGTGCAGTTCGTATGGAATTTTCCACTGGCTTTTTAACCAAAAGTAAGTTAGTTGTACCCAACAGTAGGTAAATATGATTATACTCAACGTTGGGCTCCCACACTTTACAACCCTTGTTGGGTGGTTTTGCTCCTCCGTTTTTGACAACATTAGAAGGATAAAAGGAGACAAACTAGTCAAAAGTAGGTAAAAGTGAACTGGCCGTTGGGTACTTTTTTCTTACCGTGTACTTTACACGATAGGTAGCTGGTTTGACAGTTCGATACACAGCAAAAAAAAATGTAATATCGATCAACGTAATTCAAGCTGATGTATGAAATAATGATGTAATAGCAAAACAAAGATACAATATTACATCAATGGATGTAATTTTGTTCGCAAAATCGATGTACATTGTACAATGTGATATTACACAACCGATGGATTGACCTGGTTGCAGCAGTTTCGATGTAATATTCAACAACTTTTTAGCTATGTAGGTAGACTTGGCTTCACTCTTGGCGTGACTCATTATACACCGACTCTACTGATGCCTATTCCAGCCAAATGCCAAATCTATTTTTTCTCTGTATTTGGAAATTCTCGTGTCACTTTTCAAAAGGTCCTAAGTAACAAATGTAAACAAATCAAGTTAAGCGATACAATCTATTGCTCTTCTATCATTGTATGTGATACAAAAACACCCATTCAAAATTAAATCCAAAGATAATCAAAGGTCAAACAGTGTCTAATGTACAGTTTGAAATGATGGGTACATGATTGTTATTTCGGTCATTTGAACTGCCTAACATAATTGGTGCTCATTTTCTTAAGGTGGGCCAATCTAAAGTTAGATACACTACTCTGAAACCTGTGACAGGGATTCTAGTATCATGTAGAACAAAACGTCCAATGTAACACGGCACGACTATCGAACGGGTGCACTGCGTGAAAGACTTAGGCGTTTTTCTAGACTCAAAGCTGACATACTCACACCATATATCGTATGTCGTCGACAAAGCGTCCAGAACGCTTGGCTTTGTCTTCAAGATTACTAAGAACTTCACGGACATTTACTGCTTGAAATCGCTATATTGCTCTCTCGTACGATCTACGTTGGAATACTGCTCTGCTGTCTGGAGCCCGAACTACAATAATGGGGCCGAGCGAATTGAATCTGTTCAACAACATTTTCTTCGCTTCGCGCTCCGTAAGCTGCCTTGGAGATACCCACTTCGTCTTCCAAGCTACGAGAATCGCTGCCAATTGATCAATATCGAGCCCTTACGTATCCGAAGAGATGTTTTCAGAGCCTTAACCGTCGCTGATACTCTGCAAGGAAGAATTGACTGCGAAGCAATTCTGCAACAAGTGAACATTAATGTTCAACCTCGATCACTACGCAACAGTCTTATGCTGAGACTTCCACTTCTTCGAACTAATTATAGCATAGGGAGCGCTATTTACGGCTTGCAGCTTGTGTTCAACCGAGTAGCGTCGATGTTCGATTTCCACTTGACACGGAATATGCTTCGCCGAAGATTCTCTGCCTTTTTTGCTGACCGAAGGCGCTTGATACCCAACAGCTAAGTGTAAAATTTAAGACTTATAAATTTTTAGTAACTTGACAATGCTTTCCAAGTTATTTTCGTTTGTAACTGTAGTAACTGTAGTATATGTATGTCGTCTGTATAATCTGTACTTTTTTACAACACATCATTGGGACTATTTCTAGTCTGTTGATGCAACCATAACAAATAAACAAATAAACAAATAAATAAACACTCATTGATTATGTCATTCAGAAAAATCATCCAATGTAATACCCCGTACAGACTATGGCTTATATCATGTAATAAAGGCTGTCTTGCAATGAGCGCTCATACATCTAGTTTTAACTCGAAATCCTATGTATGAGTGCTCATTGCAAGACAGCCTATATAACATGATATAAGCCATAGTCTGTACGGTGTATAACAAGTCCGATGTACAATTTGATTAGTCAAAACGTCCTAAGTGGTTTTTTTTTCAATATTGTAGTATGAAATTCAAAGTGAATTTTTTGATTCGATTGTGATTTTACCGTTTCTACTGAATTTTCAACATTATTATTCACCGACTACATTAAAAATAATACTGCAAAATGTATTGTTTCTGTCGAACTTCAACTTCGATTTTCTCAAAATGGTGGATATGTTATACCTATTGGTCTATTTGAAAAGTGACGCGAGAATTATTTGATTCTACATTAGTGAAATTTGTTTATTTTTTGTTCAGTGTTTTTGCTCAAGCCTAGCTCCCCACTGTACTAAAAATAGCCACAGTCGTGTCATGACGAGTCAAACGCCAACCGCTGTTTTGACAGTTTCCACCACAATCCTCTGTTCCTTTTTACGTCTGACACTTTCCCCCATCAAAATTAATAGCTATTTTGCTGACGAAGGGTGCATCAGAATTTTTGTGATCGCTCGCACTTGTGATTGTACAAATTTCCGAACACCACTATCACCGCGGTACAAGAAAAGAAAAACGCCACGACAGGAACAAAAGATAAGTGCCCTCGCGAGTGTAGTAGCTGATTACTCTCCAGACACTATAGGGTGCAAGTATCTCGTCAGCACCATCAAGGCGTATCCCTTCCCGCGGGTGTTCAAAGTAGATTGGGAAGAAATTTTCCACGCCACAACGCCAAGGTCCAGGAGTTTGACGAATAGAGGAAAAACTACACCACCATCATGGAAACCAACGGAACCAGTGAAGAACAGCAGCAGCAACAGCAAACGGGCCAGCAGCAACCTCCGCTATTCGACAATGTCGACATCACTTCGCCAGACGACGAGAACGAGAACGATATCTTCGAATCCGCGATCCAGGTTTGATTTTGTGTATTATTTGATTTAATTAGGTACCGATAAAGTGCTGAATCCACTGCGTTCTGTGGTTTCATTGTTTTGCGGAAGCTATTGCATGGGTGAAGGTGGCTGTGTTTATTAATTTTAAAAAGACGACCGTGCCCATATCATAAATAATTGGATTAATTATATATGCTCCATTTGATTATGATGTGGGAATGTGGAAAAGTGCGAACGTCGTCGCTCCGGTGAGGATTCCTTTTCTTCAATTCTCTCGTTCCATCAGTAAGCTTGCGGACGATGTCGATGAATCATGCTTTCTCTTCGTTTGTTCCTTGGAGCAGCGTTGGTACGAGTCTATTAGACACTAGCGTCAAATTGTGTGCTAATGTTGGTGATATGCGGTTGTTTGGAAATTGCTTATCGGACTTACGGCTAAGATAAGCTATACGAGGAATGGGCGTTTTTGTAAACAATACCGAGCAGTACGATTTCGGCTGGGGAAAAGAAGTCATCCCTGGTGCATAACGAGTATGAAACGTATCAACACTTCCGTTCATTAGTTCAGGAGATGTGATGTGATTGTGATTGCGATTGTGAAATCTTCGGTTCTCGTTTTGATTGTCTTGTAAAGCAACTCACTTATCGCCTAAACTCGAAAACTAACACTCAATGTTGATGTTAGTTGTTCATTGGAAACCCATCCAATCTTTTAGGTCATTTAGTCGCAGCTGGGTGTAAATATCATTACTTTTAACTCCTAATTCCAAATCCTAGCTAGTTGGAAAAGTGATTTAAATCTGATAGCAAAGATTATGCGAATCATTATTATTAGCTCCTGGGAACCTGGAACACAATAAATTCGGCTGTAAATACCTATTTGGTCTTCCCTTTTTTGTTTTATAACTATGTTGTTGATTTTTCAAGACTCTATTAACCGATGGAAGACGCTTATGCTGGTTGTCACAAGTCACCCCCTTGAAATGTATGGGCTTGGTAGTTTTGAATTCAGTGGCAACATTTCAAAGGGGCGTAATTGCTTTTGTAAGCAATGCCTTTAGCCGTCGATTTCGCACCGCTCCAAATCAGCAATGCTAGCTGGTAGAGGAAACATACCTGCTCTACCCATAACCGCAAGTCAGTCCCATATGTAAAAAAAAACTGGAAATGAGAGAACGACTTTCAATGATTTTACAAGTTTTTTGATTTTACACTTATTTTGGAGAAACATGCATGTGATGGAGTGGGACTGACTTGCGATTAAATTTAAAGTCAATGAGGAAAATAGCCGCAAGTCAGTTACAATGCCATGACGATGCTGCATTAGTTTAGCGCAGTATTGAACAGTAGAAAGATAACATGATTCCAGAGCGTTGGTCGGAACTTCTGTTCTCTGTGGTTATACAGATCAGTGATGCCAACAATTCAATTTAAACTGGATTCTTTCAGTTTTTTTTTGACACAGGCAAACCACAGAGAACAGACGTTGAGGCTCGAGTTAAATTTCTGCAAAAACTTGTATTGCTGAATTTACGTTATGGTCGGCCAGCAGATGAAAATGATGTGAAAATGATAATTCAAGACCATCAATTGAAATGGCCTTAACTCCATTTTGTAAACAAACCTTGTGAGGCCATTTTCTCGCGAACCGAAGTCGGCAAAGGCAAACCAACATAATGGACAGGTAGGGGAAATTCTCCTCTACACGATTGGGGTTTATGTTTGCGAATGAAGGTTTCGGTTCGCGAGAAAATGGCCTTACAAGGTTTGTTTACAAAATGGAGGTAAGGCCATTTCAGTTGTTGGTCTTGAATTGATGAATTTACGCGAAACTGCACCAGTGCATGCGACACCTAGGTTTGAAATCCAAAACCATAAAAGTGATGATGTACTAAAAAATATTCCATACGATTTGACAGGTAGCAAAACGTCATTATCATTTTCACATCATTTCCATCTGCCGGTGATAACATCTGTTATCATCTGCCATGATAACACACGCCAATTTTTCACATAGCAGGCCGGCCATCATATAGCTTCCAAGCCCTCGCTTTCACGGGTGCGACTTGTTTCTGACTCCGTTTTTTTCAGCCCGTTTTTTGCCTTCACAAGTAGGACGTTATCCTTCGATGATCTCAGTTTTTTTTTTTGCCAAATCTCGAACAGAGGCACTTTTCTTATTAACGAGAGATTGGTGATCTTCTTGTCCATTTTTCAGTCCACCAGTCTCGGTTTACGGCTAGATTCCGATGTGTCGTCGAAGGTAACTTCTTCATCAAACTTCCGGATGGCGGTTTGGACTGCTCCGATACTTACTGCCTCCGTTTTCGCCAACTTCCTTTAAGGTTTTACAGATAGGCGAGAATAGCACCATTTGTGCACGATCTGTTGGTGCTTTTCCGGGGAAATGCCTCGCATTTTGATGATTTTGAAAAAAATGCACTTTGCACACACAAACTTGTTGAGCAATATGCAAACAACAGCACACATCGATGAACAGCTGATAAACTTCATTGGGGTAGAAATGGCGGTGAGTTGAAAGTGTGCTTATACTTTCTGGTACACCCTATAGAACTAATTTTGACACGATTGATATAAAATGAATCAATGCTGAATGAAGTCAGGTTTAGGCACAGTGCGGTCACAGAATGGTCATGCGACACATCTAAACTCATTGATGCGTTTGAAATGCTTCGACAATATTATGGTTATGTGTAGCCAGTGACCTAATCCGTTCCGAATACCGGATTCGGTTACCATACTCAACTTTTGACGTAGGACTACGTCTTTGATTTCTATATGGGGGTACACTTTGTGAAAACCGAAAATGGAACATGTAACAAATTAAGAAAGATTTTGAACGTTAATAACTCAGCTGCCCCTGGTCCAATTTCAATAACTTTATCACCAATCGATCCGAAATATGGCTACGCATCGACGCTTCCGAGTATCGATTTTCAACAAGAAACTATTGAAAAACTGGTAAATATCCAGTATTGTCCAAAAGCGTCGAATTAACTAACAAATCCACCAATTACCTACATGTATGTGCTGCTTCCCCAGCACAGTCGTCAGAGAGTAGTAAGTAGACGAAACAAGTCGAAGTGGCATTCGCCTCCGATCCTCCGGCGCGTGCGAATAGGGAGGATGGAATTGCGTAATATTTTGCACACTCATCGCCATACTCAGAACCACACGCTCCCAGCGACCACACCACTGTGTGGTGGTGTTCGGTCGTCGAAATTAGTAGCAGCAGTAGCAGTGCTTTCGGCGTGTGGCGTTGAAAATTGTTCTCCAGTAACAACGAAAGGCTGCCTGCAAGCTCGCTGCAGAGCCCACATAAGCAACCATCAAAGGAGGAAGAAGCTGCACCGCTATGCTATGGATCGGAATCAGTAGCTCTTCGTGAGTCGCTGCGGGTCGGTCATCTATGCCATGCGTGTCACCCTCGCTCCAAACGACATAGCCTCATCCGTGTTGAACACCCAGCTCAGAATTACTCAACCATCACTACAAAACGGTCATCATGCAGAACTAGCTAGGATTTTTGTTTTACTTCATATTTCACAAAATTGCTTTCGAGTGTTAAGATATCGTCTCCCGCAAAGTTGACATTTTTCAATCTATCAACACATACATCAGGGCTAGATAGATCTCCACAGGATCTATAGAATCCACGCAATTAAAACAAAAAAAACCAAAATGTACAGCATTACGAAAAGAGGTCAGGTTTCGACCAATAGTAGTCTACCAATCTGCTAAAATGAAAACTTAGTTAATTTTCAATAGGTCACTATTGAAAAATACCAAATGTCCAACTGTTGCAATGGTGATCAAAATTATCACCGAATATCTGAAAACAGCGCATTCCCTAACACAGACTTAAAAATCGAATTCGATGCGGTCCCACCGTAAGTGGTGGTGTCCAGTCCAGCAGCAGCAGCTGGAGTGCTTTCAACAACAACAACAACGAAAGGCTGCCTGCAAGCAGCGAGCTGCAGAGCTCATATGAGCAACCATAGAGAAGGAGGAAGAAGTTCCACCGCTAGGCTAGGATCGGAATCAGTAGCTCGCTGTGCTCAGCTCAGCATTACTCAACCATCACTACAAAACGGTCCTTTTCAGGACCACCATAAATTTGTTAAGAGTATTATTTGGACATTTGTCAAGGTCATCAGTTCCCGCAAGCAGCTAGCTATCAAGGCTCAACCTGGTCTCTATAGAAGGTGTGGAATTGTAGGCCCAAATGTATTGGTGAGATTAATCATCGTCCGACCATTTTCCAGAACACGCTGGTAGGAAGTGTTAAAAATCCATATAGATTTTGAGAGAAGTGGGAATAATTCACTTTGGGTGTATATTCAGGAAGCCAATAAAATCAAATTTGTGAGAAAATTAGCTCTCACGAGTTCAATCTCTCGAAGTCCCTCCTTTTTTACATATTCTGCACAAACGATACTTTTCGCCCCGCCCCATTCATATAATTCGGAAGAAATCCTGTGAGGGGTGAATTGAATGCACTTTAATACCAAAATGCACAAAACTTAAAAATTCATAAATAACAAAAAAATCAAAATACATCTTTTAAAGACAAGTAGATGAATCGAAAATACTCAAGTTGACAGTCCCTTGGATTCTCTTCATCAACTTTCCCTTTGAAATAAATACTACAAATTTGATACGCCTACAAATAAAAAACGGAAAGAGTTAAGATAATTAATGATTGCTCAATTAAAAGAACTAAATGTTAACATTTGTTCCGTCCATTAGTGGTCCTACGTCAAGCTTCCGTTCGTGCCCCTAGGCACAGACCCTTCTACTTTTTTCATAAAAATGACCATGCAACTTATCAAAACACATCAAATTTATGCGTATGGAACGATTCTCCAAATATGTTGCCATGTTTCTGGTTACTAGTTGCCAGTGACCTAATTCGGATGCTCCGGACACAGGTTCCGGTGGTTGCAATCAAAATTTTCATAAGAATGGCATGGCAATGCGACACATAAAAACACATCAAATTGATGCGTATGAAACGATTCTTCGAATATTTTGCCAAAATTCTAGTTATAAGTGGCCATTGACCTAAACCGGATGTTCCGGATACCAGATTCGGTGGCCACAATCAACTTTTTAATAAGAATGGCCATGCGACACATCAAATCGATACGTATGAAACGATTCTTCGAATATTTTTCTGGTTACTAGCGGCCACTTACCTTGGCAGCTTCCAGACCTGCGTAGGATATCGCACCCATTCAACACACATAGGGGCCGGGAAAAACGGCTTTTTCTTCCATTCCGAAGGAAGACGTGACCAGAGATTTTTATGCCTCAAAAAAATCCCACCGACCTCGGTTGGGATGGAACCCAGACCCATTGGGGTGAGAAATCAGTCACACTTACCACTACACCACCGGCGCCGGCGCTTGAGTCTTCCATTTATTTACAAATCAGGCGATACATTTGATAACGGCACAAAAGCATTTGTAAACAAACTTTCTAAGACCCTTTACACGCGAACCAAAGTACGCCCACGCAAACCAATACCACTTTCGGAACGGTGAGAGTTGCCCCTATCCAACAATGTTGTTGGTTTGCGTGAGCGTACTTCGGTTCGCGTGTAGAGGGCCTTAAAAAATTTGTTTACAAAAGGTTTGTGTCGTTATCAAATGTTACGCCTGAAATTATGAACTGTCAGTGGGGCCCACAATTCGCGGGTCCGTAGCGATGTTAGCTCTTGTCAAGGTAAGGCAAACATGACAGGGTTGACACCTAGCTGGTATTTACTAAACCGTTGTTTCAACATTATTATTCTACGTATTTATTTACATGTTCTCTCTATCGATTTCTTGTACTTGTGTGTGTTCGTTCCTCTCTCCTATGGGTGTGCGATTTCTCTCTCCCTAACTAAGTGCTCATGTGCTATTGGAAAATTACCGTAAAAGCTCAACGCAGATGTCGCCACTGCATGATGATGATAATGTTGACAGACTGCATATAAAATTCGTGTAAAATCCTCCCAATATAACATTCGAATTGAAGAAGAAAACGTTTTTACGATCAGACTGATGTGCATCTTTGACTTTTCCAGTTGAACTTTCATAAGATATATTCATTTCATTTCGCGGCTCCATCAATGCTGCATCGTAAATATGATGTAAACAGAAGTAAATTGCTCAATTACTCAAAATAAAGATGATTTGTCATCTTGCTATCACTTTGAAGACCATCTAGCACCATTTTATAGTATAGTGCGTGTTGAGTAAAGCAAGTTCCGTTGCGTTTTCCGTCGAAAATTGTGAGTATCAATATTTTTGCTAAGAAAAGGCCAAAATGAACATTCATTGAATATTGGCGTCCTATACAACCAATTCTCCATTACCACCAGCATGATACAACCTTTCCTAAGTAAATTCACTTAATTTCCACTTTCATCCTACTGGAAATCGCACATATTCACCATTTTCCGAAAAATGCAGCTGCGCAGGAGGTAACCTCTCCCTGTGGGTGCAAACTTGTTATGCATAATTTTCCATGAAAACATCTCCGATCCATACCGAAATAATAACAGTTAGTTTGCAAACATGTTTTCTTACACGATTCAAGCGAAAGTTTCCACGGGAAATTATTAGTTTTTCTTTATGGACCGATTTGCCCCAAAAATCGTCTGTTTTACTTGGAACATTTGGAAACTATCCTCCTTCTAGTAGTTCTCACTTCGAAATGTAGGAGGCGAAAGCTTGGAAAAGTTTCACTGCAAGGCGCCAATTGATGAATCTACGCGAAACTGCACCAGTGCATGCGACACCTAGGTTTGAAATCCAAAACCACAAAAGTGATGATGTACTAAAAAATATTCCATACGATTTGACAGCTAGCAAAACGTCATTATCATTTTCACATCATTGCCATCTGCTGGTCGACCGTAATGTAAATTCATCAATTACGTGTCATGTGTGTGACGTCACTCTATCGGCAACGAGTCTGTGCTCCTGGTTATAACGAGGTTGACGTCGCAAATGTTACGCGCGCATATTTTACAGGCGGGAATGCAACATCACGAGTTGCGGAAAAGCTTGTCACGAAAACTCGGCGCTACTCGCTCCTCAGTCTTAGACTGGCAAACAAAAATCACTCCGTGGCGCTTGATTTTATGAGGTGTTTACATATGTGTGGATTTGCTAGCGCTAGTGTACTAGTCAATTTACACGAATTTCAGTTGCTCCTGAAAGCTCATGCTGGTAGACGCTGGTGCCCTGTTTACATTATGCTGGTAAGCTTTTTTGCTAGCAGCTGGCTCATTAGCGGTAGTGAAATTGCACAAGTGTAAACACCCCATTAGCATACTCAACACAAAAATCGCTTGCTGTGCCCCGCCCTAATTCAAATTTCCCTACATTTTTCTAATTGAGGCGGGACTTAACAAACCAATTTTGTTCAGCTTAAAGGGCGGATCATCGAATGTGAATCTTAATGTTATTTATGCATTAGGATTCACATTCGATGATCCGCCTTTAAGCTGAACAAAATTTGTTTGCTAAGTCCCGCTGCAGTTAGAAAAATGCCGGGAAATTTCTATTAGGGCGGGGCACAGCAAGCGATTTTTGTGTTGAGAATGCTAAAAAGGACGTGTTTAGAATGTGAATCTAAAATCAGCAATTTTTGGCAGTGCCAGGTACTCTATTTTGAAGACTGTAAGAGTGGCATCACATTTTCCTCTGCCATGACTGCACCAGTGCTAAATTTCTCATAAAACAATTAAAGTTTAAAAACGTTAATTTTGAAACTTCTTGCAAAATCGAAAACTTTGTTAATTTGAAATTTCTCCTCACACCAGGAACCACTGTCGCCCGTACTGGAGGATGTCCCAACGGACGAATCCGGGGATGCGTTTATCGAAATTTCAGTCTCCGATCCGCAGAAGGTCGGCGATGGTATGGGATCCTACCTTGCCTACAAGTGAGTGCAAGTTTCTCTTTCCGAAAACGAATTGAACACTAAAGTTGACGATCTTCGTTCTTGTAGAGTCTCCACCAAAACCAACATTCTAAAGTTCAAAAAGCGCCAATTCTTCACGATGCGTCGCTTCAGTGATTTCCTCGGGTTGCATGGTCTGCTGGTGAGCAAGTACCTTCGGCTGGGTCGTATCGTTCCACCGGCTCCGGAGAAGAACATCATCGGAACGACGAAGGTGAGAATGGGTAGTCAACCGCAGAGCGACCCCGGTACTGGAGTCAACCAGGAGTGGGTGGAGAACCGGCGGGCTTCGCTGGAGCGTTTCCTAAACCGCGTGGCCCAGCATCCGATCCTGTGTCAGGATACTGATTTTGTAAATTTCCTCGAAAGCGACCTGGAACTGCCACGGGCGGTCAATACGGCTGCCCTGAGTGGGGCGGGAGTTATGAGGCTGTTCAATAAGGTTGGCGAAACGGTCAATAAGATTACCTATAAGATGGATGAAACCGATCCGTGGTTCAATGATAAAATCAACGAAGTGGAAAATATTGATGCCCACATGCAAAAGTTGCACTCGGCGCTTAAGGCGCTGGTTACTCACCGACGGGAGCTTGCTACCCTGACGGGAGGCGTGGCAAAATCGGCTGCTCTGTTGAGTACCTGTGAGGAACATACGGGACTTTCGCAGGCCTTATCCCAGTTGGCTGACGTGGAAGAGAAGGTTGAACTGCTGCGATCCGAACAGGCCAATTCGGATCTGTACATCCTGTGCGAGACGATCAAGGACTACATTGGGTTATTCGGCGCGATAAAGGACGTCTTTCACGAACGGGTGAAAGTGTTCCAAAACTGGCAACATGCGCAGATGCAGTTGACGAAGAAGCGCGAGAATAAGGCCAAACTGGAGCTGCAGGAGAGAAGAGACAAGCTGGATTTTGCCCAGAAGGAGGTGGAAGAGGTGAGTTGTTGGTTTTGCTTCAATAATGAAGATCAAATTAGTTGAGATTCGATTTCAGTGGGAAGGTAAAGTACAACGCTGTCAGAAGGAGTTTGACAACATTTCCAGTGAGATTAAGAAGGAGATGGAACGCTTCGAGCTGGCCCGTGCGCGAGACTTCAAATCAACCATCATCAAGTATCTGGAAGATCAGATGGCACATCAGCAGCAGGTATGTTTTGCTTCTTCTGTTTCTGGTTGTCAATAATTGTCAATTTTCCACAGCAAATGAAGTACTGGGAAGCTATCGTGCCGGTGGCGAAAGAGATTGCCTGAGACGAGCTGAACGCAGCGAATACCATTTGTACTGACGATGAAAACAATAGTAGAAAGCTGACAAACACCCTGCGTCTCTCGATCAACTTGGCCGACGCCAATGCAAGAATTTCGTAGATTTCTCCTTTGTTCGGAACTCGCACCCTCTCATCATCAAAAGTAGAGCAAAGCAAATATAAGAAGCATATTAGCAAATAGGAACAAAAGAGTCAGTGAGAGTAGGACAACACATTCATCCTTTTTTTTTGTATCGTTATAAGTGAACTCATTATACTATACCAATCGCGGTATAGCAACGTAGATCTTCAGCTTACTTTCGGATAGCAGAGCTCGTTCTAAACGAAACGACCAATGTTGAAACGTTTATTTTTCTCTATATTGTAAACAGCGTTTTTTTTTTTTTTTTTGTAAATAATCACCTTTACCTGATTCTCGAACAGCTCTGTGCACATGTGGTTGCAGACCAAATGCAGGACATATCAAGCAAACTGCTCTGATATAATCGTGTCGAGATCTAGAATGTACATAGATATACCGAATATGTATTGTGGATTGAAATTATTGCAGCATGACAAGCTCGGTTTGAATTTAATACACGATTGAACCCGCGATAATAATTGGCTTTGTTTTGTGCACTTCCCTCGAATAGAATTCATTCAAATTTAGACAAATGTATCGTTGAACGATTGAAAATAAGTGTAGCAACTGTCAGACGAGCTCTATTCTTGATTGATTATGTATTATTATTTGTTGAATCACAACCAGTCTGCAAAAGTTCATTGTTTGAAATAGTGTGCATACATCAATCGTTATTGGCGAAAATCATTGAACAGAATTTTTAAACATAACAGAAATTTTATATCCCTTGAAGTATTGGAAATAATCAAACCTCTCGCAGTGTTGAGCGAATGAACAGACCATAGCTTGTGTAGAATAATAGATCTAGATCAAGTGATATCTGTGGACATCAATAATAAGCCGTTTTACACAATTTTATGCTTGCATTTATGATCTCGATCTGCATTCTTTAATACTTTAGCGCCAACAATGGGTTGCATGAATCATTGCGTCCGAGCTGAACAATCACCCCTACTATAATAGCAGGAAGTAAACACTACAGCGCATAACGAAATCCATCAAAACATTCCAACGTTCATTTACTAAATTAATCGCTTATCTTTACATAGTAGGTATATCCCAAGTTTCTATCAACTTTTCTATTATTCAGAAGAACACAACCACAGATTTTTATTTTTCAAACAAATCAAAAACTAGTTCCCAACAACAAAAATCGCTACGTTGCCTCAATACCCGAATGCTGTTATGTAATTTAATCACTCTTTATTGTTTCTGTATGTGCTATGTAAACTAGCGTGATAAAGTAATTGATTGTCTATATATTTCATACATCGGAAAAAAATGTGTAACAAAGAAATAAATTATTGTTAACTATTTCTCTTTGAAAAAAGTATATATCTGAGAGCTATTGATAAAATAAAGATTAAGTATTCCAAAATCTAAAAAAAAATCAAAGCCGTTTTCATTTCAATCACATTTAGTTTTGATTTCAACCGCAATTATTCGCCATCTCAAACTGGATGAGAATGATTAGATAACTCGTTGCCGATGTAATGATCTGAAATTAGACAAAAAGAAAATTTAATCCACTGACATCAAATGGAAGCCACCTACAACAGCTACCCGTTGTTTTACATACCGAGAAAAGTACGGAATAGTCGAGCGTAAACATTCCACAGGCGGTAAATTTGATGGGATGGTGCATCAGCTGGATCAGGAACATCTCAACCTGTTGCACGGGAGAAAGCGACGCCATTTAGAGCGTGTTGTGGGGGAGGGAAAAAAACACTATTCTTACCGTTTGCTTCAATTGTACGTCCATATTCAAAGAGTTGTAGCGGTGAAGAATTTCAGATGTTTTCTTTGACTGAAATGGAATAAACAACTATTTTACCACTACATAGCATAAAAAATACAAATTTCAAGCAAACGATCACTGAACATTTATTTGAAGCTCAAGTAGATTTCATTGTTGATTCAAAAAAAAATAGGATAAATGACGGCTTCGGCAATACCTTATCCTATTATCGTCAGGGGGTAAACAACATTCTTGAGAGCTCAATTTTGGCATGTGGATACAATGTGTTCCAAAGCATCTATTGGCCAAATTTGAGTGCTCTAGGACTTTGTTTACCCACCTGACGATAATAGAATAAGGTATTGCCGAAGCCGTCATTTACCCTATATTATTCAATAAAGACTTTATAGAACAATCGATGATTCTAAAACATTTTATTATTCCACAATACAACGGTAGCTTAGTGGCTACCATTTCTGCATATTTAGCAGAAGGTTGTGAGTTCAATCCCAGGCTCGTCCCCTTTCTTATAATGTTTCACTATGCCTTAAACATGCCAGCAACGTTTACCACTGAGGAAAATAAACTTAAGAATTTCATAAGGCTCGACTTATGATCGGCACATATGAATTTCATAAGCGAGACTAATGAATGATTTTCGTCTAACATGAGGTAGCACTCCCAAGCGTTGAGAGACAAGTAACGGGTGGTCAACAAATGGGCTCCGTAATCTCAACGTCCATGGTTCGTGTTGAGCACGTTTCTTCGGGACCTTCTAGTATTAGAGTTACCTCTATGCTAGTAGGTCCCGAAGAAACGAGCTCTACTTTTTGGCTCAGCTCTGGTACTATCTTCGGTCCCAAGCTAATCGATTCACCCCTCGGAACACAGGAAATTCCACTAACCCCTCATTTTATCTGTCAAACTTTCATAGCGAATCAAAACAAACATTGTGCAGTACTAGAATTTTGAATAGAATGGGATACGTTAATCGATTTGCTTGGGACCAATAGGCTAGTCAAGTAGTGAGCCAATTTCGAATCGACAGTTTCGTATTGATTGTTGGTGGTATCAAAAACTGCAAATCTGCCAAATTGTGCAGAGTTACGCCCAATCGAGAGAACTCTCCAAAGGGGGAGTTTGGTAAAGAGAGATGATAAAACCATAGAGGTAACTCTAAGACCACTGGGTCCCGAAGAAAATCATTATTATTTTTGGCTCACTCAGTACCAGAACAACGGTCCCAAGCAGTCCCAAGCTATTTCACTCACCCCTGCATGTTCTGCATGAATTCACACACCCCTGATGTTATCTGTCAAACTTTCATAGCGAATCAAAACAAACATAGTGTAGTAATAGAATTTCAACTAGAATAGGGTACGTTAATCGTTTGCTTGGGACCAATAGGCTAGTCAAGTAGTGAGCCAATTTAAAATCGTTAGTTTCGTATTGATTGTTGGTTGTACCTTCCTAAAAGTTGTCTAGCTCGCTTTCTACTCTCTATATGCAATTTTCACACTGCCGTACTCTTAACAGAACTATCAATTCTATACTTTCATCTGCTCATCTGAAGTATAAAAATTACCACTTCAGTCTGTTATTTGAAATTAGCATCTACAACTACTTCCAACAAAATTGGACAGTACGGTATCCGAGGAGTCTGTACAAACCCTAATGGATGGAGTTAAGCGCAAAGTTCGAAAATTGTTATGCGAATACCGAATAACTACCCAACAAACAATTCAAAGTCACAGTTAAGCATACACATTGAATAAATGCTGTATAACAGTGTACAATGCTGAATAAAACAGGATGTCGAATTATGTGCTGAAAAAAGCTAATAGAGATCGGTAGATGCGCCTTTATTCCGCCGTTTGCTCTGATATGATTAATTTCCTTATTAAAAGCTTTATAAACGTTTACTGTCTTCCTTATTCAGAACCAAAAGTTTGATCTAATAACAAACTGAATAAGTGTAGTTTGCACATACATTGACGCTTTAATTCGACTGTTTTCAATTTATTGAATAAAATGCTTTATTAATCGTCTTATAAATGTTTTCTAGCTCCATTATTAGATTTCATTGCATTGCTTTACAATATTGCTGTATAAAGGTGAATATACTCAGCAAAATAGCTCTTATACCACCCAACAAACAATTCAGTCACAAATAAGCATATATATTGAATAAATGCTGTATAACAGTGTACAATGCTGAATAAAAAGAGTTGTCGAATTATGTGCTGAAAAAGCTCATTGAGATCGATAGATGCACATTTATTGCACTGTTTGCTCTGATCTGATTAATTTACTTATTAAAAGTTGTAAAAGTGTTAAATGTCTTCCCAATTCAACGCCAGAAGTTTGATCAAATAACAAACTGAATAAGTGTAATTTGTACATACATTGACACTTTAATTCGACTGTTTTCAATTGATTTAATAACATGCTTTATTAGACGTCTAACAAATGTTCTCCAGCTCCTTTATTAGATTTCATTGCATTACTTTACAATATTGCTGAATAAAGGTGAATACAGTCAGCATAATAGCTATTAAAGGGTGATACGGTCAAAATTTGGTCAATATCAACTTGACGTATTTCTTTCAATTTTGCATTTAAAAAACCTGAACACCCCTCATTTTTTTTCATTCAACACCAAGGTGTGTGTGTGTAGAATGTTGCTCCTATATTGATTTTGGAATTCACTCTTCAGTTGTCAAAATGCCGTCCAAGCAAGAAGAGCAGCGTATCAAAATTTTGCTCGCGCATCGCGAAAATCCGAGCTACTCGCACGCAAAGTTGGCAAAATCGCTAAAAGTTGCCAAATCAACCGTTACAAATGTAATTAAAGTGTTTGGGGAACGTTTGTCGACAGCCAGGAAGTCTGGATCGGGGGGAAATCGAAAACCGGAAGCCGCTGAGACGACAAATAGAGTTGCCGGTAGTTTCAAGCGAAACCCTAACCTCTCTCTCCGAGATGCCGCAAATAAGCTGGGTGTATCGTCTACAACCGTGCATCGAGCCAAAAAACGAGCCGGACTATCGACTTACAAGAAGGTAGTGATTCCAAATCGCGATGATAAACAAAATACGACGGCCAAAACGCGATCCCGGAGGCTGTACACGACGATGCTGACGAAGTTTGACTGCGTGGTAATGGACGACGAAACCTACGTCGAAGCCGACTACAAGCAGCTTCCGGGACAGGAGTTTTATACGGCAAAAGGAAGGGGAAAGGTAGCAGATGTTTTCAAGCACATGAAACTGTCAAAGTTCGCAAAGAAATATCTGGTTTGGCAAGCCATCTGTACCTGTGGCTTGAAAAGCAGCATTTTCATAGCTTCCGGGACTGTCAACCAAGAAATTAACGTGAAAGGGTGTTTGAATAAACGTCTGCTGCCTTTCCTGAAGAAACACGGTTGTTCCGTACTGTTTTGGCCGGATTTGGCATCTTGCCATTACGGTAAAAAGGCCATGGAGTGGTACGCCACCAACAACGTGCAGGTGGTTCGCAAGGACAAGAACCCTCCCAACACGCCAGAGCTCCGCCCAATTGAGAAATACTGGGCTATTGTCAAGCGGAACCTAAAGAAGACCAAAAAAACTGCTAAGGGCGAGCAGCAGTTCAAGGCAAACTGGCTTTCTGCGGCGAAGAAGGTGGACAAGGTGGCTGTACAAAATCTGATGGCAGGGGTCAAGCGTAAGGCCCGGCAATTCGGATTTGGAAAAGCGGAAGCCTAACTGAATATTTTTCCTGAATTTTATACTAATTGAAATTGAAAAAGAAATTTAATTTGATTTTTTAAATAAACGATTTCACCGATTTACACACGTTTTCCCTTGACCAAATTTTGATCGTATCACCCTTTATTCACGTTATTAGCTTTGTTTTGCAGCTACAAGTTGAAAGTTGGTTTTTTTTTTCCTTTTTTTGTTTTTTCCGTCGATCTTGTTTTCCGTGCTGAGCACCAATGCTACCAACGTGCCAGGAAGGCAGCTCCCACACCTGGACCCTACCTATCGACCCATCAACTCATGAATCGGGGACCAACGGCTTTACTTCCCATCCGAAGGAAGGCGTGATCAGAGATGTTATGCCTCAGAACATTCCGGCGGCGCTGACTGGGATTGAACCCAGGCCTGCTGGAGTGAGAGGTAATCACGCTTACCACTACACCACCTCGCCGTTTTGAAAGTTGATTAGCATGTGTATAAGAGTGAGATTAGCGTTTATTGGCTGTTGTTATTCAGTGCGACTCACAAATTGAATAACGGTTGTTAAAAAGTTGAGTAATCGCTCTCCAAAACTATTTTGCTAGCTTCTTCTTATAGCTGTATCTGCAGCTTTTTTTCAGCTACTTTACAGCACAACACTGGAAAAGTTGGCTTATAAAGCTGAAAATGTTAGTTGGGTAAACTGCTATTTCAATTTTTCAGTGTACCACATGGCAACACTACTACTGGATTGTACTAGCATTTCCACCAAATGTATTAGAATGTTTTGGTTCTATCTCTTTCACTCTACTCAAAACTGAAATGCATAAAAAATGACAAAATGATACGCACTCTTTGCACACTGTCAAAGAATCATTGTACACGAAATCAACTTTGTTCAAACCAAAACAAAAATACTATCCCATCTGGTGGATGATGGCACAAGCTTCTAAGAAAATTCTATTACAGCAAACCACATAATTTTAATTGATTTCTTGGCCAGTTAGTCGTCTGTCACTTCGTTTGTGGTGTCACTTTGTATGGGAGCGAGCTGTCAGTTTGTCGGTATAGTGTCAAACAGTGAAATTATTATTTTGCTTTAAATCTTGATTTTTAAAATCGAGATGAAGTGTGTGGGTTCGAAAAAAATATCGCTGTGCTCAGAAAACGAAGTTCTTTCAGATGATGTATAAAAACCGATATATTTTTAAAAATTAAAGAACCCAATTGATGTTAAAAAAAAAGGAACTTTGAAACTCGTTTCAAAGAAACCTTGAATTAGTAGTAAGTTTTCTAGCGGTTCTAGTGTAAAAGGATGCTTAAGTGGTTTTCCATGAGCTCTTGATTGTTGGATAGTTGTGAATATCGGAGGTGAATAAAATGGTGAACAAAGAGGTGAACGCCTAAACTTTTCCAAATTTATATGACTATGAAGCAACTGTAAACTGTAGAGTGAATTTACATTCGTAACTTTAACCAGTTCGTTTTTGTTTGCTTATCTCGTTAAGTTGTCATGCTTAATTATCTTAAAGATAACTCGTCCAGCTTAAACCTTTGTAGGGGTAAGAAGTGGGTCCATCATCATCAGGACCGAGCACGCATCTCTTCGTGCCACAACTAGTATAAACCCATAAAGTTTTTCGTAGCAGGGTAAAATGGAATAGGATTTTATATTTTTTTGCAAATTTTGAATACATTTTCAATATATTTTCGTAGATTTATCATGCAAAGGTGTTTTAAACGCCAAAAAGTCATTTTGCCCCGGGGGTGCATCTTACCCCATTTAACACTCAATAACTGAACTTCTGCATGGCATATAGGGGAAATGGATGTAATATCGGCCTAAATACCCCTAATTTAGGCCCATACATAAATTCAGAAATCAACTAAATTTTCAATAGCGACCAAAAATAACCATTAGTACCGTCCCAATGACGCGTTCATCTAGATTCAAATGATAAATAGCAAATGTTTAGCGATGGGCCCAATCTTAGATCCATAGGCCAACATTAGAGCCTTTTCCTCTATTTGGTGTTAACATTTGTTCATACGTACCTCCTCCATGGTTATCTCGCACGCATCGGCTATACAAAATGCTATGTACATCACCAGAACAAAACAGAAAAATGTCGTCATGTCCTTCGTTGGAGAATAATTATTTGGGTTTGCATTTAAACCATAGATACTAAGGAAAAGAAAATACAACTAAGCGGAAAACAATATATTACTTTCTTCCGAAAGCCTCGTTACTCTGCATTTTCTCTATCAATACCTGACTAAGCGCCAACACCGAAATTAACGTAAAGACTGCCAACAGCTGCTCGGTGTAAACCTTGTTCAGCTTAAAAGCCAGATCAATGATACGGCAGCGCATCATCATGAAGCGGTGAAGCTTGATCGAGTGCTTTTGAGAACCTTTTCCGAAGCTGATGATCTGAAGTTCGCGAGCTACCTTCTGGTGCAATTCGGATAACATACGATTCACCAACTCCAAATAGCGATGAACGTACATCACTTTCAGATAGTACCATGAGGCCAAATCGACAATCATTATCTTTGGGTACACTGTTGTGAATATGTCCAACACGTCCAAAGGATTTGCGTCGTTTTTTAATTGCTGCTTCAATATCAACACGATGGGGATTACAAGTAATGATGAGGCTATCAGTACCACTTTAAGAACTTTCTTGTTTGCTGTTTTGTAGATCTCTGCTGGTTTACAACCTATAGTTTTGTGAATGCTCACGAACTTATCGAACAATTCTTCAGCGCTGCGTCTCGTCATATAACGTCGAATTGTACCAAGTAGCATGATATAGACTAGGAAAAGCGCCTCAATTGAATTGATAATCATTGAAAGCATGCTACGTTTGCCATTCGTTTGGAATAGTCCGTCGGATGTTCTGTAGTGGAACATCGCGATCAAAGATATAGCGATGCTATATAAAACAAGCACCCGCGAAGTATACATCATCTTCTTTTTACCGTCGTAAATTTGAATGGTTAATCCTAACATTATAGACAAAGCGTAGAATAGGAGCAGCACCGTTCGTACAACATCGTAACTATTCACGCGGAAAAATGGCTTACGAAATGCCATCGCGGAAAAATGCGTACTAATCGTTCGAGGTACAAATTTGGTAATGAATGGAAACGCCAGCTAACGGCTCATGTTTCGATCTAATGGCTCAATCATCGATCCAGAAGTGATTGACAGAAGTGCCTGAATTAGTCAGCAGTGCAGTGGATAGAGCTACGGAATCTACCGATTATGATTTGGTCACTATCGAACGTTAATAGCAATCAATTGAAATATTTGTTACCACTGATTAGGATAAATAGTTTTACCAACTGTTGATTTTTAATATTAACCAATCAATCAATTCTAATGGCTATACGTTATTATCGTTATGCATATTCCATTAACATGTTCCATCCCACGCAAGCTGAATGCATTTGTGGTAAGATATATCGAAGCCGAAATAAATGTCTTATGGTGGTAAGCTCCAACCGGTATTACCGTCGGATTACATCCCGATCAAGAATGTCCGGCTACTTTGATGTCGACATCAGATTTAATCAATCATGACTCTAGGCAAACATTTTGCAGATCATCCAAACAGGGAAGGGATAAAGTGTTAATCCGGGTTGGAGACTCAATGAACTCATCCCTAGGGTGACAGATTTTGAATATGACCCAATTTATGTATTTTCTATAAATTAATTGAAAGGTTTCAGAAACTTATAACTTTGCGACCTTCTCCAATTTGTATGAAGCTGTATGAATGGGCAATAAAACATATTTTTGCAAAAACTCGGCCATTTTGTATATTGTAAAATTTCCAAAATGGCGCCTTTGAAATTTTTCAAAAAATTGTAGCAAAGAAACGACATTTCTGATCCAAATAGCCATCTGAGACAAAGTTGAAGAGAAACATTATATCTTTCTGGGAAAAACAGTCATGAAATATTTTTTATTTATTTTGAGTACATTTCTCAAAATGTTTTTGTTCGATCGAAGTGTGCTTTGCTCGCGGGTGGATGTGCTGTTTTTCCCAGTCGTTATTTTTTTCACTCGGAACTGTCACTTGGCGTAATTTTAATTTAATTTTGGGCCTTCTTGAAATGGCTTTTGAATCTGAGTCAAGTGCGCGTTTCACAAGGAAGGTTGACGGTTTGTGCTGTTATGTTTGAGTGATTTTCCGATTTCGATTGCGAATAATTATTCGGTGCAGCTGCATGTTGAAGATTCGGAGCTTTCAACCAACTGCAGCTCCGACGTATGAATAATTGCAAGCAAGAGAAGACGGATGACGAAGTTGGAATTGGTCCATCCATCAATAGCGTAGATGCTGGTTTTTTGTAGCTGCCGATAAAATTATTAGAGACATTATAGCCATGAGTCGAGTCACATTGAAGAAATTTGCCAGTGATTGACCGGAGGCGGAGAGTTTGGCGAGATCAATCTAATTAAAAGTTAATCAAAAATGTTGTTCCACTATAACCTTATTACTAAATATCCGCTGAATTTGGAAACATCGTGTTTTTGAATCTGGAAATGTGTTTGCATTGCCTTTGTCCAATTGATAATGGATAATGTTTACATGCGGGACTTTTTGTATGTGAAAGTGACCTCGGAATGGACGTGAATTATCAGGCATGCTGAAATGATGATGATTATGATGAGGGTCCCATCAACAATCCATACGAAACTAACGATTTTAAATTGGCTCACTACTTGACAAACCTATTGGTCCCAAGAAAATCGATTAACGTATCCTATTTTAGTAGAAATTCTAGTACTACAATATGTTTGTTTTGATTCGCTATGAAAGTTTGACAGATAAAATGAGGGGTTCGTGGATTTTCCTATCTTTCGAGGGGTGCATCGATTTGCTTGGGACCGAAGAGAGTACCAGAGCTTAGCCAAAAAGTTGAGCACGTGTTTTCGGGACCTTCTGGTCTTAGAGTTACCTCTATGGTCCCACTTCTTATAGTACGTTCAGACTACAGAATTATAACATGTTATAGCGCTATCTTGATGGTGGTTTCTGTGTTGTAATTATTTGACAACCGTTATAACATCCTTTAAATTTGTCGAACCTCTTAACAGAATCCCTTTATGAAGAGCTTTGAGTGGGTTGGTTTATTTCCTTTAAATTCCGTTATAATTGCTTATCTTTTGACAGATACGCGTATTTCGTCTACTACTTGCAGACTTTATCAGTGCCAAGTACTCAACACCACTGGCACTGATGAAGTCTGCAAGTAGTAGACGAAATACGCGTATCTGTCAAAATATAAGCAATTATAACGGAATTTAAAGGAAATAAACCAACCCACTCAAAGCTCTTCACGTTATAACATGTTATAACCATAGAGGTAACTCTAAGACTAGTAGGTCACGAAGAAACGAGCTCTACTTTTTGGCTCAGCTCTGGTACTATCTTCGGTCCCAAGCTAATCGATTCACCCCTCGAAACATAGGAATTTCCACTAACCCCTCATTTTATCTGTCAAACTTTCATAGCGAATCAAAACAAACATAGTGTAGTACTAGAATTTTGACTAGAATGGGGTACGTTAATCAATTTGCTTGGGACCAATAGGCTAGTCAAGTAGTGAGCCAATGTCAAATCGATAGTTTCGTATTGATTGTTGTTATAACTCTCCAGTCTGGACAGCGTTTTACCAACAATCAATACGAAACTAACGATTTTAAATTGGCTCACCACTTTAGTAGCCTATTGGTCCCAAGCAAACGATTAACGTACCCTATTCTAGTTGAAATTCTATTACTACACTATGTTTGTTTTGATTCGCTATGAAAGTTTGACAGATAACATCAGGGGTGTGTGGATTCATGCAGAACATGCAGGGGTGAGTGAAATAGCTTGGGACTGCTTGGGAACGTTGTTCTGGAACTGAGTGAGCCAAAAATAATAATGATTTTCTTCGGGACCCAGTGGTCTTAGAGTTACCTCTAGTGAGTTGTACAGAATCGACCTTTCTGGCGTTTATAACACGTCCATTCTATGCGCACACCATGCATTCCATTTTCAAGTGCGAAGCTCCTCACTTTCGCTTCAGCCAAAAATTTTAGTTTGTTTTTGTTATCCTCACTTTCGGACCATCAATACTTGTGCGCATAGAATGGACTATAGACGAGTGCACGGATGGATTTGAGTTCACTCACTCGAGAACAAAGTGACCCAAGCTGCGGGCAATATTTACTAATCATGAACACTAATGGCAAAAAGCTCCGACTCGCATTAACTTTTAATACCGTGCCAAATGCTTGTTAAGGATAGTATTGATTAACATCGACGTCGACAGTAAAACCAACCGGTGGAAACTAACGATTTTAAATTGGCTCACTACTTGACTAGCCTATTGGTCCCAAGCAAACGATTAACGTAACCCATTCTAGTCGAAATTCTAGTACTACACTATGTTTGTTTTGATTCGCTATGAAAGTTTGACGGATGAAATGAGGGGTTCATGGATTTTCCTATGTTTCGAGGGGTGCATCGATTAGCTTGGGACCGAAGATACTATCAGAGCTGAGCCAAAATGTTGAGCACGTTTCTTCGGGACCTTCTGGTCTTAGAGTTAGCTCTATGGTAAAACAGCCTGTCATTCGTGATCGGGATTTAATCAAAGGATAATAACGGTTTGAGCTGAATAATGAACATTTATGGTGATAAGATCCAACCGGTACTATCCTCGGATCAAATTCCGATCAATAATATCAAGCTGCTTTGACGTCTACATCATAGTTAATAAACACGACTCTAAACAAACATTTTGCAATTATCCAAACAGGGACGGAATTAAAAGTTGATCCGAGGTGGAGCTTACAGTCATTAGTTTTCATGATTAGTAAACATTGCCTGCAGCTTGTGTCACTTTTTCTCGAGTGAGTGAACTCAACTATAGTCGCTATATTCATAGTTTGGCGGATAGAATCTCGGGAACCAATTGAGCTGTCTAATAGCGGACCCGAATAGAAATTGTAATGTAGAAAACATCAGCAGACATCTTCAATACATTAAATTTTAACGTGTATTGCTGTACCGTTAATGTATTCAGACTTCAGTGTGACGTCCAAGTACATAAAAATACATTAGCCTCAAACGTTACATCAGAATCAAACGTCTTGACGATGTAAAATTTGACATCAGAATACATCCAATGACAACAGAACCTAACGTTACATTAGAATCAAAATTCATCACGATGTAATTTGTTGCACGCATAAAACATCAGAATACATCCAATGACAACAGAACCTAACGTTACATTAGAATCAAACTTCATCACGATGTAATTTGTTGCACGCATAAAACATCAGAATACATCCAATGACAACAAAACCAAACGTTACATTAGAATCAAACTTCATCACGATGTAATTTGTTGCATGGATAAAACATCAGAATACATCCAATGACAACAGAACCTAACGTTACATTAGAATCAAACTTCATAACGATGTAATTTGATGCACGCATAAAACATCAGAATACATCCAATGACAACAGAACCTAACGTTACATTAGAATCAAACTTCATCACGGTGTAATTTGTTGCACGCATAAAACATCAGAATACATCCAATGACAACAGGACCTAACGTTACATTAGAATCAAAGTTCATCACGATGTAAATTGTTGCACGCATAAAACATTAGAATACATCCTATGACACAACAATAAAAAGAGGCTTGCAGTGCAGTGATGCCTCCTATGCATAGTTTTGTGACATTATTAATTGCAAATAAAATTGAACTCTTTAGAAGAGTGGAGACGCTAATAAAAGTGCACTTAGACGTTGTATCGTCTTGACGCCTTCTGCGCACTTATTATTCATTCACCAAGGAATAAGTGCGATGAAGACACAACAACAATTTAACATAAAACCGCACTTTTATTAGTGTTTCCGCATTCATAATCTCATAAATGTGCCCAATGCGCAATTCTCGGCGCAATCATATAAAATACCACATTGCGATTACAAGGTAGAGCTTACCATCATTAACTCTTACACGACTGACATAGCCTCAAATCACTGAAGGAAATTGTGGCATGCCCTGTGGTCAATGTTTATTTGTATGTAAAACAAATGCCCTGGTGACGTTACAGTGCAAGAGTTAATTAGTGTTTTAATTGATTATTATCGTTTCAATTGAAACCCGATTTTACTCTTGTTCTATACGTTAAACATAACGTCGGCCATAGAGATTGCTAAAGTATGATTGTGTCAGTGATTTGTTTTCATCGGGAAAATTTTCTGCTATGAAGTTTTTTTTCCCGATGAAAACATTTTGCGTATACGTATACGTGACGTAGTGTGCGTACGATAAACGTCAGCAATCTCTATAGTGTGCTGTATACCGCATCAGTGTACGAATACAGCACACTATGTCCGACGTTATGTTTAACGTATACAGAACGTTTTCAACGAGGTTTTCATTTGAAACGATAATATTAATTCCAAGGCAAACGAAGAAAACCATCTGGCCACCCTGCATGGGCCGGCGCAGCCTGCATGCATGCATTACTCGGTACATTCTATGCGCTCGAGTATTGATGGTCCGAATGTGAGGATAACAATAACAAACCAGCATATCTGGCTGAAGCGAAAGTGAGGATAACAAACTTCGCACTTGAAAATGGGATTGCGCAAGTGTGCGTGTTATGAACGACAGAAAGGTCATTGTCGTTCTCATTTTTGAAGTAAAGCTCTATACATCGCTGCTGCATTAGCGTATACCAAAATTATTCAGGGTGTAGGTGTCAGATCGACGTTCCATTACAAACAACTGATGTTGACCAGTCAATAATTCGCGTTATTTGGCGTTTATTAGCTGAATCGCAAAAAGAAAACTAGAGTCCCTGAGGCCCTTCACGGTGTTTCGCAAAAACCCATTAATGTTTATACCCATTTCCGCTAAAAGTGCCCCTCTTCATTTAATGGGTAAACTATGGTTTACTCATTAATGGGTAAAAGGGGGAACTGTCAATAAATGGGTGTTTTTTACCCATCTTCTTAAATTGTGTTTTTCGTAAAATGGGTAAAAACTACCCATTGCTTCAAATGGAGTATGCTGGTGCTGGGTTATTTGTCCTCGTTGATATAAAAAACTTTCAAATATTTACATTGAAAATAAATGCAGTTGTAGCGAAAAAAAAATATTACACGAGATATTACAATACCATATTGGATAAAACTGAATAGACTTATCCGTAAGCCTCTCCAATGTTTCGGAATCTAACCTTTTCCGGAGATCGTCCATTTTTGCTAAAAAAAAAAGCGGACAGAAACTGTTTGCATTCCTTAATGGTCGGTGACGGAATGAGACGATAAAATTTCGAAGTGTTTTTTCACCCATTAGTGGGTAAAAAATATACCCATTATGCAATCGTGAACTGATTCATAAAATGGGTATTTTTTCACCCATTTTATGATTTCCAAATTCCCCCATTTTTTGACAGCTGCATACATGGTTTGAAAATGGGTATTTTTTTTACCCATAAATGGGTTTTCAAGAAACACCGTGTTGCGCATGCAAAGTTTGTTTTGTCCGAGTCAGCACTACACGGCAAATGAGAACATCCAAATTTGAGTTTAGTTCACTCATAAATCGTAAAAAGTACAGGAACTCAGTTTTGAGTTAATTTCCCTCTGTTTTTCCAGGTTTTCCAGGTTTTTCCAGGAAAAATTTTCCGAAAATAAGAAAAGTAAAGATTGGATTCTGTGGATTTTCGTCAATCCTAATTTTCTGGAAGATTTTTGAGGTTTTCCACAGGAAAACATGAGGCAAATCTCGAGGCAAATTTACTCATCGTTGCGTTCCTGCACTTTTTTTTTGATTTTGAGTACACTGTATTCAAATTTGCGTCGATCACATTGGCCGTGTTTTCGCGGTGTGTGTTGTTTTGGCAAATTAGTCCGGGAAAGTGGTGGTAAATCAGCAAGGCTGTTTTTCAGGTAAGTAAATGTGAATTAATGTACCTATTTAATGTAATTAAGTTTTTTTTTTAGAAAAGTGCACCAGTCCGAAGCCGGATCCCGGTAGGAAGTCCGACGCTGGAACCCGGCGGGGAGTACGAAGCCGGATCTCTGCAGGTTAGTGCATGTGTTTTTTTTATGGACGAATAAATAAATAAATCCGGAGAACTTTGAGATTAGGGCGTAATTGCTTTTGTAAACAAACACGTCAATCGCCAATTAAAGCTCAATCTAAAAAATTAACGGCACAAACAGGTAGAGAAATGATTCCTTTATCATTTAGTATGGTTTGTTCGCGATAATAAGTTTCAATTTACGATTAATCGGCGATAGACGTGTTTGTTTACAAAAGCAATTACGTCCAAATCTCAAAGTTCTCCGGAAATACTAAATACTAAGTGGAAGTGGACCCCGTTGGAAATCCGATGACGGATCCCAATGATGGGTTCCGTAATCGGATCCCGATAACGGGTTCCGTAGACGGATCCCGATAATGGGTTCCGTAGACGGATCCCGATGACGGGTTCCATAGACAGATCCCGATGGGGAAACCGAATACGGATCCCGATGGGGAAACCGAATACGAGTCCGGATTGGGATTCCGTAAAAGGATCTCGATGGGAAAACCGAATACGGATCCCGATGGGGAAACCGAATACGGATCCCGATGGGGAAACCGAATACGGATCCCGATGGGGAAACCGAATAAGGATCCCGATGAGGAAACCGAATACGAATCCCGATGGGGAAACCGAATACGGGTCTTGATGGGGATTCCGTAGACGGATCCCGATGGGGAAACCGAATACGAATTCCAATGGGGAACCCGAATACGGATCCCGATGGGGAAACCGAATACGGGTCTTGATGGGGATTCCGTAGACGGATCCCGATGGGGAAACCGAATACGAATTCCAATGGGGAACCCAAATACGGATCCCGATGGGGAAACCGAATACGGGTCTTGATGGGGATTTCATAGACGGATCCCGATGGGGAAACCGAATACGAATCCCGATGGGGAAACCGAATACGGATCTCGATGGGGAAACCGAATACGGGTCCCAATGGGGAAATCCAATACGAGTCCGGATTGGGATTCCGTAAAAGGATCTCGATGGGAAAACCGAATACGGATCCCGATGAGGAAACCGAATACGAATCCCGATGGGGAAACCGAATACGAATCCCGATGGGGAAACCGAATACGGGTCTTGATGGGGAAACCGAATACGGATCCCGATGGGGAAACCGAATACGAATTCCAATGGGGAAACCGAATACGAATCCCGATGGGGAAACCGAATACGGGTCTTGATGGGGATTCCGTAGACGGATCCCGATGGGGAAACCGAATACGAATTTCAATGGGGAACCCGAATACGGATCCCGATGGGGAAACCGAATACGGGTCTTGATGGCGATTTCATAGACGGATTCCGATGGGGAAACCAAATACGAATCCCGATGGGGAAACCGAATACGGATCCCGACGGGGGAACCGAATACGAATCCCGATGGGGAAACCGAATACGGGTCTTGATGGGGATTTCATAGACGGATCCCGATGGGGAAACCGAATACGAATCCTGATGGGGAAACCGAATACATATCTCGATGGGGAAACCGAATACGGGTCCCAATGGGGAAATCCAATACGGATCCCGATTGGGATTCCGTAGAAGGATCCCGATGGGGATTCCAAATACGTATCCTGATGGGGAAACCGAATACGGATCCCGATGGGGAAACCGAATACGGATCCCGATGGGGAAACTAGTAGGTCCCGAAGAAACGTGCTCAACTTTTTGGCTCAGCTCTGGTACTATCTTCGGTCCCAAGCTAATCGATTCACCCCTCGAAACATAGGAAAATCCACTAACCCCTCATTTTATCTGTCAAACTTCCATAGCGAATCAAAACAAACATTGTGAAGTACTAGAATTTTGACTAGAATGCATTCGTACGTTAATCGTTTGCTTGGGACCAATAGGCTAGTCAAGTATTCAGCCAATTTAAAATCGTTAGTTTCGTATTGATTGTTGCTATTATTGTATCTGCTTCTTGCTATTACATCATTATTTCATACATCAGCTTGAATTACGTTGATCGATATTACATTTTTTTTTGCTGTGTACAGCCATAAGTGATTTCAAGAGCAAATTTTCATTATGTCGTAAGTAACATTCGCACCAATCCGAGAAAAATAAAGTTTTGTTTTGATGACCGAAAAGTTATTCCTATTTCCAAGTAAACACATATAATATCATAGTGATAGCAATGTTTAACATATTTAGCAGGGTTTTAATCATACAAATGCAAATCGCTAGCTTTCATGCTAAAAAATACTGGTTTTTGAGTCAAAAGTTATTATACGTCGTTTGGTGGCCCCTATTGTTACTTAAGTCAAAGTGTATTTACCTGGATTTTCGGGAGAATTATCAATTACGTCTCCTTACGTGCAGCCCATTCATCATTTTAGGACCACCGAAATCATATTAGCAACAAACAGTTCGATTTATTCACTTTAATTATGAGAAAGCGAAACGACGAAAGTACACAGCAAAAAAAGTTGTTGAATATTACATCGAAACTGATGCAACCAGGTCAATCCATCGGTTGTGTAATATCACATTGTACGATGTACATCGATTTTGCGAACAAAATTACATCCATTGATGTAATATTGTATCTGCTCTTTGCTATTACATCATTATTTCATACATCAGCTTGAATTACGTTGATCGATATTACATTTTTTTTTGCTGTGTACACTTTTCACGGGTTTCTCAGTGCTGTTACTTAAGGTCCATAGAAATCGGGTGACGTAAGTAACATCGAAAACTATTTTGATCGGAAGGTGATTACGTCAAAAAGCAATTTAACTGGTAAATAAATTTAAAAATGGGATTTGATCCTATATTTGGACAGTATATAGTGTAATAGCAGGAGAATCGATTGACACTGATAGCTCGACTTTGTTTACCTTTGTTACATTCGACGTAATGAAAATTTGCTCTTGATTTAATGAATTCGCTGATTGTGACTCTCTGAAAATTAAATGCCCAGGTTTTATACGTCAAACTCATCCTTTGCAACGTCCTCTTGTAACTTAAAAATACAAAATGTCATCATAACGTATAATGACTTCATAATTCCGAAAAAACATGTTTCCGGGCGGAATAAGTTTCATCAAGCATTATGATGGTACACAAAATGGGCCACAAGTTTATATAAAATTTAAAGTGTGGTTCGCAATCAGGGAAAGACTGAGATTTAAGAAAGCACAATTGTAATGTAAATTTTTCATAAATAACTTAAATTTAGAATTCTGTACTATTCAATAACTATTTCTTCGAATTTTTAAGCAGTTTGGATAACAATTTGGCCAACGTATAAGATACTTTACTTTTGCTGGTCCGATGTCCCTCAAGATTTGACCTGTATAACAAAGTTGTGCCAACTAACTCGGTCCCTGGCTGCTTGTCTCCAATTAATCATGTTTTGTGGTTTTTGACATCATCCAAATCCAGAGGGCCAGTCACTTCAAATGTATGGGAATGGTAGGAAACCATTTGGAAATGCATGAAAATTTCCAGTTTTTATTCATTATCGTCTTTATGGGCAGTTTTAGGTGCCCAAAAATTGCACGAGTACATTACTATAGTGATAAGGTAAACACTGGTTTATTTGTTTCCTTCTGTGAAAGCATATTTCAAGAGCAAATTTTCATTATGTCGTAAGTAACATTCGCACCGATCCGAGAAAAATAAAGTTTTGTTTTGATGACCGAAAAGTTATTCCTATTTCCAATTAAACACATATAATCTCATAGTGATAGCAATGTTTAACATATTTAGCCGGGTTTTAATCATACAAAGGCAAATCGCTAGCTAGTTCTTATACGTCGTTTGGTGGCCCCTATTGTTACTTAAGTCAAAGTGCATTTACCAGGATATTCGGGAGAATTATCAATTATGTCTCCTTACGTGCAGCCCATTCATCATTTTAGGACCACCGAAATCATCTTAGCAACAAACAGTTCGATTTATTCACTTTAATAATGAGAAAGCGAAACGACGAAAGTACACTTTTCACGGGTTTCTCAGTGCTGTTACTTAAGGCAAACGGCATGTCCATAGAAATCGGGTGACGTAAGTAACATCGAAAACTATTTTGATCGGAAGGTGATTACGTCAAAAAGCAATTTGACTGGTAAATAAATTTAAAAATGGGATGTGATCCTATATTCGGACAGTATATAGTGTAATAGCAGGAGCATCGATTGACACTGATAGCTCGACTTTGTTTACCTTTGTTACATTCGACGTAATGAAAATTTGCTCTTGATTTAGTCACAAATCGTGGATTTTCTGATATTCTTCATACTGCAAAAATGATTTTCCTACCACTGAAGGGACGACATCTCTCGGATCTTCAGCATAGCTACTACTCAAATCATATAATTAATTTCTCGAGCGTCCCACACTTCCTACATCTTGCTCCACTTGGTCTAACCACCTAGCACGCTGTGCTTCTCTGCGTCTTGTACCGGCCGGATTTGAGGAAAACACAATTTTTGCGGGATTGTTGTCCGGCATTCTTACAACGTGTCCCGCCCATTGTACCCTTCCACCTTTAGCGACTTTCTGGATATTGGGTTCGCCATAAAGTTACGCCAGTTCGTGGTTCATTCTTCTCCTCCATACACATACACTTCATATACCCTGCCAAAGATGGTCCTAAGCACGCGTCGTTCGAAAACTCCCAGTGCTTCTCGAGCATTGTCTATTGTCATATTTTTCGTGCACAATAATTTTGTTTATTATATATTTGCAGTTCGTCAATAAGGCAGCCCAAAACTTTCCGCATTTTTGGATCATCTGTGGAACAGGTAGCAATTTTTGGAGCGATCCGTGAAGGGGAAGGCTTGCCACTTGTAACAGTGGACCAAACAAGCCAGCAACCCCGTCCAAAGTGTCTTGCATTATTGGCAAATTGGCACAGCGGGTCCATTTAAAGGGAGATCTGGAGGCGCAGCTATCACATTGTCATGATTGTCTGGTAGTTTACTCAAAAATGCTATAACAATCGCTAAGCTCGCTGTAATGTCACCAAGTGCCTCGTCACCTACAAATTGGCGCCTATGTCAGTGGTCTAATAACTCTTAGCGTGCTAATGGCATAGTTCCCCTGCCGCATAGAGAGTTGCCACAATGATATTAGGTTAGCTAAGGTCAGTTAACTGACTGGTGGGAAACGGGAGCTTAAGCAATGGCTATTCTGTATGCATTTAAGAGATAATCTACCAGAATGGATGATTTTTTTTGTACAATTTTATGTTTTCTGATGGTTTTGGTTGTGCAAAACATGAGAATTAACTTTTCCAATGCTTTCAATTGTACAAAGCATTACAGCTAGAAACATGATCTTGTAAACACTACAAACCTTAACTGGTAGTTTGCTAAAAAAAATGCTGCAACAATCGTCAAGCTCGCTGTAATGTCACCAAGTGCCTCGTCACCTACAAATTGGCGCCTATGTCAGTGGTCTAACAACTCTTAGCGCGCTAATGGCATAGTTCCCCTGCCGCATAGAGAGTTGCCGCAATGATATTAGGTTAGCTAAGGTCAGTTAACTGACTGGTGGGAAACGGGAGCTTCAGCATTGACTATTATGTACGCATTTTTATGATGTTATCTAACAATTATAGTGTGTAGTGTTTACACGATCATGTTTCTAATTCTAATGTATTGTAAATATAATTGAAAGCATTTGAAAAGTAAGATTCTAGTGTTCTGTATATCTAAAAACATGTTCTCTGATGTTTTCAGATGTACAAAACGTTTAAAGGAAACGTTGTTTGAATGTTTTCAAATGTAGATGTTTATACATTTGAAAACATTCAAAAAACGTTTACTTCAAACGTTTTGTACATCTGAAAACATCAGAGAACAACAAACACGAAGTACAATTGAAAACATCAGAACCACGTTTAGTTCTAACGTTGTGTACATCCGAAAACATCCAAAAAACGTTTGGTTCTAGCATCAGGAAACATCTACGTTAGAAAACATCAGAATACATTTACATATAAAAACATACCAACAACGTTTAGTTCTAACGTTTTTTACATCCGAAAACAACCGAAAAACGTTTGATTCTAACATCAGGAAACATCTACATTAAAAAACATCTGAAAACATTTACATATAAAAACATCCGAACAACGTTTAGTTCTAACGTTTTTTACATCTGAAAACATCCAAAAACGTTTGGTCCTAACATCAGGAAACATCTACATTAGAAAACATCAGAAAACGTTTACATTTAAAAACATCCGAACAACGTTTAGTTCTAACGTTTTTTACATTTGAAAACATCCTTGAAACGTTTGGTTCTAATGTCAATAGATTGAAATTTTTGACGTCAGACCGACATTAGAATGGCAAAATTTTGTTCCAAAATTTCTGATGTATACACCATGTTACGTTGCTTAAATACAACTAAATCATAATGTTTTCTAATGTTTGACATCAGGCATACATTTGATTTCGATGCTGATGTAGACATCAAAATCAAACGTTGGGCTAATGTAAATTTCTATTCGGGGAACCAATCGAGCAAATCATGACCTACAACAGAAAAGAGCACATAAGCTCATCAAAACTTCGGAAACTCTTTTCTTGTGACTCAAGGCTCGCCTACGCAAACTAACACCATCTTTGGGTTGAGGAAAGATTTCTCTATCGATTAGCGACGAAATAGCAATCAACGTTTTGTTTAAAAAAGTTGATAGTACCTTTTCAATTGTTTGGTCTATAATATATTGAATTGGTTCCGCTTTTTGATAGATCGAAATTCTATCCGCCAGACTATGAATATTGCGACTATAAACTCATAACCCATCCGTGCACTCGTCTATTGAGAAATCCAACTTAAACTCATGCGCGCCTGGTGGCAGGAATAAGCACTAACCGACGGTGATAAGTCTGTGACAGCCCTTGAAAATTTCAATGATTGTTTGCAAAATTATTTAATTTCAATGTAATTTCATGAAAATTTCTTGTCAGCATGGATGAATCTTGTACAAAATGCATAAAACTATTTTGTAATGCATTGTTCTTAAATAAAAAGCTACTTCAAGATCATGCTTGGCATACACAGTTGTACACACCAACTGCTCATTTGGTAATAACTTTTCACTCAGATGTTGAAATTTATTTTTCTTTAAAGTAATTGATAGATTAGGCTCATAGTTTACTATAGATATGCGAAGATTAGGTAAAGCTTAAAATTTGAATCAATTCTAATCAATTTAACACTTAAATTCTGAGATGTGTAGTGAGCATTTCTCACCTCATTTTTACAACGCAAAAACAAATACAGTTTACTACTAGCATTAAAATCTACTTTTTTTTACATATCTATAACAAGCTTACACTCTATTCTATCTACTGCTTCAAAAAGAACTATGTTCTGTCAACTGTGTGCAAAGTTATTAGTAAATTAGCAGTTCGTGACCAAAACTGTGTATGCCAAGCATGTTCAAGACTTATAAATTACTGAAAACATGTTAAGGTTTGAAATCATCTGCCGATTAAACAACAGACAAAGTTGGCCGACTAAAACCATCGACGAAAAACTATTAAATAGGCCGATTGCTCGGTGTAGCACCAGACGAAAAACGATTTAATCTGCTGATTAATACACCGACCGAAAATAATTTTTAAGTGGCAATAGATTTAGTCGGTGGACGAATCGGGTGATCTGGATGATGTTTGTTTATTTGGAAGATATTTTCGAAACAAAGCACGATAAAATTCAGAACTATATACCATTATTACGAGTACTACTTTTTTGCTCGGATCATGTTTTGACTCCCACAGAAACTCGCTAGAATAAATCAAGAGCAAATTTTCATTATGTCGTAAGTAACATTCGCACCGATCCGAGAAAAATAAAGTTTTGTTTTGATGACCGAAAAGTTATTCCTATTTCCAATTAAACACATATAATCTCATAGTGATACCAATGTTTAACATATTTAGGGTTTAAATCATACAAAGGCAAATCGCTAGCTTTCATGCTAAGAAATACTGGTTTTTGAGTCAAAAGTTATAATACGTCGTTTGGTGGCCCCTATTGCTACTTAAGTCAAAGTGTATTTACCACACACTTAAATTTTTTCACCGAGATTCCAACAGCCAATAACATCATTTTGCTGAGATATCAGCTAGCAAACAGATATTTTGCGGATATATCATCAAAATTAAATGCCGAGGTAATCGGCTGTTGGAGATTTTACCGAGCTAGATTAAGTGTGCAGGATATTCGGGAGAATTATCAATTACGTCTCCTTACGTGCAGCCCATTCATCATTTTAGGACCACCGAAATCATCTTAGCAACAAACAGTTCGATTTATTCACTTTAATAATGAGAAAGCGAAACGACGAAAGTACACTTTTCACGGGTTTCTCAGTGCTGTTACTTAAGGCAAACGGCATCTCCATATAAATCGGGTGACTTAAGTAACATCGAAAACTATTTTGATCGGAAGGTGATTACGTCAAAAAGCAATTCGACTGGTAAATAAATTTAAAAATGGGATGTGATCCTATATTCGGACAGTATTATAGTGTAATAGCAGGAGAATCGATTGACACTGATAGCTCGACTTTGTTTACCTTTGTTACATTCGACGTAATGAAAATTTGCTCTTGAAATACAAAATAATAGTTTTTTTGGTTGAAATTTCAAAAATGTATTCAGTTTGACACATTATTTCGGACTTATCACCGCTGCGATTACAGCGCCCCGGTGGCCGATTGAAACTTGGATTTGTCAATAGTAAAGAGGGTTTAGTATAATACACGGAGAAAAAATACTACCCAAAATTAGAGGTATTTTTACAAAATATTGAGTTCAGCCTCTCACTTGGACTCTTTATTGTTGTCAAAAAAGGAACGATAAATTCAACACAACGATATAGTTCAGCCCAATAAGTTACTTTTGAGTAAATTGCATATTCTCAAATTTACTTAATTTTGGGTAGAATATACTTAAAAGTAGGTAATCTTTTTGCTGGTGTTAAATGGAAACTACTATATGCGATTTACTTAAAATTGGTTTATTGGGCTGAACCCCGGAATTGAGGGAAAAGTACTTAATTTTGGTTAGTTTTTTATCTCCGTGTAGAGAAGCGTACTTCCGGTTTTTGAGCCAACCAAACTGCCAAAGCCAGAGCCAATCGAGCAGCGCCTATCTTGATTGCATTGGCAGTGTTGCTAGAAATCACCTAGACATAGGTTGCCAAAGTAGTTTGTTTTGAATCCGCTTCTCTTTTATACTAGACCCTTTTTAGTCTATACACTGAAACAAATCGACATGTACCGTTTATTGGATCCATCTAATAACATAGCAATGTCAGCAGATTTATTCATTCTATGTGATGATTGATAGATTCCATTGGATTATCACTTAAAAACTATGACTGCGATATGGAATGATTTCTATCGTAATTTCACATACTTAGTACTTGATAATACTTTGCTTCGAACGTGGTTAGCGATAGGTAATAAGTATATGAATATTGTCTGATATATTTCATGGTGAAAAACTGTTGATATGTCATGGGTGGGAACAGACATCTAGAAACTAATAGAAAATCATATAAGTTTGCACTATGAGAAAATCCAGTAAAATATACCTGTTTTCATGATGAATATTGCTCACTAAAATGTATATCTTATAAGATAATGATGTATATTTTATTGGAGTTGCTTTTAATGATTTTTGACGTTTGTTGATATGTCGCGTGTAAACAGACATGAAGAAACTATTGGACTGTCATTTAACTTTGCAGTATAGGAAAACATGTATATCTCATTGGAATAGCTTCCTTTGATTTTTGAGGTTTAAAGATTGTAAACAGATCCATCCCAATCATTTAATAGTCATATAGATATGCCTTTTAAGAAATCCAACAGCAAACGTTTGTTTTTGCATGTTTTTCTGGGCTGAATATCGCTCCCAATAAAAAACATCTTACATGATTGTTCTTTATAAATTATTGAAACAATTTTCAACGATGTTATCGTACACTCATTAAAATGATTAGTTGAACTAAATACTACTAACAACAATGATACTGTATTGAACAATCTTTGTTTGTTTCCGGAAAAGAATGTATTGAGATTGAAAAAAAAAATGATTCTACTGCAATATTTACTTTGCTATGATTCTAATTGTAAGCCTTCTACACGGCTAATTCAGATTCCAGCCCTAGTACTTGAACTTCATGAACCAGTTACATCAACTTATATAATTTAGTCGTTGATTTATTGCACACAGGTGCATTAAGAAAGATTTGAACAAACCACACCACCGAAACGGAACATAAATTTGTCAGTGCTATTTGTCTTCACTCTAGCAAAACGAGCGTAACGTTGCACTGCATTCCATGTCGGGAGAGCTGTTCTTACTTGATGCTATTTGAACGAGCTCAATCTTGAAGTCAGTCGTGGCCCAGTGAAATCGAGCGCAGACACCGAAAGCATCACACCTCAACAGTCCTTGATCGAATCCCTAATCAGCTACAATAAAAAAGGCACAACTGTGAAAGCTCCCACTGCCTGATGTTTATTTTTCGATTTATTTTTAGAAATCGATTAAATATATGTGTCAAAAGAAGAAGTAAATTTCATGTGATTTTCACACAAACTTTACTTCGATTGATTTATGACACATATATTATATTGTGGTGAAAAGTGTAGCTTATGCTTATGGGTTTCAAATCCATTTCAGTTAATTATTATAATTTGATCGATTTTCATTTATCATACGACGATCATATAAAAGTTACCAAATTATCAGCATTGTAAATGTATCAGATATTCATATAGAATTTACCTGGCACATTTTCATTCATATAATTTTCAATGGATTATCTTATAGCGCAAATTTATAAGATTTCCACATAACAGGAATATGTCATATTGGTTCAGTGTAGGCTTTTGCGCCGCCGATACGAGATGATACAACACTTAGACTAAAGCTAGGTTTCGACTAGGCAAGTCGAATGATCAACTCAGTTGAATTCAATTGGCTTGAAAAGTTGAGCCTGGTTCAACTTTTTTCAATTCAAGCTAGTTGATCAAGTCAGTTGAATGGCATGGTTTACACGTTCAATTCGCGTTCAAGTCAGTTGAATTCAACTAACTTGACCAATTGCCCTGTCTAAACCCTGCTTAAGAGAAGAGGAAACAATACGGGGCGAAAACGAACCAAACCATACGTGAACCAGCCTGTGATTGACCGGTTTGAAGTGCGTAAGATAGAGATAGTGATAGATATAGATAGAGATAGAGGTAGAGATAAAATAGTAAGAACCCAGACAACCAGAAGTCGTATAACAATGTACAGACAGTATCGTTAATTGCTACAGTTTAAGTCAAAATCGCATATAAGAATGGCATACCTCGCATTATGTTTAAGTTAAATCGTATAGAATGCAAATTTCCGACCTATATGCGATAACGCATTTTCCCGTCGTACTGTATCACAAATTAAATCGGATCACATCGTATGACTTTTTAAAATGAATTTGTTATTACAGATTAAATCGTATGTGATGTTAAATCAATTCGTTTAAAAATAAATTAAAATATGCACGTATATGACCTTCACTTTTGTACGTATAAGCCATTTATTTGCATTCTAAACGAATTGCTTGTTTGTATATATGTTTGTGTATCACGAAAACAACTTTGAATATACGTGCATTCTGGTTGTCTGGGAAGCCAGTTGTTTCCTCTTTCTCTTAGCACTTAGGCTGTGAACCATTTGTCGAGTTAAATTTAACTCGTGGTTAAAAGTGACATTTCGAAAGTTATTTTTTATGTTCGAAAATTCCTGTGCTGTTGATCGACTAGTTTTCGAGAAGAACTTAGCCAAGGTTGTCAAAATTTAACTTCTTGTCTGTCAGAAGTAACCACGTTCGGATAGCAGGGTTAATCGACAACTTTCCATCTGTCAAATTTTAACCAAAAGTTAAAATAATCCACCAAATGGTTCAGAGCCTTACACGGTAAGAAAAAAGTACCCAACGGCCAGTTCACTTTTACCAACTTTTGACTAGTTTGTCTCCTTTTCTACTTCTAATGTTGTCAAAAACGGAGGAGCAAAACCACCCAACAGGGGTAGTAAAGTGTGGGAACCCAACGTTGAGTATAGTCATATTTACCTACTGTTGGGTACAACTAACTTACTCTTGGTTAAAAAGCTAGTGGAAAATTCCATACGAACTGCACACAAGTAAATGAAAATTACTTTGACGCGCTTTACCTAGGGTGATACGGTCAAAATTTGGTCAAGGGAAAACGCGTGTAAATCGGTGAAATCGTTTATTTAAAAAATCAAATTAAATTTCTTTTTCAAGTTCAATTAGTATAAAATTCAGGAAAAATATTCAGTTAGGCTTCCGCTTTTCCAAATCCGAATTGCCGGGCCTTACGCTTGACCCCTGCCATCAGATTTTGTACAGCCACCTTGTCCACCTTCTTCGCCGCAGAAAGCCAGTTTGCCTTGAACTGCTGCTCGCCCTTAGCAGTTTTTTTGGTCTTCTTTAGGTTCCGCTTGACAATAGCCCAGTATTTCTCAATTGGGCGGAGCTCTGGCGTGTTGGGAGGGTTCTTGTCCTTGGGAACCACCTGCACGTTGTTGGCGGCGTACCACTCCATGGCCTTTTTACCGTAATGGCAAGATGCCAAATCCGGCCAAAACAGTACGGAACAACCGTGTTTCTTCAGGAAAGGCAGCAGACGTTTATTCAAACACTCTTTCACGTAAATTTCTTGGTTGACAGTCCCGGAAGCTATGAAAATGCTGCTTTTCAAGCCACAGGTACAGATGGCTTGCCAAACTAGATATTTCTTTGCGAACTTTGACAGTTTCATGTGCTTGAAAACATCTGCTACCTTTCCCCTTCCTTTTGCCGTATAAAACTCCTGTCCCGGAAGCTGCTTGTAGTCGGCTTTGACGTAGGTTTCGTCGTCCATTACCACGCAGTCAAACTTCGTCAGCATCGTCGTGTACAGCCTCCGGGATCGCGCTTTGGCCGTCGTATTTTGTTTATCATCGCGATTTGGAGTCACTACCTTCTTGTAAGTCGATAGTCTGGCTCGTTTTTTGGCTCGATGCACGGTTGTAGACGATACACCCAGCTTATTTGCGGCATCTCGGAGAGAGAGGTTAGGGTTTCGCTTGAAACTACCGGCAACTCTCTTTGTCGTCTCAGCGGCTTCCGGTTTTCGATTTCCCCCGATCCAGACTTCCTGGCTGTCAAAACGTTCCTCAAACACTTTAATTACATTTGTAACGGTTGATTTGGCAACTTTTAACGATTTTGCCAACTTTGCGTGCGAGTAGCTCGGATTTTCGCGATGCGCGAGCAAAATTTTGATACGCTGCTCTTCTTGCTTGGACGGCATTTTGACAACTGAAGAGTGAATTCCAAAATCAAAATAGGAGCAACATTCTACACACACACACCTTCAAAATGAGGGGTGTTCAGGTTTTTTAAATGCAAAATTGAAAAAAATACGTCAAGTTGATATCGACCAAATTTTGACCATATCACCCTTTACTTTTGGGTTCCTGCACTATAATCAACAATCAATACGAAACTAACGATTTTAAATTGGCTCACCACTTTAGTAGCCTATTGGTCCCAAGCAAACGATTAACGTACCCTATTCTAGTTGAAATTCTATTACTACACTATGTTTGTTTTGATTCGCTATGAAAGTTTGACAGATAACATCAGGGGTGTGTGGATTCATGCAGAACATGCAGGGGTGAGTGAAATAGCTTGGGACTGCTTGGGACCGTTGTTCTGGTACTGAGTGAGCCAAAAATAATAATGATTTTCTTCGGGACCCAGTGGTCTTAGAGTTACCTCTATGCTATAATGCCGAGATGAGTGAAAATAACTTAATTTTGAATACTTTTTTCTAACTGTGTAGGCAGCCTTGAGGAAGCTGGAGTTGCAACAATGAGCGAATCGATCCAGTTGCCTGCAATCAGCTTCTTTAAGTACTACCATAGAGGTACTACCGTGGACCCCCGGTAATCTGACCGTTTTAAATCTGATTTTTTTTTTAATATGAACCTCGCTAATCTGTACGCCGTGCAAACTAAAAATGTGACAAACGTCATTTAGTGCAAGGAATGGAGTAAAGCAAAATGGAACTTTGTAAAATGGAACGCAGAATCAAAACTAAACAGCAAATAAGGCTACTCTTTTTTGATGCTCATAGGGTTGCTAGAAGTTCAAATTAAAAATGAACCCCTTTAATATGCATGAACTGTCGTTCATATTAGCGGAGGTCCACCTTGTACCGTAGATTTTCAGACAAACAGACTTTTTTTAACTAGTATGTTCATTTGGAAGGCTCAATCGCGTTAGCTTTACGGAGCCGATAGTTCATTGTTATTTGTTTGTAACAAAATTCACTCAATTCTATGTCTAGTAGGAGTTGGGGCGAATACTCGCGGCTTACTCGAGGTTAGAGAGGTACATTGTCGAAGGATAGGATCAGGGGAGGAGCTTGGGGGTAAGGTTTCGTTGTCTCGTCAGAGCGTTGTCGCTAGTATGAATGGTTGACAAACAGACTTAACCCTTTAAATAAATTTTCCTTAATTATATCGCCACGACATCTCGCGAGCAATTCGCGGATAAAAGAGTGCTTGCAAAGTCTCAAACAATGTGACCCGATGCCAGGTGGGGTATTCGCGAAACTAATAATATTTCACTTGAACGTTAAATGCGTGAATGACGATTGAGCAGAAAGTCTTACGTCTGTTTGTCTGTGCTAAAAGGATCGTCACTTCATTGAAAAATAATACGAATAACAATTGGCCAAGGTAGCTACCATGAGGCATACCAGAGCACGGGGTAAACGGAGCAGACACTGTTGATCAAATTTTAACAAAGAGTTAAGTACGAACGAAGTCAATTACATACTCTGCTGGAAACGCTTAGTCGAAGTAGCTAGGCAAGAAGAATGTCGTGGCTCACGGTGCCAAAATCAGCCTTTAAATCGGTGTATACAGCATCAACCTGAGCACCATCGTCCATTTTGCCGATGCAACATGACGTAAATTCACACTTATTGCTGTCAACGTTTGGGGTAAAATCCGTGTTGAGAGGCACTGATGTAGTTCCTGCAAGAACTGAACAGTATTTCATTGACGATGATTTCGGGGCACTTAGATCCAGCTAACAAGGAAGTTACCCAAGTAACAATCTTGGTTTTATAAGGGTTCTGTAGAGCATGATTTAGACTTGTAGAACGCTATAAAGCCTCTATAAAGCTTTCAATGTTACTTGGGTAGTCCACGGTAGTTAGAAATATACCGCCTTTCTTGTGCATTGAAAGCATATGGGAGATCTTCCTAGCAGAAGGAAACCATTGTTGCTGCAATGATTGGTTTAAAATTGGTTGAATGATTAGTTGGTTCTGACTTTTATCTGGTGGCATGTACAGTGCACGTACAAACAAAGGCAGTGATCCGAATTTCACCCACAGCTGCTCAATGTTGTTTGTAAGCTGGACAACTGAAGAGGCAACAGTCAATGCGATAGACGCGATATCTATTCCCCCTGCAACGAATTTGGCAGTTCATCCGGTAGCGGAAAACGTGAACAGCATTTCGCATTCTGGTAGACGATGGCCAAGTTATCTATCGAAAGTTCCATAACGTATCGTTGAAGTCTGCTTACATAGCCTCCACAGAAATTACATACACTGTGGTGTAAAAAAATGAGCACTGAATACTTTATCTTGACCCCTGACGGGAATAAACATACGGAGGCGTACGACTTCATACTCAAATTACATACCGTAGCTGGGGGCAAATTGATCACCGGGTTGAAAAAGATCATTATGCCTTGCACTTTTAATTGTCATGGACAGGGGTTGAAACTGTTGACGTTTTTTACTACACTCGCTTCGTTGTCGTTCTCGACAGTATGTTTGTATTCGTACACTCATGCTCTACCGTCATCTCTCTTACACAAAACAAACGGTAGAATAACCTTCGAGCAAAAAGAAAATTATCAAACTATCATTTATCATATGACGTGTGTAATTTCGTTCTAATTCCTCAATTTGATGTAAATTAAACCATTTCTGATCAAAAATGTTATTACTAGGATATCATTGCTTGCTTTTATAAAAAAATTCACACAAGCACAACATCAGCAGCTCTTATTATGAGAAAAACTAAAATACTTACATTCGTGACGGTCTTCGGCGACAGTGTCGTATGACAGAGCCTGTCATATGACATTTTAGTTTGCTACTGTAATTTGATAGCTTGTTTTGCAAGTGTCGGAGGCAAAGGCAGTCGATTATCACAGAAAATGTGTCGACTACGGTGATCGTTTACAAGACTGGCCATGGATAACATTTTCGGTGATAGGTATCAAAAGAAGTCGTAAAATCATTTCACCATGAGACTCTAATGATTGCCTTGACGAGTTTTTCTATACATAAAATAGTGTTGTATTGCTTCAATTTCAATTTTAACCAAACAGTTAGATTAAACTCAACTCACCTCTTTGTAGATCCGCTGGCACTTTTGTAGCACCATGACCACTTGCACGAGTTCGATACACGTCCAAACGATTCCCAGCACTATCAAAACCAACGATAAATCAACTTCAAACATTCCACATAATAACAGTCTAGTTATCAGGTAGTACGACATTGTACACCAGGTACCAAACATGTGCACAAGTGTGAAGATAAACGGCATTCCAAACAAACTGTTAATCCCGTCGCTAGTAATTGTCATTTGGACGTTGATTTTTGCTAATTTATTCAGCAATTCAGAATGGATAGGGGAAGTTTGCATGGTTTGATTTACATTCATCAAGCAGTATTCAAAATAATGCAGCACTACAATAAAGAAACTAACCAAATAAAGTCTACCAAGCGTAATCATCATGAAGTTGATAGTTGAGATTACGTTTAAAAATGATTCACCAGCGTTAAACAAGAAAAAAAATGTTTGGAAAATGAAAATGCCACATATCAAGTTATTGTATCCTACGGTACTTTTCAGAGTATCACATATCGTATGTGGACGTATTAATATGCGACCAATTTTGGCAGTTATAATGGAAAAATTTCTGAAAATTTCAATCATCCTATACGTTTTTGAAAGAAACGAGATAATTGCTGCGAAGGAACAAACAAGTTCAACACACTGAATCGCGTATGACACCAAAAGACCTGCTGAGACAGCATCGAATTCCCAGGAAAAAATCATCTTTGATCCCATGTTGAAGATGGCGGTTAGTATGCAGAACAGGAAACAATACGCGGAGACCCACTGGTTGGATTCAATTCGGCCGGAAGACACATGAATTCGGACTGGCAGTACTCCCAGCAGAGTAGCTAATCGCAGCTGGACGGCTAGAATACTCACGAAGAACGTATGTTTGTGCGATGACATATCTAAAAGCACTGATGGACTACATAATTGGACGGATACGTGCGGCTTCATTCCGTTCTTATTTATTATTCCGTGCCAGGGTTGCTTCCACTCACTTGCTATAAAAATTTGCTTTTTTGGAATAATGAAATGATTAGATGATATAATGATATGTTGTATTTGCAAGTAACAAGAAGAGGGTGCAAAGTGTGTGTTTGACTCACAAAACCTGTCGATTTCGCTTTCAGAGCGTCACAATCACCGATCTTATGATTCGTCAGCGTTCACTCAGAGTGAGCGCTCACGAATCGTGAAATCGCTAATTGTGACGCGCTGAAAGCAGTATTGACAGGTTTTATGTGTCAAACACATACTTCACAATCTCTTCTTTTAACCTTCAAGCACTAACAACAGCAATCAATCCGAAACTATTGATTTTAAATTGGCTCACTACTTGACTAGCCTATTGGCCCCAAGCAAATCGTTTAACGTACCCTATTCTAGTCGAAATTCGAGTACTACACTATGTTTGTTTTGATTTACCATGAAAGTTTGACACATAATATGAGGGGTTCGTGGATTTTCCTATGTTTCGAGGAGTGCATCGATTTGCTTGGGACCGAAGATGGTACCAGAGCTGAGCCAAAAAGTTGAGCACGTTTCTTCGGGACCTACTAGTTGTTGGAGGTAGAAACCTAGCAAGCGACGAATAATAGAAGCAACCTACAAATAAATGTATTCTCATAGTCTGAAATAAAATGCTATTCCAAGTTTGTCTCTCATCAAGCTAAGACGTATTTTCAAGTAGTAGTAAATCCGGTCTACGGCCATATCACATTCAAGAGGTTTTGGGCCCGAAGAAGTTCAAGATGGAAAGATCCGGAATAACGAAGCTGACGAACGAAAACTACGAAACCTGGAAGCTGGAGGTGGAATTCCTGCTGGTTCGCGAAGGACTATGGAAGTACATAGTGCCCGGAGTCAAGCCGGAAGAGGCTGCAAACCGAGCGAACGCGGCGGAGCTGATTGCCTGGGACGAAGGGGATCAGAAAGCGCGTGCGACCATTGGGCTGCTGCTGAGTAGGAGTCAACACGGCCATATCCGGGCTACGAAAACCGCAAAGGAAGTATGGAAGAATCTGGAGAAGCAACATGAAAAGAAGTCACTAACGTCGAAGGTTCACCTGCTGAAGCGGATTTGCGATCTCAAGTTCCAGGAAGGAGACGACATCCACATACCACCTGGTAGAATTCGAGAGTTTGTTTGAAAAACTGGCCAACGCTGGTACGAAGCTCGACGACGATTTGCAGGTAATCCTGGTGTTCCGCAGTCTACCAAGCTCTGTCGACGCGCTGACGACTACCCTCGAAAATCGGTCGGAGGACGAGCTGACACTGGCCCTTGTAAAGGATAAAATTATCAATGAGGTGCAGAAGCGAAAAGGGACTGTTCCGGTGGATTCAGCGGTATTGAAGGTGCAAGCGAGACTGCAGAATTTGGCAGAAGCAGAGCCAGGATGAAGTTTCTCGAAGTGAAAAATCGGTTGCCAAGGAAACCAAGAAGTTTGCCAAGCAACAGGCAAATGCAAGAAAAACGGAGTCCACAGCCGGGTGGTCGTCGTTATTTCCTGACGCTTATTGACGACCACAGCCGGTACACAACGCTGTATCTGATGCGAGAAAAATCAGAAACATTTGACGCTATCCAGGACTATGTGCAGAAAATGAAGACAAAGTTTGGCAGACCGCCGAAAGTGCTGAGATCCGACCAGGGAGTCGAATATCGTGGCTCGAAGATCACGACGTTCCTCAAGCGTGAAGGTATCCAGCAACAATTTACGGCAGCATATTCACCGCAGCAGAACGGAGTCGCAGAAAGAAAGAACCGTTCCTTGGTGGAGATGGCCAGGTGTATGCTTTTGGAAGCAGGTATGCATAATCGCTACTGGGGAGAAGCAATCAACACAGCAAGTCATCTGCAAAACATGTTGTCAACGAAAGCGGTTAATCAAACTCCGTACGAGATTTGGCATGGAGTCAAGCCGGACGTTTCGAACCTGCAAGTGTTCGGAACATCAGCATACGTATTTGTTCCTGAAGTCAAACGATCGAAACTCGAATCCAAAGCCGAAAAACTTACTTTTGTCGGCTACTCGTTGCAACACAAAGCGTGGCGTTTCATCAGCATGAAGACGAACAAAGTGACGATTAGCCGGGATGCCCGATTCCTGCCTTCGATGATCGACAAGGGGGAAATTTCCACAGAGGACGAAGGTACGTTATTCTTTCCGTTATCGCTATTCAATCAAAACCGTAGTGAGACGGATACACCGGAGGAGCTGAGACAACCTGAACCAGCAATCGATCGTGAAATCATGGAAGAGGAAGATCTCCACGGTGTTGAAGAACATTCGGATGAAAGCCTGTACGAAGATGCTGATGAAGCAGAAGCACTCGGTGGAGGTGAGTCACAGGAGGAGCCGGTACCAATCCACGTAGAGCAAGATGTGGGTACACAGCGACTATCAACCAGGGTGACGAAGAGTATTCCACCTCAACGCTACTGTGCCGATAGTCGGGTTGCACATCACGACAATGACGAGCCGCGCACCTATCAAGAAGCTGTGACTGGTCCGGAGAAAGACATGTGGAAGCAAGCCATACAGGATGAATTGCAATCAATGTACGAGAACAACGTGTGGGAGTTGACCATGCTGCCGGCTGGTAAGAAAACCATTGGATGTCGCTGGATCTTCAAAAAGAAAACGGAAGACGAAGTTTTTGCTCCCGTGGTGAAGCAAACAACGTACCGGACACTATTCTCCGTCGCCTGCCAGTAGAAACTTCTCATCAAACATGCAGATGTCAAGCGTACTTGAATGGTGAGCTACAAGAACCCGTCTACATGCGGTTGCCTCCTGGATGCACAGTGGATGCAGAAAACGTGGTTTGTTGTCTTCGCAAAGGATTGTACGGGTTGAAGCAAGCCACCCGTATTTGGCCACAAATTGGACAAAACGCTGAATGGGGTTCAAGCCGTCCAAGAACGATTGTTGTCTCTACGTCATGCAGAACAGAGGTAAAATCGCTTATATTGCTGTATATGTTGACGATTTCATTATAGCATGCGAGACTGAAAACAACTACAAGGCCATCGTTAATGAGCTGAACCAATATGTCACGGTGACGTCGCTCGGGGATATCCAGCACTTCCTTGGTATCCAGGTCTTCCATTGCGAGAAACACGCTGCACTAAGTCAGAGAGCCTACATCCAGAAGCTTCTGACCAGATTCGGTTTGGAAAACGCGAAGCCATCCGCTATACCATTGGACCCAGGCCACCTACATCCAAAGGAGGAGATCCCACTGCCCAATAACCATCAGTATGCCAGCTTGATTGGTGGGTTGTTGTACGTGGCCATGTGTACTCGACCTGATATTGCAGCAGCTGTTTCAATCCTGGGGAGAAAAACTAGTTGCCCATCACAGGCTGATTGGTTGGAGGCGAAGCGTATCCTGAGGTACTTAAAAGGTACTATTGACCACGAGCTAATCCTGGGAGCCGATTTCACGCAATTGGAGGTGTACGTAGATGCCGACTGGGCTGGTGACACCAAAGATCGCAAATCAACCACAGGCTACCTGATCCGGTATGCAGCTGGTATGATTGGATGGTGTTTCAGGAAACAAGTTTGCGTAACATTGAGCAGTTCGGAAGCCGAGTACGTTGCTATAAAGGAGAGCTGCAAGGAGTTATGCTGGATATTACGACTATTCGACGATCTGGGAATCCACACCAAGTTTCCGGTTACTGTGAACGAGGACAACCAGAACGCCATCAAGCAACTCGAATCCAACTCCAGCAAACGACGTTCGAAGCATGTTGACACGAAGTACCACTATGCGCGTCAACTGAAGGAGCAAGGAATCATCAGTCCACAGTACCTTCCAACAAACGAAATGATTGCAGACATGATGACGAAGCCTCTTCAACGTTTCAAGCAAACGCGGTTTCGAGATGCAGCCATGATTCTTTCGTCGAGGAGGAGTGTTGGAGGTAGAAACCTAGCAAGCGACGAATAATCGAAGCAACCTGCAAATAAATGTATTCTCATAGTCTGAAATAAAATGCCATTCCAAGTTTGTCTCTCATCAAGCTAAGACGTATTTTCAAGTAGTAGTAAATCCGGTCTACGGCCATATCACATTCAAGACTAGTCTTAGAGTTACCTCATAACATCTAATGATTTCATAATTCCGAAAATCATTTTTTTTAATAGCAGGGGAGTGGAAGCAACCCTGTTCCGTGCTCTATTTTTTTGTTATTGTTTGTTTTTTTGGAGGGAAATGGTCGTTTGATCTTATACAAAGGTAAAACAGCAAAAAAAGGGTTATCTTCCATTTAATTCCACTTAATTCATTTTGGTATCAATGACAGATACGTGGTTCCTAGAGGTTGACAAAATAGCTCATCTGACTGAGCGGAACAGACCCGTCCAGCTCACTAAGGGGAGCCGATTATTTTGAACAGCTCATCAGCTCACATTGACATTATAGAATATAGGATTTCCTATCTACATAGGACTGTTATGCGAATAGCGGCAGTATAGAGGCTTAAAACTACATAAAACCGTAAAAGTAGTCTAAACCAATATATCCGTAGCTTACAACATGGCTTTTTTGCTGTTTTATTTAAGCATTCCGCTAACAACCCAATTTCATTACTTCATCACCTAATTTTACACGTGACGGAATCCATCTTTCACATAAAAGATGAGACGTAAACAAACATGTCATGTAAAATTAAGTGCTCCGAGACTGAAAAGTTCGGTACTCAACGAAAAGTACGTTTGATTGAGCTGAGTTTTGCGTCTATTACGACTCAATTTTATGTCAAAAATGACGCTCGTATATGTCAGTCTCAGAGCACCTAAATTCACATGATTTTTTTTAAGTGTGCAGCTAGGCAAGAAGAATGTCGTGGCTCACGGTGCCAAAATCAACATTTATATCGGTGTATACAGCATCAACCTGAGCTCAATCGTCCATTTTGCCGATGCAAAATGACGTAAATTCACACTTATTGCTGTCAACGTTTGGGGTAAAATCCGTGTTGAGAGGCACTGATGTAGTTCCTGCAAGAGAGCGGTTCCACGAACAAGTGGGAAATTTTTCCAGTTTTAATTTTTTTGTATTTTTTGATTTGCATGAAACCTTGCATACAAGTTTTTGGGGAAGAAAAACGCCGTTTTGCATACTTGGTTCGCCATTTTGAATCTAGCCTTACTTATGAGAAGGGCCTATGAAAAATGCACATGATATCTTCAAAAAATTGTATCTCGGAAACGGTTTGTCTGATTGGTTTGGTGTCTTGGGCGAAGTTTTAGACAATTGTTGGTGTTATATGGAGAAAATATGCACGGTAAAAAAAAAGTTTGGTATTTGTGTTTTGAACTAAAATATAAATTTTCCCTTTAAAGTGACATGTCAATAATTTTTTTATTATCCTTATGTTATAGCTGACTGAAAATGCTATCTAGTGCACAGTAGGTTGTTCTGGAGAAAAATAGGTTACGGTGAAAAAAATTGTTTTTTAAAAAAATACAATTTTCAAAAAAGCTATTAAGAAAAGTCAAAAAAGTTTGTCACCCTAATTTTATGAAAGAACATCAAATTTGCAAACAAAAAGTACTTCGGTAACATTTTTCTAAGATGCACCGTTTAGAAGATATTACTGATTTAATATTGTTTTTTTTTTTTTTGATAACTTAATAAGTTTTGGCCCTTTTCGGATGTACTCCGTGTTTTTCCAGTTTCAAAAGTATTTTTTTCGGAAAGATTGGAAAATTTTGAGTTAAAATGACACTGACAGCTTAAAGATTCGAGTGAAATTCTCTGCCTTAAAAGTATTTTGAAAAACAAGTTACAAAATCCCACTATCAGGAACAATGATTTCTTCAAGTGATTTTTGGTGCGTTGTGCTGAAAATGTGCATTCAACTCTTGCATATCGCCTAACAGTTTAATCCATTTAAACTGGATGTGTTTATACTGTGCATATTTTCTCTCTATTGCCGAACATCGCCACAGACATCAAACCGATGAGACAACTCGATTTCGAGATACACCTTTTTGAGAACTGCAAATGTAAGCTCCTCAATTAGCAAGATCCAAAAGAGCGAATTAATCTTATTTTTCAGGGATGGTGATTGTGCGCAATAAAAAATAACATTATATGTTGGATATCATCAGTTTTTTATTCCTGTATTTTTATAAAATTATTGTTTACACAACTTTCTTAACAATATTGAATATTTTGGCATCATTGTCAGGACAGTTTGAATAAAGCTTTGCCTTTATTGTATTTTCTGATAGAGGAAGAAATGAGTGGAATTTTAGAGTTCCTTGAATTGTTTTTGCATTATTATATTGATTATTTAGCTGCAAAGACATATTTTCGTATTCTTCTGTAGTAGAATAACAAAATGACAACTTTGTAAGTTCTTATTCTTTTCGTTTGTTTGCCCAATTAAACAACTCTCTTGCAGTCTTTATCGGGTGTTCGCGTTCTTTGGCTAAACTTGCTCTGGTAGCCATGCGTTTTATCGTACCTCCAATAGCATCGCATTGACCTTTTCCGTGCGATGTTGCGAAGAAATGCCATTCAGCGTCAATACCATACATTGACTTAAATTTACAAAGGCTAGAAAAGTTTTTTCGGTTTTTATACTGTGAAGCAGCACCATCTAACATAAAATATTTTTTTTTTATGTTTTTATTTTGATCAATTTGTAAAAAGTTTATCATTTTATCAATAAACAAATTGACAGCGACTGAATCATGTCTTAGTTCTTCAGAAATTATAATGAAGCTAAAATGTTTAATTTGCATATTTTCAGTATAATATATTACGAAAGGATGGATTGTGGCCTGTTGCACGTTCCAATGGTGTGATTGAACTTCATCCTGCAAAACGAAGCTGTAATTTTCAGAAAAGTCACAAATAGCTAAAAATTCACCATCTTGCAAGTTTTGTTTTGTAGTTTTCAAAAAAATCGATTGTTCGGTTTTTTACAAAATCATGCGGAATCAAACTTTCTAATTTTGAGCTGAAAAATGAAACAAACTCATCGGTTTGCTTTACAATAGTTTCTAAATCTAAATCACATCTGAATCAAATACATTATCTCTTTCCTTTCTTGCATCTGATGCCATATTTCTACTGGTTTTAAATTCGTCTACAATTTTTTGTACTGACCATGATTTTGGCAACAATGATAAAATTGATAGTTTTTCTTGCCTTGTGGCTGAATTTAAAAATTTAATTTTCATATTTTCTATGACTACATCAAACTCGTTTGCTTTTTCTGTTTTAGCGTCTAATTTAAAAAGATTTCTTCGTACACCTTCGACGATTTCAGCGCACTTTTTTTCAGGATAGTGAACATTTTTAACCTTACCTAAATCTATAGGCGAAACACGAATAGCTGCTATTCCTCGGTTGAATATTTCGACGTCTACAGGCATCGTGAAGTCTTCATTTGATTTAATTGTGCTTAGCGTTGACTCTGATGGTATCGTGACCAAACTTTCAACAGTTGGCATCCTTGAGCCGCCGGCTACGCTTTGTTCCTTGTTTTGGGCGAGGTGAGCTCTTGAATCAATATGTAGACGGCAAGACGAACAAACACGAAAATCCTTGGTGTTCAGTGTGGATACCTTGGAAAATCCAATTGATTTTAGCTTTTGGATGATACCATCCGTGAGATATCGCAGCTCTTTCGAACACTGAATGTCTTTGAATGGGCGAATACATCTTATTTTACTCATTTTGTAATCTGTAACATAGAAAATATTTTCCAATTGTTAGTTTTGTACGAAAATATCACAAAACATATAATTAAAATGTGTATTTAAAACTTACCTTTGCACCAAAACGTGTTACACTTTCCTTTTTTCCTTTTATCCTTTTTATTATGTTATCAAACAACACTGGATCTCGTTCAAAAACACAGGATTATGAGCTGAAATTACTATAATCACTATGCTACTAGCAACCTTTCTGCATTTACTGTTTGGTTTAGATACTGGATGAATTCAGAACCGAGTCAGACATTATTATACAGCTCACGGGTAGAAATCATAGAATGCTGGGTAAAGACTGTTGGAAGATAGGTAGAGTTGAACGCTCAGGTATCGTCGAACCTTCAGGTACGAGTTTGGAGAGTTGGAGCGAGGTAGATTTGCTGGCGTAGGTATATTGTTATTGAAGAAGATTGTAAATTGTATATACCTGGAATGAATAAAGAGTGCGGCGGTTGTTGATTGAGGTATCAGTCGGCAGCCCTCTAGTTTGATGGAAGGTGACTACTGCGTTCTTTTTATTTATTATTAAGGAACGGTCAACGACGGAGCTAGCCTCGTTATGGCCAGCGTGACCATGGTGGACTAGTTTCAACAAAGTCCATGTTTACAATCACCAACTGTACGTAGTACAGCTAACTGGTATCTGATTACCTGTATCTAATACTTGTTAGCACGTTTTCAGCACAACGCACCAAAAATCATTTGAAGAAATCATTGTTCCTGATAGTGGGATTTTGTAACTTGTTTTTCAAAATACTTTTAAGGCAGAGAATTTCACTCGAATCTTTAAGCTGTCAGTGTCATTTTAACTCAAAATTTTCCAATCTTTCCGAAAAAAATACTTTTGAAACTGGAAAAAAACACGGAGTACATCCGAAAAGGGCCAAGACTTATTAAGTTATAAAAAAAAAACAATATTAAATCAGTAATATCTTCTAAACGGTGCATCTTAGAAAAATGTTACCGAACTACTTTTTGTTTGCAAATTTGATGTACTTTCATAAAATTAGGGTGACAAACTTTTTTGACTTTTCTTAATAGCTTTTTTGAAAATTGTATTTTTTTAAAAAACAATTTTTTTCACCGTAACCTATTTTTCTCCAGAACAACCTACTGTGCACTAGATAGCATTTTCAGTCAGCTATAACATAAGGATAATAAAAAAATTATTGACATGTCACTTTAAAGGGAAAATTTATATTTTAGTTCAAAACACAAATACCAAACTTTTTTTTTACCGTGCATATTTTCTCTCTCTTGTCTAAAACTTCGCCCAAGACACCAAACCAATCGAACAAATCGTTTCCGAGATACAATTTTTTGAAGATATCATGTGCATTTTTCATAGGCCCTTCTCATAAGTAAGGCTAGATTCAAAATGGCGAACCAAGTATGCAAAACGGCGTTTTTCTTCCCCAAAAACTTGTATGCAAGGTTTCATGCAAATCAAAAAAGATGAAAATTACTCGTTGCTTTAATGATATGGAACCGCTCAAGAGCTGAACAGTATTTCATTGACGATGATTTTGGGGGCACTTAGATCCAGCAGACAAGGAAGTTATCCCACGGTAGTTAGAAATATCTGACTTATTGCTTTTCTTGTGCATTCGAAGTACATGGGAGGTTGAACATTGGTTGAGGAGGAGCAACCAATAGTGTACTACACTTTTTGAATACACACGAAGGAATGCCATCCGGGCCAGGTTGATAAGATTGCTTGAGTTTTTGTAGAGCTGATTCAACCGTCGCTGTGTTAATGTTGAATACATCAAGATCAACCGCGTCTCTTGGTACCAGATCAACAGCTACCACTATCTTCTCCACAGATGGCATACGATTCTCAAACACGCTAGCAAATTGTTGAGAGAAAAGCTTCCACTTTGCTTCTGCAGAGAGAGCATGAACATCTCCTAAGTGAATCGAAGTCGGCAATCCGCTCTCATTACGTTTTGAATTTACAAAGCTCCAAAACCGTTTCGGGTTTCGCAGAAGATCATCTTGTCTCCGGCTAACGAACATTTGTACAAAAAACGTAACTTGGCGCGCCGTCGACGCAGGGTGCGATGATGCGCATTGGACCAAGCAGGATTCCTTGGGGGCCTTTTTAGCGGTACAGTTTAGGGTCACCAACATTAGATCCGTTTGCGTTGCGTTGACGTAAATTTGACAGTTAGACAATAGATTTAGCTGTCACTTTGCCGCAACGCGTCCGATCCGGATCTAATGTGCGTGGGCCTTTTGAATGATTAATTGTGCAGAATACGATTGAAGGAGCTGACAGTGCTATCGACGTCATGGCTTTGGTATACTTCAGACCAATCAACTTTCGACAGAGTTCATTCAAGTTAGCATAATACCCTCGACGAAAGTAACGCTCAGAAAAGTCAACATCTTCATGAAATGATGGTACAGGAGGCACACAAACCATAGAGAAAGAGAGAGCTGGGTGATAGTGGTCGATTGGCACAACTTCTTCAGCTGCTAATCTTACGGTATCGTCATAATTGAATCGTTTGAAAATTTGAGATCTAGTGCTCGGTCAGAACAGTTTCGAATTAAATTACAATTAACAAAATTCTGGTCCTGACTTTTATCTGGTGACATGTACAGTGCACCTACAAACAGAAGCAGAGATTCGACTTTCACCCACAGCTGCTCAAAGTTGCTTGTAAGCTGGACAACTGAAGAGGCAACAGTCAACGCGATAGGCGTGATATATATTCCCTCTGCAACGACTTTGGCACTTCATCAGGTAGCGGAAAATGGGAACAGGAGTCAACATTCCACATTCTGATAGACGATGTCGAAGTTATCTATCGAAAGCTCCATAACGTATCGTTGAAGTAACCCCCCACCTACAGAAATTACATACACTATAAAAAAAGCAATGAATACATTATCTTGCTCAATGACGGGAATAACCATACGGAGGCGTACGACATCATACTTAAAATAAATACCGTAGTCCGGGGGGTAAATTAATCACCGGGATGAAATTGATCATTATACCTTGCACTTTTAATTGTCATGTATAACATTTTCGGTGATAGGTGTCAAAAGAAGTCGTAAAATCATAATGATTGCCTTGACGAGTTTTTCAATACATAAAATTGTGTTGTATTGCTTCAATTTCAATTTAATTGAGCTGAATACAATGACATGTCTGCAACGATTGATGTCAGTACCATTCATGTCGATTTTTTTTAAATAAACTAAGTGTCAATTAATCCGAATTATATAACACGGTACGGTAGAATTACGGTAGAATGTATAAATATCAAGAAATCGCGGGAATTTCACGAAATTACCTGTGATTTTTAAATAAATTACCTACATTTAGGCGAAATGTCTGCTGAAAATACTCTTCACACAAGGGTTTTTAAGCAGCACATTGGGATTCAGACAACACAAATTTAATAAGAAAAATTACTAGAACTGCACTTTTAAATTTTAGATTTGAAAAAACTCCTAAAAATTAACAATACATCAAAAAGTATAAGTAATCATGCAGGACGATAAAATTCTTAAAGGTACTGATTTAAATACCATTAGTTTGTCAATTTATTTTATTGTAGATATTTACGTTAAATAGTGATACATTTGCCCACGGATAACGGTATCAAAGTTAACCAAACAGTTCGATTTAGCTCAACTCACCTCTCTGTAGATCCGCTGGCACTTTTGTAACACCATGACCACTTGCACGAAATCGATACATGTCCAAACAATTCCCAGCACTATCAAGACCAACGTTAAATCAACTTCAAACATTCCACATAACAACAGTCTAGTTATCAGGTAGTACATCATTGTACACCAGGTACCAAACATGTGCACAAGTATGAAGATAAACGGCATTCCAAACAAACTGTTAATCCCGTCGCTAGTATTTGTCATTTGGACGTTGATTTTTGCTAATTTATTCAGCAATTCAGAATGGATAGGGGAAGTTTGCATGGTTTGATTTACATTCATCAAGCAGTATTCAAAATAATGCAGCACTACAACAAAGAAACTAACCAAATAAAATCTACCAAGCGTAATCATCATGAAGTTGATAGTTGAGATTACGTTTAAAAATGATTCACCAGCGTTAAACAAGTAAACAAATATTTGAAAAATGAAAATGCCACTTATCAAGTTATTGTATCCTACGGTACTTTTCAGGGTATCATATATCGTATGTGGACGTATAAATATGCGACCAATTTTAGCAGTTATAATGGAAAAATTTCTGAAAATTTCAATCATCCTATACGTTTTTGAAAGAAACGAGATAATTGCGACGAATGAACAAACAAATTCAATGCATTGAATAGCGTATGACACCAAAAGACCTGCTGAGACAACATTGAATTCCCAGGATAAAATTATCTTTGAACCCATGTTGAAGATGGCGGTTAGTATGCAGAACAGGAAACAATACGCGGAGACCCACTGGTTGGATTCAATTCGACCGGAAGACAAATTAATTCGGACTGGCAGTACTCCCAGCAGAGTAGCTAATCGCAGCTGGACGGCCAGAATACTCACGAAGAACATATGTTTGTGCGGTGACATATCTAAAAGCACTGATGGACTACATAATTGGACGGATACGTGCGGCTTCATTCCGTTCTTATTTATTATTCCGTGCCAGGGTTGCTTCCACTCACTTGCTATAAAAATTTGCTTTTTTGGAATAATGAAATGATTAGATGATATAATGATATGTTGTATTTGCAAGTAACAAGAAGAGGGTGCCGATTCCGCTTTCAGAGCGTCACAATCACCGATCTTATGATTCGTGAGCGTTCACTCAGAGTGAGCGCTCACGAATCGTGAAATCGCTAATTGTGACGCGCTGAAAGCAGTATTGACAGGTTTTATGTCCTGAGTGATTTGAGATTTGGGCGTAATTGCATTTGTAAACAAACACGTTCATCACCGATTTCTTGCGAAAAAAAAAGCTCAATCTAAAAAAACTAATCACATTATGAGGTAGAGGAATGATTCCTTTATCATTTGGTATAGTTTGTTATCGAGATTGAGCTTTTATTCACGATAAATCGACGATTGGCGTGTTTGTTTACAAAAGCAATTATGCCCAAATCTCAAAACACTCCGAATGTGTCAAACACATACTTCACGATCTCTTCTTTTAACCTTCAAGTACTAACAAAAACAATCAATCCGAAACTATCGATTTTAAATTGGCTCACTACTTGACTAGCTTATTGGTCCCAAGCAAATCGTTTAACGTACCCCATTCTAGTCGAAATTCTAGTACTACACTATGTTTGTTTTTATTCGCTATGCAAGTTTGGCAGATAAAATGAGGGGTTCGAGGATTTTCCTATGTTTCGAGGGGTGCATCGATTTACTTGGGACCGAAGATGGTACCAGAGCTGAGCCAAAAATTTGAGCACGTTTCTTCGGGACCTACTAGTCTTAGAGTTACCTCTATGCTAATAATAATTATAACATCTAATGATTTCATAATTCCGAAAATCATTTTTTTATAGCAAGTGAGTGGAAGCAACCCTGTTCCACCCTCTTTTTTTGGTTATTGTTTGTTTTTGGAGGGATATGGTCGTTTGATCTTATACAAAGGTAAAACAGCAAAAAAAAAAAGTTTATCTGCCATTTAATTCCACTTAATTCATTTTGGTATCTATGACAGATACGTGTTTCCAAGAGGTTGGCAAAACAGCTCATCTGACTTAGTGGATCAGACCCGTCCAACTCACTAAGGGGAGCCGATTATTTTGTACAGCTCATCTGCTCACATTGACATTATAGAAATTTTGACACAAATTCAAAATTGGAAAAGAAGTTTTGGTGAACCTAAACCAATAGAGCTACACCAACAATCAATACGAAACTAACGATTTTAAATTGGCTTACTACTTGACTAGCCTATTGGTCTCAAGCAAATCGACTAACGTACCCCATTCTAGTATAAATTCCAGTACTACACTATGTTTGTTTTGATTCGCTATGAAAGTTTGTGATTGCTGATGTTAATTTTCCAACAGAATTGCTCTCACTGTTCTTGGCTTGAGACGTGAAGAATCGAGAGAAAAAAGATTCGAAGAGCTGGACGGGTCCGAGAGCTGTCATCCTAGACAGCTCCCAGCGATTCATTCCGGTCGAAGATTCGGATCCAGAGCTGAGTTGTGAGGTTGAATATCAAGTCGATTAGTCGCGAAACATCAGTAAAACTATGTAAACATATGCAAAACTAAATCAATAATGTTCCGATTATTAGAAATTATTAGATTGGAATTAGAAAGCTTCACGATATTTGCGTTTGTACGGATCTTCCTCTTATTGTCCTCAACATGTCGCTGTATGAAGGGCCAAAAACGGATTGGGTAGATCGATAGGCAAAGTCGCCTATACGCATCTACGGAACAATAAAGAATCTCCTTCCAGCAGCTTGATCAGCCAATTGGTCAAAAAGACAAGCCCTCAAACGGGAAGATGCCTCAATGAGTGGGGAGAAGAGCCCGCCCTTTATCCATGAAATGTTATCAACAGGGAGTTGGCACTCCCACTCTCCCCGTCCAAATCACTTCAATCGGGTGCCCTGTTCGACCGTCCCTTCCCTTTTATATATGTATTTAAATGTATATACGAGTTGATTGTTATGATTATTGTCAATAATACTTACATTTCGATCGTGATACTTATCATTACAGAAACCAATCTTGAATCGTAGACCAGGTCCATCAACAATACACTCGTTCCGAGACGGGGCTCTGTAATTAATCCATCTTCTTCTTCTTCATCATGTCCACTCACCACTCGGAATGCATGCAAACAAAAAAAAGATACAATCAGGATTAGTACCAAAATTAATTAAGTGGAATTAAATGGAAGATAACCTTTTTTGCTGTTTTATTTTATACCTAAGATACCATATTGTGTCTCAGTGACACTGTCTCACTCTGAACCCACATTCAAGGCTACTTTGTGACTATTTGATTACTTGGATACTCATATAAAATTTTGTGCAAGTACCACAAGTTCAACCACCCAACTATGGACAGCTCAATGTTTATCCCATCCATTCTTTGAATCAGCGAACACCAACTTGATTATCCGCTAGGAAACACCATCCGTAATCAGCCCTGCCGGCCCCTCCAACATTAGTTGCAGGCAGTGATTGTTAGATCATGCGACACTGTAATTACTACTATTTTATATGTATGTATGTCAAGTTTATACAACTCAATGTTTCAAATGAGGTAAACTATTTATCTTATAATTACAAAAACAAACTTAAAATTACAATTATTGTGTCTTTCACGAATATTTAGACTATAGAGACGAAATTGAGGGAGCTCGTAGATGGTTCAAATGTCAAAAGCTATCACCTTTCCCTATTTACGTCATGTGTCTTGATCATTAAAATTTTGTAAATAAAAGAAACGTCAGTTAACATCGATGTTCAACTAAAAACGTAACTATTTCATAAATACTATTGCGTAAAATGGCATCTATTATTTCCGTTGTGAAAGATCAGAGAGCGTCAGTGAATACCATATATCATGTTTTATATGGATATTATTTCCTTGGATTGTCCAAATCGAGGCTAGCAACAATTTATCACAAACACAAGTCCACAATCACAAATTGGATCATGCGATACGAGGAGGACGGATTCTGTTCTCGCCGAAGTTACGAAAGGGATGCTGTGAAATTCTCTCCCGAAAAACGACAATGGTTGATAAACCTGTATCTACAAAATCCTACGCGTTATCTACATGAATCTAGAAAGCGGTTCCAGCAGGAGTTCAAGACGACAATATCTATTTCATCCATTTGGCGCATCATACATAACGCTGGTTTGACCTGGAAATGTTTGGAACGTCGTGCAATTCAAATCAAGGAAAGTGATGTAATCCGTTTTTTCAACGAAATTTCGTGCATTCAGTGGGACTACCACAACCTCGTCTTTTTAGACGAGGTTAGTTTCGATAACAGATCCATGTTACGCTTCAGGGGCTACGGAGTTCGAGGCCACCGCTTAGTGTTTCGAGGAGAATTTGTGCGGAAGCCTAGGGAATCCTTGCTTTGTTTCATTGGGCAAAACGGAATGCTTGAAGCCTTCTCTACCAACGGAACATTCAACCGACTAAACTTTTTTGAATGCTGCCGACGATTTGCTCTGGAAACGGGCCATGTTCAGTGCTATCAACAATCAATAAGAAACTAACGATTTTAAATTGGCTCACCACTTTAGTAGCCTATTGGTCCCAAGCAAACGATTAACGTACCCTATTCTAGTTGAAATTCTATTACTACACTATGTTTGTTTTGATTCGCTATGAAAGTTTGACAGATAACATCAGGGGTGTGTGGATTCATGCAGAACATGCAGGGGTGAGTGAAATAGCTTGGGACTGCTTGGGACCGTTGTTCTGGTACTGAGTGAGCCAAAAATAATAATGATTTTCTTCGGGACCCAGTGGTCTTAGAGTTACCTCTATGGTGCTATCCGGGTAGACATTCCATATGGATATTGGATGGAGCGAAAATTCACTGCAGTGCGAAAATCATAGAATATCTTCGATCAATTGGAATATTCCCTATCTTTCTACCTGCGTATTGCCCCTTCTATAACCCTATTGAAGTCGTTTTCGGATTATGCAAGCGACAAACTCAAGCTATCTATCAGGAATGTGTAAAGAAAGGAATTAAACCAGTAGTAGCTGAAGTGATGGCTACCTTTAGAAATTATAACATGTCTAACTTATTCAGGAAGTGTGGTTACCTGAGAGGAGGAAAATTTGATCCTTCGGTTGCAGATGTGTCTGATGTCAAGAATATTGAAACAGACGAATGAAACATAATCAATGCATAAAAGTTCTAATTTCTTTGATCTTTCGTATTTGAAAACCAATAAAATAGAAAATATAGTAAAACAATGTATTTGTCTTTATTCATTAAAACAAGTTATCTCAACTCATTTGCAAGTTGGCTTATTCGTGGTCTACATCCTCCATGTCAACTACCTGTCCAGCAATATGTCGACTGAACTCTCCTTCGGAAACTTCCATTGAAGTTTCCATCGCACTTATGAATGAATCACTCATGCGTCCACGCTGCTCCAATGCTTCGATGCGATGCTTCACGAATGAAAGTTGTAGCTGCATATTCTTGGCTACCACCTCAAGTGAGGAAAACGCTTCCTTCAGCGCTGTGATCTCTTCACAAAACGACGCATTTACATTGTGAGCTACAGCCAACCCACGCTTCACACTTTCAATTTTCGGACCGTCCTGTGTTCTGAAAAGATGTTGCAGATGCTTTGGAGGAACTGAATTAATCATGTTCTCACGCGTATGAGCTGGCGAAGCAAGTATGGCTGATGCCCACATTGTCCATGCCATTTCGTGTCCATCCCAAAGATGACCATGTCGTTGACGCAAATCCTTAGATAAATCGACGACCACTTGGGTTGAGGCTGCTCCTGCCTTATCGCGCTCAGATGGGTCAATCAAATGTTGCTTCACTGAATTGAAAATCTTACGGGAACTTACGGACAGTGAATAAACATGCAACAGCAGCTGAATTTCTTTTCCTTTCCAGTTCTGAAACAACGTGGTAGTCAGTTTGTCCAGCGAAGTGTACTTACGATTTTGCTTCTCGTAAAAAATGGCAAACCTCACCAAATCTTCTTCTTCCTGAGAATCCTTATCCATCCATGCTGGCACCGTGCTTCCATCGTCTTGCTGTAGATGTGGTATCAATAAATTGGAAAAGGCGTTCAATCAAATAAACCCATATCCCACTCACTTGGCCAGGCTTCAGAATCGTCCAGTGGGCAATGCGCTCTACACTCCAAGTGCCCTTTCTTTCGAATTCACCCCAAATTTGATATTTTACCCCTTTGAGTGTTAATTTATCGCAATGAAACATTATGGCAGAGCACGGACTAGAGTATTAAATAGTCTAGGTCCTATTTAGGATTATATCTGAAAAATCCAAATCTGGCCAACGCATACTATGAGCTGGATGAGTGTCCTATACGAAAAACCTTAGTGTCATCATCATGTAGTTTCTTTTCTTGCCGATCATAGTGAGATGACTAGCAACATGCTTTGATCGTCAATACAAAATGACAGACTGTTTATCAGCAGTGTATGACAGTTTTTGTTTTGTCGCACGTCGTTGAGAAATGATGAAGTATTCGATTTTTTTTACAGTTGCAACTCTTGCATTTACCGCAAGGATCCGACTCTAATTGAAAGGTCCCGCTATTTATACCCTTCGGAGTGTTGAAACACCCTCCAAAGGCGAGCCCCTTTGTCAGTCAAAATTGGATTCCTTAGCAACAAAATTAAGGTATGACACCGATAATGACCATGCATCAGAACCCTAGTCTTAACCACTTCAAACAAGGGAACAACGAATAGAAGATTAGGAATCACATAGATGAAGACAACTAACTTATTTGTTTTCCTTGTTTCAAGATCATCCTCGGTAGACAAAGCCGAGTCTTGTCACTATCAATAATGTATAAAAAGTAACAAGGACTAAGATGTGTTCCTTTGATTACTGAAAAATTCTGTTCCCCTAGTTTGTAGTAGTCAGGAATTGGTGGTAGATCTACATCCCGTAACGTACACGAAAAGATAATCTACACACTTAGAAAATTTAATGTAAATTTAGGTGCTCTGAGAATGACATATACGAGCGTCAATTTTGACATAAAATTGAGTCATATAAGACTCAAAATTCAGATCAATCAAAAATGTACTTTTCGTCGAGCAACGAACTTTTCAGTCTCAGAGCACTTAATGACATGTTTGTTTACGTCTCATCCTTTATGTCAAAGATGGTTTCCGTCACGTGTAAAGTTAGTTATTTCTAATAGCGAATTCGTTTATTATCGGGGTTGGAACCAGTTCCAACCCAGTGCGAAACCGAACTTTTTGTCAGTGCGAACCTCAACCTGAGCTAGGTTTTAAAAACAAACGAGCAAACTGACGTTTGTCAGAAAACAAGCAGACCCAATCCTGATACCCGATCCAGGTTGGAACTGAATAATAAACGAATTCGCTATAAGTGTGTATCCACGTAACGGATTGCTACTTAGTGTCGGTTATTTTGGCCAAGCCCAAGGAAGGACTAGGAAACATCAAAACAAACACCCTTTTCCTTGAAAGCCTTTCTAATAAAGACAAAAAACACTTTCTACAAGACTTTATTTACTACGCAATTGAGACTATGAAGCACACTAATCAGGAGGAATATTCCATTCATTCGGACGTTCGATGATTGAAATGCGAGCTATAGTATTTAGTGTTGCGACGAAGAAATCAAACCTCTTGATAGCGAATATAGTTTTTATTGCTTCAAGCTAAATTGATTAATTGTACATCGAAACTTCTGGTCCGCTTCGTAGCATAGTGCTTGCTAAGAGGTGCCAGGTGGTAACCCACTGATTACCTGACGATCGACCAAATTTGGAAGACGTCTGCATTGAATTGTCTCACATTGTAATATTCCGCCCACTATATCACAATCAATTGCGAGTAGCTGAGCGGAATGGAGACAAGGAAAGCATTGGGTACAGGAACAAGTCTTTCCCGGCTGGAGCAAAAACAATGAACCTGGAAGCAACTGAATCAAGTTGTCATGGGGCACGAAATGATCCTGTTGCATGGCTTGGAGCTGTTGCAATCGGGGGAGGGGGTTGGTGCTAATGTTTAATTTGTTTTTGAATAATTTCAGGTATTGGTATACTGGAGGGGGGGGGGGGTCGTGCTAATATGTCATTTGTTCTTGTATAATTTCAGGTGTTAATATAACGTACAGTTCAACCAATTATGGAACGGTCAATGTTTAGTGCCAGGTATCGGTATACCGTACGGATCAGCCACAGCGATGGGCCTAGGAGGCAACTAATATTTTCGTTCTTTATGTTCTTTTCTTTCAGCCAAATTGATATCTCTTACTCTTTCCCTCTCCATCTCTATTTAATGTATCGGTGTACTAGTTTGGACAATTCAAGCCGGCTAGTCACGATTGCGGCATGCTATACGGTCTGGCATGTTTTAACGCTTAAACTTGATAGGTCATCACCTAGCACGATGGGTTGGCAGTGGCCACCAGGGTGAGGGCTGATAAATTACAATTACAATCAAGCTAAATTAATTATGGTTGTTAGTTCAGCTCTAATTAGTTCCTGTTTTTGTACTAACATTTATAAATTTATCTTCTAATATTCGTGCAATAAATCACTCCTGGACTTTTTTTCCTTGATTTATTTTCCGTCGATCTTGTTTTCCGTGCTGAGCACCAATGCTACCGACGTGCCAGGAAGGCATCTCCCACACCTGGACCCTACCTATCGACCCATCAACTCATGAACCGGGGACCAACGGCTTTACTTCCCATCCGAAGGAAGGCGTGATCAGAGATGTTATGCCTCAGAAGATCCCGGCGGCGCCGACTGGGATTGAACCCAGGCCTGCTGGGGTGAGAGGTAAACACGCTTACCATTACACCACCGGTGCCACTATGTCTCTTGGACTTCACTCTTAGAAATAATTCCGTATTCCTAACTTCCAATGCCTTCACCTATTCAACCATCAGGCTCAATCTAAGCAGCGCCTACCTGTTCTACATCAACAATTAGATAAACCTTTGTTTTAGTGTCTGTGACAGATAAACTGCCTATAAAAGCAAAATTAATCAGTCCCATCTGGAAAAACGGGAACAACAGAAAGCCGACACGGAGAATCAAAAGAACTCAAAATTAAGTCTTTTGTACTCATCTTGACAGCTAAGTGCAACCAGTCAAAATTGAGTTCTTTGCGAAGTATCCAAATTTAAGTACTTTAATAAGACTTCGTATTGAGTAAAATGTAACTATTTCATTAAGAGTGTACGTTCGGTGAAAAGTACCTAAAACTGGGTTTTCATTTTAAAATAACAAATTAAAACAAATATTGTTCTGCCATAAACCTATCATATTTCGCTTGCGTATAAAAAAATAATACAGTAGATTTATTCATTAACATAGGGGTACAGCGCTGGGTAGAGAGGTAGTGTTGACATTACAAAAAAGTAGAGGTTTATAAAAAAAGCTTCGAGCTACTCAACAGTTTCCGGGTCATTGATTATTTTGTAGGGCGAGATCCGTTGCGTTGATTTAAGCATCTACCGGGTTGGTGAAGACAAGTCCCAAGCAATCTCGTTTCCCGTTGGATCTACTCTTGGCTTCCCAGACTGCAGCTGTTCTTCACATCCAAATCACTCTGTGGTAAGAAACGAGATAAGAACACAAAGCAGGGTCAAAAAACTAAAATATTCTTACTTGCACTGATCCACTGCTCTCAGATGCTGGGTGATGGTGCACTTCACTGTCTGTGGAATCATCAGCTGGTTGGTGGAGGCCATTCCGCTTGTAATTGACCTTCTTCCTTGACTCAATGTATAGAGCAAGGATGACGTATGGCTCTACAAAGTTTCCAGACATGTCTGCAAAGGGAACCTACGAAGAAGTAAAGTGTTATATTACTTAACCAATTAACTTTATAAATTTACTACATACCTTCTTCCGTATGGTTTTAGATACGCTAATTTAAAAGTTTGGGAAATTGCTTCTTTCGCCAGCCGGCAAACCGAAATAAACATGGCGCACGTAACAAATTTTCATCCAAAATCAACTGCACTCGCAACAGTTGATTTTGGATACTTTTAAAGCTTGGAAAACTAAACAACTCAAAATCGAGTATTAAAGTAAAAGTAACTGTTTTAGTTTTACTTCATGATTAAGTTAAAACTACTTATCAATGAGAATAGAATTGTATCCAAAACAGTAGTGTTAGGGGAAAACTTATTTTTTAAGTAATTTCTATGTCAATTTTGAGTTCTTTTGTTTCTCCGTGGAGAGAAACGCTGTTTAGGTTTGTAGTTATTGACAGTTCTAGATAAACTTTTCAAATGTCCTATCTGCATTGATCGATTCTCTACATCAACTTTCTCTTTCGTCAATAACTCAGCTGCAAAACCTTTCCCTGCTGTATTTGACGTTTTGGAAGCTAGATAAGAACCTCCTTTATCACACTATGTGGTAGAATTAACGCGAAATATGCATAGCAGTGGTTATGAAAAGAGAAAGTCGATGAAGAGAATCGATCAAAGCAGATAAGACATTTTTAAATGTTCATCGAGAGTTCACAGAAATCTCAGCATTATTTGAGTTTTCAGAAAGAAGAAGAGGAAACAACCGCAGCTGTCATTCATTTCTAACACTGACACAAAAACCTATTATTAATTTTTAAACCTCATGTCCTGACCTATTTTTTGAGGTTCTGCGGATATCAAAGACCTCAAAGCATTTTTTTTTTTTTTTTTTCATTTATTTAACGTCGGTCTCTGTTCCGCAATCTAGTGCCAATCACCGACGGACATCGATTGCCATCCATTGACGGCAATCGAATGTGCAGGAAGGCAGCATCCACACCTGCGTGGGATATCGCACCCATTCAACACACATGGGCCGGGACCAACGGCTTTACTTCCCTTCCGAAAGAAGACGTGACCAGAGATTTTTATGCCTCAGAAAAATCCCACCGACCTCGGCTGGGATTGAACCCAGACCCATCAGGGTGTTAGAAAGCAGTCACGCTTACCACTACACCACCGGCGCCGGCTCTCAAAGCATTTAACAATGAATGAATGTTTGGAAGTTTTTAGAGTAAAACATCGACAAATTGAACTGATTTGCACTGAGCTGCTAGATAGCTTGATTGACAGCTTCGAACGTATTAAGTATAAATGGATCGCTCTTACAATTTATCCAGTTTACCTTATTTAACTAGATTGAAGGCTAAAATGCAGGATGAACTTCCGGTATACGTATAGGCATGATTGGTGGGTTGAGCACGGTGGCTGGATTTTCAGTTTGATTATCGACTGCATCAATTTGTATTTAAAACGTGGGCGGAAGCGGAACGGAAACGGAAAGTTTGACAGTTGTCACAAATGAAATCAAAAAGCCTAACCGAAGTCGATTTGGTTCTAACTAGTTTTCAATCCGACAAGTAGGCTTACTCAGATCGGGCTTTTTCGCTGCCGCTGCCGTTCCGCTTCCGCTGGCATTGCGCTTGAGCCTTAACTGTTGTAAATCTTGGATGACACAGCTGTAACGCTATAAATATTTTTCTTCGATTTTTACTCGAACTTTCATTTGTTTTATTGTTGTTTTGCGAAACTTTTTGCGTTGTCATGAGGACATGGCCTTCTGCGAATATTTTTAGTTAAGTGCTTCAAAGATTCAACGGTTTCAACAGCATTGGCTGTCAGTTACGATTGTCAATTTCGGTTGTCCAATCTGAAGCCAAATGCTAATTTTTCTCTGAATTGGCAATAGTTAGATTCAAAGTGTTTTTTTATGTTACTTCATACGTGAAGTTAGCGATTTTCAGAGTTGGTTGGAAATGCTAACATGAAGCTTTAGTGTGATAATTTATTAGCTAGAGAATGATATTAAGAAGAGGGTAGGTGGATAGTTCCGTTAGAGTACGACAGTATGAAAATTGAATAGAAGTTGAAAATGAGCGAAGGGCCATTAATGCGACAGTTTTTTAAAGATAGACGCACATCTTTTGCCTAACCCGTACGATGTACGCGAAGACTTGAAGCATGTCTTCAAGTCTACAGGCAAAAAATGTGCGTCCCTCTTTTGCTCATAAACTGACTGCGGCTTTGGAATAGTTCTAGCGACGTTTTCATCACTACCTAAAGCCCCACGTTGCGAGAGCATTTCCAGTCGATGGTGTGTTATAATGCAATTCTTCTTTGCCCAACTATTGTGTTGCTCCTCTCGTCATGACCAACGTGATCATCTCAGAGAGAAAGCAGTAGGGTGGTTGTTGCGTTCTGTACCATCATCAGCATTGTTGACGGTTACTCCCGCCTTGAGTTGTTACATTCAAAGTGTTTTTATGTTACTTCATACGTGAAGTTAGCGATTTTCAGAGTTGGTTGGAAATGTGATAATTTATTAGCTAGAGAATGATATTAAGAAGAGGGTAGGTGGATAGTTCCGTTAGAGTACGGCAGTATGAAAATTGAATAGAAGTTGAAAATGAGCGAAGTCTCCGCGTACATCGTACGGGTTAGGCAAAAGATGTGCGTCTTTCTTTCAAAAACTGTCGTATTAATGGCCCTTCGCTCATTTTCAACTTCTATTCAATTTTCATACTGCCGTACAATAACGGAACTATCCACCTACCCTCTTCTTAATATCATTCTCTAGCTAATAAATTATCACACTAAAGCTTCATGTTAGCATTTCCAACCAACTCTGAAAAGTTAGATACTGTAAACGTTTACCTATGAAGAAATCGGTGGTTGAAGTAATTGGTTCTTTAAGGGTATTGAGGTAAATGCATATTCGTAATCTGTATTAAAAATGGAACTGAAATCCAAATTATCATCAATTTTGGTACACTGGAACTATTTTAAATAAGTGCGATTAAATCAGCAAAAAATACAATCTTAGTGCGGGGACTTTGTATGGGAGCGAGCTGTCAATTTGCTAGTTTAGTGTCCAACAGTTAAGACATTATTTTGCTTTAAATCTTGATTCAAAAATCGAGATGCAAGTCTGTGAGTTCGAAAAAATATCGTTGTGCTTAGAAAACAAAGCTGATGATGTATAAAAATCGTTTTTTTTTTTCAAATTTAAAGAACCCAATTGTTTTCAAAAGCGCCGTAATCTCATTCACTCCGGAATTATATTCTGAAACACAAAGTTTGTTCAATTTGAACCAGGTGTGCCAGTTATGACAATACGTTCCTATTATGGTATGTTCCAATTATGGCCTATGGAATTTCTATAGGCCATAATTGGAACACACCATAACAGGAACGTATAGCCATAACTGGAACACGTACCCTACTATACTATACAAACTATATGTACTGCGCCACAATACGCTACGAGGTAGCCCCATAACTATGGAACTATGGAGACGCTTGGTTAATTTCTCCCCTTGAATAGCGTGTCATCCGGTGAGTGTATCCCATTTGTCTTTATCCTATCCCACCAATCCACAACTGGCTGCACCAGTGAAAGTTGGAAACAGCCAAGGATCATTGACCATTCATTGATGGTTTCTTTATGCTTTCTCGGTACATTGCGCCGCCACTATAGCCATTCGCCAACACCTCTCGGTCCTCGCCACGCAATGAAAGGAGTAGGATGGTTTAAAACGCACCCTGTTTTCAAAGCGTTCCGATCGTCAATTCGTGAATTTAAACTATGAGCATCGCTAGTTCAGTGCTCGAACTAGCATTCTAGCACATATATTTTCAGAATTAGTAATGCAAAAGCAACGAAAAACCGCACGGGACCATTTCACCTCAGGGGTGCATTTTGGACTGTTCTCCCCTACCAAAGGGTGTGCGCGCTGAAGTTGTTGTATTGTTGTAAACACAAAAGAGAAATCAGCGCCTGGCTAATGTCGCTAATAAATGTGCTATTTCTTATTCATTAGATGGAAACGGGTGCAGAGTTAGCGTTCAGCACCGGTTCGTTTATTCTTTTTTTGCACTTGAAAAGTTATCGCAGGAAGGACTGTCAAGACGTGACGAAGAAAGTAGTTTTTGCTTTGGCTTTGAGATCAGTGAAAACGACGATTCAGTGGAGTAGTATACTGTTTTTTCAAGTTTGTCAATGAAGTGAATATTTGTAAAACTAATTGAACTTCATAGACATAATGTATTTACTAGGTTTAAGATTAGTGAATAAGTGGTATGGTTTTAGAGTTTCGACACGTTCGCATTTATCAAGTTGCACACATTCGTAGTTTGTAGATTGTATGAGAGTAGTACCACTTCCTTCCGAGATCTGCTATTAATTTCGACCTCTTAGATGGAAGTGTTGCTGTCTCCAACAATGGAGAACTCTCACTCAAATTTTCAAATAGACCATCGGTTCTCTTCATCGACTTTCTCTTGCTGTAAAGGGTGATACGGTCAAAATTTGGTCAAGGGAAAACGCGTGTAAATCGGTGAAATCGTTTATTTAAAAAATTAAATTAAATTTCTTTTTCAAGTTCAATTAGTATAAAATTCAGGAAAAATATTCAGTTAGGCTTCCGCTTTTCCAAATCCGAATTGCCGGGCCTTACGCTTGACCCCTGCCATCAGATTTTGTACAGCCACCTTGTCCACCTTCTTCGCCGCAGAAAGCCAGTTTGCCTTGAACTGCTGCTCGCCCTTAGCAGTTTTTTTGGTCTTCTTTAGGTTCCGCTTGACAATAGCCCAGTATTTCTCAATTGGGCGGAGCTCTGGCGTGTTGGGAGGGTTCTTGTCCTTGGGAACCACCTGCACGTTGTTGGCGGCGTACCACTCCATGGCCTTTTTACCGTAATGGCAAGATGCCAAATCCGGCCAAAACAGTACGGAACAATCGTGTTTCTTCAGGAAAGGCAGCAGACGTTTATTCAAACACTCTTTCACGTAAATTTCTTGGTTGACAGTCCCGGAAGCTATGAAAATGCTGCTTTTCAAGCCACAGGTACAGATGGCTTGCCAAACCAGATATTTCTTTGCGAACTTTGACAGTTTCATGTGCTTGAAAACATCTGCTACCTTTCCCCTTCCTTTTGCCGTATAAAACTCCTGTCCCGGAAGCTGCTTGTAGTCGGCTTTGACGTAGGTTTCGTCGTCCATTACCACGCAGTCAAACTTCGTCAGCATCGTCGTGTACAGCCTCCGGGATCGCGCTTTGGCCGTCGTATTTTGTTTATCATCGCGATTTGGAGTCACTACCTTCTTGTAAGTCGATAGTCCGGCTCGTTTTTTGGCTCGATGCACGGTTGTAGACGATACACCCAGCTTATTTGCGGCATCTCGGAGAGAGAGGTTAGGGTTTCGCTTGAAACTACCGGCAACTCTCTTTGTCGTCTCAGCGGCTTCTGGTTTTCGATTTCCCCCCGATCCAGACTTCCTGGTTGTCGACAAACGTTCCCCAAACACTTTAATTACATTTGTAACGGTTGATTTGGCAACTTTTAGCGATTTTGCCAACTTTGCGTGCGAGTAGCTCGGATTTTCGCGATGCGCGAGCAAAATTTTGATACGCTGCTCTTCTTGCTTGGACGGCATTTTGACAACTGAAGATTGAATTCCAAAATCAAAATAGGAGCAACATTCTACACACACACACCTTCAAAATGAGGGGTGTTCAGGTTTTTTAAATGCAAAATTGAAAGAAATACGTCAAGTTGATATTGACCAAATTTTGACCGTATCACCCTTTAATAACGGGTGTTCAATAAAAACTGAGAATTATTTCAGTCACACAGCTAGTAAAAAAAAATTTTTTTTTTCAACTAATTCAGTATTTTTTATTAAAAGCATAATGTTTATTCTTCAAAAACGCCAATGAATATTGGAGAAGGGACCCTGGTCAGCCGTACGACGCAACTTAGTCGCGACGCTCTCACAAGAGCGCTGGACGGCACTGAAATCATTCTCATTTTTTATTGAACACCCGTTAACTAGCTACAAAAACGTTTGCTGAAGTATTTTTTGCATTGGATGCTGGAAGATTTTTGTTTTAACTTTTTTAAACGTTCCAAATTCAAAATAAATTACATTTCATTTTAACCTACGTACTCCAGCTCCTACAGTAGCTTACCAGCCTTAATTGTTATGATATATATCTAAGTGTTTTTACATTGTTCCTGTCTTGGCAATTCAGTATTTTAAACAGGTTTTTGAAATCTGCATGTCATTATAACAATTGACATCTTAAAACTAAAAACTAAAACCAAATCTTATCTAAGTATGAAGGGAATTAATCGTTGCAATTGAGGATTGCAACTATTTTTGCCTGAAATCATTCATTATTTTGTTGGACATTTGTTCTAAAGTCTCAACATTTGTAATTGTATGAAACTTGGTAGTACTGTACCATGGAGTCAACTTCAAAATTATCCTCAGAACTTTGCACTGAATCCGCATAGCCGGTCTAAAAACTTGTTTAAATATTAGAAGTTTATTCTTCAGGCAAAGTTTGGATTTCCTGTTTATAAAAGGATAAAAACATTTTATATATTTGTTACATTTGGCTTGAATGCCCTCAAAGATATTTTTTGAAAGTCGTTTCAACGGTATCTGTTTCCAAAAAAGTATTCTCTGACCGACGGCAATAAAACACGAATGTTCGGTTTTGGAAGACAGATTCCGTTGAAACGTTCATATAATTTTCGTTAAGTTCCTTTCACATATAACTCCTGGTTGGGATTCGAGAAGGTTCTCGACCAGATTACTGTGCTTGTCCGATGTTCATTTGTAGCTTCGTAGGTTACGATTCGTTCCATTTCAACCTTGACGTTGCATTAGGTCCTTAGTAACATTGACGGATTATCTTCGTCGACTTTTTCTTTGCATCCCCACGGCCATGTAATGACATTCCCACTTATTTTCAGCTCACAGATCGATAAAAGAAGCTTTTATGTAGCATCTAATACGTTAAACAAATCAAGAAACGGTTATGTACTCAAGTTATAAACGAGAGAGAAAGTCGACGAAGAGAATCTATCAATGTTACTTAGGACCTAATAAAATTTTCAGCTTCATTTTTGATGAAAATGAGAAAAGCAGCTATCCGCTATCAAAGGGGACCTAATGGGTGATATCAGTTGCTTAGCCATTTGACGAAGGCATGGATCATTCTCATTTGAGGCTATATATCATTCAATTGAGTGTAACCTTCACGCAAACGGAGCTCTGGTCGACATTCCGTCGAAAAAGCTAAGCCAACCCGACACCAACCTGACTTCTACCAAACCCCAACACGATGTTGACCCGATATAAATCATAATAAATCCAAAATTGACCCGACAACAACACGACATTGGGTCGACAACGACATAAATTTGCCTTACATTGATCCGAAATCGGGTCGATTTGTCTGTTCGGGACCATATTAATGGGTTTCTTCCATACTCCACTGTGGTATATCAAATGATAGTGAGTGACTCAATTGACAGTGACGATGAGCTTCGAATGAGAAAGGGACTCTTCAAATTATGGTCACGTGAGAATTCGTTTTCACAGAATTGATTAAATGGTTGTATTGGTTTATCTTCAATCGAATGATATGAAAATTAACAGTACTGCTCTAGACATTTAATCGAATCCCGTCGATCAGGAAGAACGGGATTCGAATAAATGTCTAGAGAACTTTGGGTTAGATGCAAAGTTGAAGCAGTACGAAATGATGCATCCTTCTACGAAAACCTTTGGGATGTGCATTATGGCTTGTGCATACGACCCTACGGTGCAAGTAATTTTGCGTGTAAAACGGCCTGTATACGTTAGCTTCGCGTTGTCCAGTTCCAGTGGTGGTGCTTTCCGATGCCCTATTTTTCTGGTTGAAGTTAACTTCCAACAGGACAAATAAAACGCTTATACCCTGTTCATGTAATATAGACTGTCTTGCAATGAGCACTCATACATAGGAATTCCAGTGAAAACTAGATGTATGAGTGTTCATTGCAAGGCAGCCTATATTACATAATATAAGTCATAGACTGTACGGGGTATTAGTTAATATATTTGTCACATGCTACAAAGCTGTAATATTTATATAATTTTTTTCTCCTTTGGTTTGTTTTTTCCGTCGATCTTGTTTTCCGTGCTGAGCACCAATGCTACCGACGTGCCAGGAAGGCAGCTCCCACACCTGGACCCTACCTATCGACCCATCAACTCATGAACCGGGGACCAACGGCTTTACTTCCCATCCGAAGGAAGGCGTGATCAGAGATGTTATGCCTCAGAACATCCCGGCGGCGCCGACTGGTATTGAACCCAGGCCTGCTGGGGTGAGAGGTAAACACGCTTACCACTACACCACCGGCGCCGTTGATATTTATATAATTAATATACACATCAAAATACAATTGCTCTTCCAATGCACCCGTGTCGTCGTTTGCTTTCACTGATCTATTGTGACTGTGATCATTGACAGCACAGGCGTGTTCAAGAAAACCCCTGATTTCTACCAGCTGTAATAGCAGCATAGGTAGGGCAGCAGGTCTTCTTTTCTTTATTTAACGTCGGTCTCTGTTCCGCAATCTAGTGCCAATCACCGACGGACATCAATTTCCATACATTGACGGCAATCGAATGTGCAGGAAGGCAGCTTCCACACCTGCGTAGGATATAAGATACTTCCCTTCCGAAGGAAGACGTTACCAGAGATGTTTTATGCCTCTGAAAAATCCCACCGACCTCGGTTGGGATCGAACCCAGACCCATTAAGGGTAAGAAAACAGTCACGCTTACCACTACACCACCGGCGCCGGCTAGGGGCAGCAGGTATAGATGAAGAATTTGAAGTAGGGGTGATGTTTGTAACTACGGATACGAATGTAGAATTTGTTCCTCGCTCACCGTTGTTAAAAGCAGAGGGATTTTTACCTTACCGGGAACGTGAAGCGTTTCCTGCCTGTCGCTTAGTACGAGATTGTAGGATCGCTTTGCGAGTCTTAAATTTACAAAATTAAAAGGAATTAGAGGGAATCTTTTCCTTATTAGCATTAAGCCGGGAAAGTTTACTAGTGTTTTGCCTGAATGATGGATCATAGTCATCATCCGTAAGCATATCAAATTGATTGCTCTATTGAATTTCATCACAAGCGGGATCAAGCAATTGCCCTATTTCTCCAAATCAACTTCCAAACAGATTACTATAAGAATCTTTTCCAAATTAATATTCAAGCAGAATTACCTCAGCTAGGGTTCAAACAAGGATCGAAGAGGAATAAGAACAAAACAAGTAAAAAATTTACAGGTAATATTGACCACTGAAAAGTGCTGTTTAAATATGTTGTAGCTTTAGGTAGCAGAAACACTTCCTTGAGCAAAAAGCAAATAAATCCGCACAGCAAGAGAGCACGATGCGGACTGCAAACAAACCTGTCTGCCAATTAAAAGAAATCAGTGTTCACTTGGTTGTCGACAGAAACAGGCCACTCTCAATAAATCTGGGTTTAGAAAGGGCAATTGATCAAGTCAGTTGAACGTGTAAACCATGCCATTCAACTGACTTGATCAACTCACTTGAATTGAAAAAAGTTGAACCAGGCTCAACTTTTCAAGCCAATTGAATTCAACTGAGTTGATCATTTGACTTGCCTGGTCTAAACCCAGCTTAAGTGTCACGCGATCGTCTATTTACTCGGCAGCAACCTTTGTGTGGTTCTCCTCATTGTTCTTCATCAGCAATTCTTTCGGTCGTTTCGTCGTCGACTTTGGAAAGCAACCGTTTCGTGATGAGTGTGTGAGTGATGACCACGTTTTGCGTCCATTGCTACAATGAAAGCACTCTGCCCCCCGTTGGCGTTGCTGCCATACAATGAAACCACTGCAAGCGGATCCAGTTATGATGGAGGAGGCTTATTGGATAGCGGAAGATAAAGTGTTCATTGTGATGTACCTTATGAATATAGTTTTACGCTGTTTTGTATAGTGAAGAAGAATCCTCGGCTCTGTAAAGTTAATTCGATTGGGCTTTATTAAATAAATTTATAAACAAACAAATCAAAAGAAATTACTTGAATAGAATTCCTAGGGAATTGTTGGCGAACCTGGACACGGCGAACAGGGCAGCAGCAAAGCAGATACGATCAGTGGTCAGCGAATCAGGAACAAACCGGGCAACTACCGGCACAATTTGTGGAATACTTTTCTTCCATGCAGTGAGGAACACGAGAAACATTTTTGTTTGTGTTTTCGATAAAGACCAATTTACTACTCCTTTAAAGAAGGCCAACCGATTGTGATCTTCCCTAGCTGATTGAGTTCGAGGTTTATAAAAGCACGATCGTGAAGCGATCGGATCAAAAAGAGATACTGATATGGAGTGAAAAGCTAGTCTACCTACTCTCGTAACTTATCGTTTGGCTCATTTGGTATTGGGAGTATAATAATTCAATTTTTAATGGGGTTCTAATTTGGGATACAAATTTCAATACTTATCAAGTTCTTCAACAGGAATTTACAGGATAATTCAGTGGACAATTTAATGATTGTGAGCATAATTCCAAGTCAACTCTGCAAAGAATTCCATTATTATGAAGGGAATACTGAGAGAAATCTGAAGAATATTCCAAGGGAATGACAAATAGTACTATGCAGAATAATATAACCGAGTTGCGAGAATGGTTAAGAATTGGAAGAGTGACGACCAAGAATTTTATGGGGATAATTTTTAAATCATTATGAATAACATTTCAAGGAAAAACCAGAGAGAATCCCATCAATATTGCAGAGAAATTGAGACAAGAGTTTTGAGTAAACTGTGGAATGATTTAGATGTAAATCCTGAGAGAACTCAAAAGAAAACCTATATGAAGAGTTCCATCTATTAAAGATATTTCAGAAACACGAAAATTTCGGTCAAAACAAATCTTCAATATTGTTAGACTGGAATTATTTTCAACGTTATGGAATTATGACTTGTGAAACCTTCAACATGGAACGATTTTCATTAATTAAAATTAAAAGTTTCTATGATTTCGAATCTCCAACATTCTTTCGAAGTCATCTTCCAAAAATGTTGGTCATTGTGCATGATAAAATGCAATCAAGACCAGGATGACTTATCAAATAGACGTATCTGCTTTTGTATACAAAGATTCAAACGTCCATTTGTGGAAACTCTTAGCTCACTCACGCAAACTAACTGCACCATCATGTTAGGGAAACTGTGCCATACCAGATGGTTGGTTTAGGTTCCATGGGCAAGCTAAGAGTTTCGGCAAATTTACATTTGAATCTTTGTTTACAATACCAGATACGTCTATTTTAAAATTCATCCTTGACTTCATTTTATTTTATCATGCAAAATGGTGATTCTGGTGATGGGGAATTCTGATTCTTAAAAAGTCTCTAGTGTCGGAATGCTTAAGATCGTGGCATTTTGCACTCTGGGATATTGAAAATTTATCAAGAAATATGAATAAAAAATATATATTCCGCAAACTTTGAATCCCAAACGTAAAGAAAAAGTGGAATTCCACATACATAATTTCCACCCTCTATTAGAAACGTCTGTCGAAACAAGCCACTTGATTAAATCAATTCTCAATGGGGGGTCATTTTCATGGTTTGTCAAGGGCGCAGTGACATAGTATTGTCACGGATACACTTGTATGACCTACTATGAGTATGAGCATTATTTTTATAATAATTATTATGAGCACTATACAACAACCATGCACAAATAATACAAGTGTGACCATGGATCCATGTAGTTTGTCATTCAAGTGTATTCGCAGCATAGGGTAGAGAACTATTCGGCCTAATCGCCCATTTTGGGCCTATCGAGCAGAAAACTTCAAATAAATCCATGATTTCATAGTTAACAAGTGAATTATGCGTTTGGTACGATACTTCAGTTAATAAGCTTCCGAACGAAGTCAATGAGAACGCGTGATATGAAGGTTTGCACCCATTATTCCCAAAAACAAAAGAAGCGCTCCGACCGAATCAATTTTTATCTTCATTCGATAGGCCGAAGTGAATTCATTGGCGTTTCAATGGCGTTTCAATGCGTTAGGACGAGTTTAGAATCCGTAGGCCGAGTTTGGCGTTAAGAAGCAGTGTTAGACTTTTGACAATATCTCAACGATTGGTTTCTCTTTATCAAATCTTACGGTACGTACGGAAAGGTAAATAAATTTGAAAGCCATCAGTGATAATAATATTCCGTTTGGTGCTAAACTGCGCTAGATTAAGAAAGACTAAGAGTGGGTTGTGCTTAATAGGCCGGAAATGGGGTAGTTAACCCTATGTCTTTATCAACGATTCTATCTAGTGTTATGTATCGACTTCTGGTTGTCAGGGTTTTATTAAAGTACAGTACCAAACTAAAATATCATATGTCAGTCTCTGTCATACAACACTGTCGCCTAAGACCGTTACGTATTTACGTATTAACGTATTTTAGTTTTTCACATAGGATAAAAGTTGCAAAAGTTGTGCTTGTGTGAATTATGAAAATAGAAAGCAGTGATATCCTAGTAATAACATTTCTGTTCAGAAATGTTTTAATTTACACAACATTGAGGAATTTAGAACGAAATAACACATTGTCACATAATAGTTATTTGATAATTTTCTTTTTGCTTGAATGTTGTTCTACCGTTTGTGTTGTGTGAGAAAGACGGCGGTAGAGGTGAAAACCGTCAACCGTTTTATCAATTCAATTCGGTGCTGAAACATCTTTAACATCTACAATATAATATAATTCATTAATTGGAAGCTTTCCATTTTTGTTTGATATTGAAACTCTCTACTGAAGTGTTCTTTCATTGAAATCCAATTGAGATCCTCGTTATGCGCAACCAATCTGGCAACCAGTCCCTCGAAGTGGGGTGGGATCAGCCTCCCGTGTCACGCCGATGGACCACGCGGAGCGAATTATCATCGTCATCACAACGTCACCATCCAGTTTGTATACATCCTTCGGTTCGAACGGACGTGTTTTCTCCGCACAGATCTCCGTGTATGGTGTACTCAATGGAGCCGCGCAAGCGTTTTCCCACACGTTTGGCCACAGGTCCTGTCTCCTCTGTGTTGTGAAGCTAGTGAACGCAAAAAGGCGCAATTTATCCTTTTGTGTGCCATCGACGGCTGGATGCTGACGACAAATCAGCCACTCTCGAGTGTACAGCCAGGGGATGAAAGTATATGAGTGAAAAACGATGTTCTCTTCCTGAAACAGCTGCTTTCGCCACCGATTTACTATACGGATGCAAAACTGCTGCTACTAGTAGATAGACGATGAACGGATGAACGTGTCGGAATCGGGATAGTTCATTAATTTGTGTGCATCTACCTACGTGAACGTGAGTCTTTTCACATGTGATTTTCCCAATCCTGGATCAGGACGAGTGCAGTTAATTGTTAGTTAAGTTACGAACCGATTGAATGCTTTCGAGCGGAAAATTGAGTGTGAAAGTGAAAATCAATTTAATTCCCCATTCCATCGTTCGTGGATTAAATTCGAGAAGGCGTCCTGTTCTTCCGGAAATGACGAAGGAATAACGACTGCGAGGGGCAAGCAGCGTGAAGTGATTCAAAGTTTTTAATTTTGCCTTATCCTACTCGTTTTCGACAGGGCATTATTAACATAATTGGGCGATCTTGCCAGGCGAAGGGAAGTAAAACTTGGCACGATTCTTCGAAAGTGTAGATTTTTCTACACGCATCGGTAATGAGATTTTCGATGGATTTTAAATTTGTTCAATGCTCGCGCTTCATCTATTGGCTCTGGGCTAACAGTTTCCCAAGTGATTTGCAAAATCATCCTTGAAGAAACACTCCATCTTAGTCCTCTTCCTTTGATGTTGCGTACCATTAAGGACAATTTTCAGCGAAACAAGGTCGAGAACCGCTCAAACTAAGCGATCTCATTAGCTACTGGCGTATTTTTAGCAACACATTCTTTTTCCATTCACCGCAATTTAGCCTTGAGGTATGAACCGCATCGGGTGAAAACCACAAATTGAATTGCTCGTATTGGGGTGATTCTTTCCAAGGTCGCTCCCGCTATGTTAACATGTAACCATAACCAAACACCGGACATGAGGGTGGCTCTAGTTATTCGATTTGCTTCACACATCGCATTCGATTCCAATATTTAATCTAATTTGGTTGCACTTAACCAAATGGTCCGTATCCTGATTTAAAACCCATTGCCATGTGTGGAGCAAAATGGATAATTTGAGCCACCCTACTGGATTCGTTCAGTTACTTCACAGTACGATGAAACTGTGAATAGTTGATAAGAGGAAATGACAGAAACAGCTCGAGGCTTGGTGACATAATTATAATTGAAATAGATGTATTACTTCGAATAGCATATGTCTCCAGTAGCTGCAGAGTGCGGGTTTGAACTGAAATATTATTACCAGTTTAATCAAAATGTATATGGAATTAATCAGGTTGATTGGCTGTGAATTAGATATATGGTAATTGCATTCAATTTTATCCATATTGAATAATTTTAATCAGATACGCAGAGCGCTCAAGACGTAGAATATATTCTTAAGTTGTGGCATCTAGTGTTTTCTTCAATAATGATGCGAAACCATTTCTTCTTATTTTTGATCGTCAGTTTTCCTTTAAACATGGTGAGTTTTCATATTTGAACCTTTTAATTAGCTCTATAAATAGCTACTTTCCACTTATAGTTGCAGTAGTGTTCTTATGATAATGGTTGTTTTCTTTTCTGGCACGTTTTGATTTTTTCCAAAAATATTTGAAACAAGATATAAAAAATCCAAGAAAATCAGATTGTTCATTAGATTCTCGAGAAAATTTACATATAGCTTTTTTTTCTATTTCATCATGAAAAAAATTAAGGGTTATGTTGCCCCGTAACGTGGGAAGATCAACTTTTCGTGGTACGTTACGCCCTTGGTCTACAAACCATGAAAAATAAAAAAAATAAACAAATACAATCAACTTTTTTCAATACAAAATCAATTTTTTTAATACCATTATGTTTTTTCTAAACAGTATTTTAATTACCTTTCATTTGATATTTTGACCTTTGAAATCGGCCTGATCACGAGCGTTCATCTTTCCACGTAGGAACCATCCAGCTCCTGGACAGTTGTAGTACCGAAATTCTGTCACAAATAAAGGGCCTGTTGAATGAAAACAACTGCACCCTGGATCTCTGGTTTGTGAGTGCTCGTGATACAGCCTCTCCTTCCCACGGCACCCGATCCTTTAGTCAACGAAGTGCAATATACACCCTGCTTTAGTTATCGTGATCGAAAATAATATTGTCCATGATTTCATCAGTACTCCAAACGCTGTGTCATATGACTTCCGTAGAGCTGACCATCGCAGTATTGACCATGTGCTGTCTATCCTAGGTTAAGAGCATATTCTAGATCCTGTAGACGTCAACATTGCTGCACAAACCTTTTCTCACGTCTTGACATATGTCATTGACAGGCACATTTCCAAAAAGAGCATCCATATCGATTCTCGCGTCCCGTGGATGACGAAAGATCTTCGCTCGTTGAAAAGAACTAAGAAGGCTGTTCTCAGAAGATTTACTAAATTCCGCACACTGCCGCTAAAATGCTACTATGGCAGACTCAACCACAAGTAATAAGCGGTTAAGTCGTCTTTGTTTTCAACGGAGGATGCAACGGCGGCTATAATCACATCCATAACTACGAACCTGTTGTGCCGTCTTACATCACAGACAGTTTGATTGCTCGGACCCAAACGGACGTTATCTACTTACGGCTGCCTTCGATAAGCTGAACTACGAAATTGCGATCGCTAAGCTTGATAGGCTAGAGATCGGTGGAAATCTTTTGATATGGTTTCGTTCATACCTCACGGAGCACCAACTGATACTAACTTTGGGTACTTGTCGCTCAGCAAGCTTTTGCGCAAAGTCCGGTATACCTAAGGGTAGCCATCTAGGACCATTGGTATTTCTCCTTTACTTCGACGACGTTCACCATGTTATCACAGGGCCACGATTATCGTTTGCAGACGATCTGAAAGTTTTTCTGCGCATCCGCTCACTCGCCGACTGCCGTTCTCTCCAAAATCAGATTGACATCGTTGCTGAATGGTGTAGTCTAAACCGACTGGTGGTCAATCCAGCTATGTGTACAATCATACTTTCTCACGCAAGAAACAACCGATTATTTTCAACTACAAACTACTAGGCACGACTATCGAACGGGTGCATTGCGTGAAAGACTTAGGCGTTTTTCTGGACTCAAAGCTGACATACTCACACCATATATCGTATGTCGTCGACAAAGCGTTCAGAACTCTTGGCTTTGTCTTCAAGATTACTAAGAACTTCACAGGAGATAGTGCGGAGATACCCACTTCGTTTTCCAAGCTACGAGAATCGCTGCCAATTAATCATGTTTTGTTGTTTTTGACATCTTCCACTTCCAGAGGGCCAGTCACTTCGAATGTATGGGAATGGTAGGAAACCATTTGGAAATGCATGAGAATTGTTAGTTTTTATTCATTATCGTCTTTACGGGCAGTTTTAGATGCACAAAAATTGCACGAGTACATTATTATGGTGATAAGGTAAACACTCGTTCATTTGTTTCCTTCTGTGAAAGCATGGTTAGTCACAAATCGTGAATTTTCTGATATTCTCCATACTGCAAAAATGATTTTCCTACCACTGAAGGGGTGACATCTCTCGGATCTTCAGTATAGCTACTAGTCAAATCATATAATTAATTGATAAATGTCGAGTCCTTACGTATCCGAAGAGATGTTTTCGGAGCCTTAACCATCGCCGATACTCTGCAAGGAAGAATCGACTGCGAAGCAATTCTGCAACAAGTGAACATTAATGTTCAACCACAGACAAACAGACATAACACTTGCAAGTTGTTCGTCGAACAAGCATTTAACGGACAATTTAAAAGTATCGTAGTTGGTAGTACCGCCACCTGTGGCGCGCATAGTCAATTCCCTTGCGTTTGACGTTTACACACTGCCGCCATCTGTTCAGTGTAGTGCCCACCAGAGTGTACTCAACAGATGGCGGTAATGTTTTAGCGACGATGTTTTACAGTGAGAATAATATTCAATGTGTTATGTCTGTTTGTCTGTGGTTCAACCTCGATCACTACGTAACAGTCTTATGCTAAAACTTCCACTTCTTCGAACTAACTATAGCTGAGGGAGCGCTATTTACGGCTTAAGTTAAGTAGTTAACACTACTGACTGTACATAATTAAACATATAGGGGAATTTACGTATTCTCGACAATCTAAGCAGCGTCCGCACTTCTATTAGCATTTTGTCAGCGTTACGCACATATATCACGTGTCTGTTTGTTAACATTCATCTGCTGCTTGCTTCTCTATCCATTCCAATCGACAGAATTTTTCAAACCGGTTTGAAAGCGATTTTACAACGCTCCAAACTCCTCAGGTGAGTGTGACTATTGCCTCTTTTTCTTCGGCAACCTTCCCATTAGAACTGCGTGTTAACCAGCTGTTCTATTATCGGCAACTCGAAATCAGCCCCATTTTGTAGCGCGTATACTTCATTTGAAGAAAAATCTGGCATAATAGGATTGCTCGGTCGTACAAATATAATCAGATTGAAGCTGAAAGACTAAAGAATCGTTTGAATACATTCAGGGAAGTGTGTTGATGGGAAAACATAGTGAAATTATCGTTTAAATTTTGGTTGCCGAAAACAGTCAATGGGTGCCGAAGCCAACATTTACCCTAGTAAAATCTAAAAACTACTCGTTACGATTTGTTCTCCAAGAAAATAGAACGATACATTTTCGTCGCAGTAACTCACGTGACATGTGAAAGTCAAACACAGATGCAACTCGGTTGAATTATCTTTGAAGACCGATGATAGCGCTATGCAAGCCGTAGTTAGTTCTAATAAGTGGCAATCGAAGCATCTGGTTGTTCCTCAAGGACCTAGGCTGATGTTCATTTGTTCAAATACAGCTGGGCAATCAACTCGATTTTGTGTTGTGAGGTTCTAGTTGTTCCTAGATGTTCCTCATAGGGGGCAGCCTAAAAGCATTACGCCACGGTAATCTCCGAAGTGCGTAGTGTAGTGAATGAATCTGCGTTGAACTGGCTCGATTCGCTCAACTCCATTATGATTCAAAAGGGTTCCAAACAGCTGCACCATATTTTAATGTAGATCGTACCAGGGAACAGTTTAACGATTTAGGGCAGTACACGTCAGTGAAATCCTTAGCTATCCTAAAGATAAACCCCAAAGATCCGGAGGCTTTGTCTACCATGAATGAAATGTGCTGCTTGAACGTCAGTTGTGAGTCAAAGATAATACCCAGGTCCTTCACGTGACTCTTCGTTCAATTGAAATACCCAGGAGTGTGTACTTGAACTTTAATGGCTATTTTTTTTGCGAGAGAAGGTGATTATAGAGCACTTGTTAGGGTTTACTGTCATGCAGTTCAAGTCACACCAGTCACTGAATCTATCAATCTGATTTTGTAGAAACATAGCGTCATCATGCGTTTGAATATTGAGAAAAATCTTAAGATCATCAGCGCATGACAAACGAGGTGTCTCTAGCACAAAGCTCACATCGTTGAAATAAATTAAGAAAATTATTGGTCCGAGGTGACTTCCCAGACAACCAGAAGTCGTATAACAATGTACAGACAGTATCGTAAATTGCTACAGTTTAAGTCAAATCGCATATAAGAATGACATACCTCGCATTATGTTTAAGTTAAATCGTATAGAATGCAAATTTCCGACCTATATGCGATGACTCATTTTTCCGCCGTACTGTATCACAAATTAAATCGGATTACATCGTAAGACTTTTCAATATGAATTTGTTAGTACAGATTAAATCGTTTATGATGTTAAATCAAATCTTTTAAAATAAAATTAATATAAACACGTATATGGCCTCCACTTTTGTACGTATAAGCAATTTCTTTGCTGTTTGTTTGTCGAATTGTTTGTTTGTATATCACGAAAATAACTTTGAATATACGTGCTTTCTGGTTGTCTGGGATTCCTTGAGGAATACTTGAAGTTGCTGGGAAATCGAACGAATTGCAATCCTCAATAGACACACTGACTTGGCGCTCGGTAAGATACGGCTGGAACCAAGATAGTAGACAGCCACTAACCCCTAGCCGTTTCAATTTAGCGATGGTGATAGCGTGATTGATCTTGCCAAATGCTGCTGATAGGTCGGTGTAGATTGCATCGGACTGATGTCGCTCAACTAGGCTTCTCGGAATGTACAAGGTGGAGCATACCAGTTTAGTAGTCGTTGATCGGTTGGAAATGAATGTATGTTGGTCTTCATGGAAATACTGCTCACAGTACAACTAATTCGAAGAGTTTTGACATAGCGCACAGCGAGGTGATTCCACGGTACTGGATACATTTGTGCGTTCTTCCAGCAGATCGGGAAGATTCCAGTGCTCAAAGACAATCCGAAAAGATGACACAGAAGCTTCAGTAAACACGTTAAGTGTTCCATTAAGAAAACGGACGGTATTCCGTCTAGTCCGGGATTGTAAGACGATTTCAGTCTGGGTGCTTCATCGACCGGGATGTCGTTCAGTACGTGATTGGAGACTGGTACATTGAAAGCAGCTATAGCAACTTTTCGGGATGATATAAATACTCTTGTTGACAAACACGATGGAAAATTTCTTCAAGGCTAGATGCAACGTTAACTCCTAACTTCATGGTAGAAGGGAGACCGGACTATTTGCGCTGGTCATTCTCGTACTTGCAAAAACTCCGTGGATTGGACTCCAGCTTGCCTTTTTGTACGCCAAGTTTAGCGTCACGTAATAATCTCGAAGTGATCTAGTGCGGTATCTCGTAAACCGTCAACGCAGCTCTCTTGATGGATTTCATCTTACGAAGACTTTTCGTTTACCACGGATGATGATCTCGATCTCAATGCACCGTTTTTGACACATGCCTATCGATAACATATGACAGAACATTAGCAAAAGTCCGTGTGGCAATTTCCACGTCGGTGCTATCGAGCACAGTTTCCCAATCGAGATCTCAGCGATACTATTGTGATAAGCTTTCCGGAAATTGTAGGTAACAGTAGAGATACTAATCCTGCAAGGTAATCACTAAAGCAGGATGATGAGCGGCATCCGTCACCCGTGGAACTGGTGCAGCAGATAATGGAGGAGCACAGTCACATTCACTGATAAAGCAAAGATCCAGGGTCCGGTTCTTTTCGTTTACGACGTTGTTGATTTGCAGTAGCATAGCTGCACTGTAGCTGTCTATAAGTTCAGTTGCTCCAGCGTAGAGAACCGAATGTTCTAGGTCAGGATGAAGAAAACCGCTATAGAACGGGCGCAATGCAGCTCCCGGATGATTGAAATCTCTGAGAATGATCACTTCATCCACTGCAGAAGCTTTTTCGAGAACTATCATAACCGACTGCGCATGAAAACGTATGAGCGCACAATCGTATGAGCGTATGGGTACGATCGCGAGGGATGTATACGGCACACCGGAAAAGCATATGATAGACCAGTTTTACCTCAATCCAGATCTATTCGATACAATCGATCATACTTACTTTGAGTTTGGAGTTGAGCTATTAACACATCTCCGCCGTGGGACTTGTGGCCTGATGATGATCAGAGAATAACTGACTAGATAAGGTGTGTCCATCGAGCCATGTCTCTGTCTATACAACAACGTCATAACAGTGGTCCGAGCAGGCTAGCAGGAATTCCGTGACACTGGAATTCATACCACCGACATTTTGGTAGTTATTTAAAATTTGACTGGTGCTAGTAGTTGAGTATGAATCATCCGACGAACGTACGAAGCCGCTGCAGTATGAATTCACGTCAGGAAGAGAAACTTCTGTATTCACGCTGTACTAGCCTGATAGAGCAGGCTAGGAAGCCCCTCTCTACTTCCGACCATAGGACCGAGACGACTGTGGTCCCGGGGTCGATAAACAATTTTCAGCTGAGTTATCAAGTTGAGAGTCGATGTTAATCGTGAATTCGACGGAGTGGCTGAGGTTGTGGGAAGAATCGTCACGCAGAGGATCTTCAATATTAAAAATATACTAGCCTGGGCAAGCTATTTGGAAGACAGGTGTTTGTCAACATTGATTCCTTGTCAGTCAGAAATAGGTCTGGTGGAATAGCAGGTTTATTTTAATTTTTTTTTTAATTTAAATAAAAAAATCATCAAATGCACACCCAATGAGATCAACCCAAATATGAGTATGTTTGCACTTTTTGCGATTTATGAGTAAACTAAATCGCAAAAAGTTCTGGAACTCGACGCGATAACTGCATTTGCCACATATTTTCCTGTGGAAAACCTCATAAATCTGCCGGAAAATGAGGAAAATTTACGAAAATTTTAATCAGTCTAGAAGTAGTACCAATAGACTGAGTGAATCCAATCTTGACTTAACTCATGTTCGGGAATTTTGTCCTGGAAAAACTCAGGAAAATTTACTCAGCGTTGAGTTCCTGCATTTGCGATTTATCAGTAAACTGAACTCAAATTTGGGTCGGTCTCATTGGCCGTGGGGAACACAGGCTGAGCGCGTTATTTTTATTTACATGAAAGGTGGGGAGTTCTATTCACTCACCGGTATATCTTGCCCATGGTTGAATCAGTTGAGCTGGTTTTCTGTTGGAGATAAGTTATAATTATTAAATTGACTCTCATCGCATTAAAATAATCAGCTCAATTAGTTGAAAGAAAGCCAAGAAATACCAGAGGGTGCATGGCACCACCAACACGCTATTTGGAGGTGGGTGATTGTGTATTTTTAATTAATCCTGGTAGATTGCGCCTTGAGCTCATAAGATTTGTAAGATTGCGTTATGCTTTTTAGCCTAAAGAAGTCGAAATGAATTTCATAGATTTGAATGAAAAGCGTGAAAGACGATATTCTTTCATAAGTCGCCCAAAGAAAATTCCTACGAGCAACAAGCGTGTTTTCCGCCAGTTTGCTATCGAGCACTGGTACATCATGCTGTATTCAGCAAAGTTGTTCCTTATTGTTTAAGCTACATGTGCTGACATTCTGACTTTACCCAAAGCCAAAAGCGCAAGCTCGTGTTTCATCCGAATGAGCTGAAATTTTCCAAAAGTGGTGTTCTCACCTAATGGCACAAATCTGCGGGTTGGCCCGTTGAAAATAATGATAAAATATTCTCCCATATAAATGTGGGCCAGTCTAATCCAATATTTAGTAAATTTATTCCGAACCTGTACAATGAGTGATGCAAAATTTGAAATTTTCGCTTCACAATACTTAAACGATTCCAAATTGGATCCTGACTAACCTCTCGAAATTTGAACCCATTTGGTGAGAAACTGAGATGGCACAAACCATTTTATAATTCACTATATCAGTCTGCTGCAAAAATTTTCAACTGTACTAAATTTTCCCAGCTAAAACTTTGCTGAAGACCTCTTTTTGATTAAATGCAAGCATCGAAAGTTATCAATGGTTCAATGAGCTGATGTTTCATGATCATGCTCAATCAACTGCTCAGCAGGAAACATTGGTATTTCTGGGGCGTTGAATAGGACATAGAAACGATCTTCAGCAAAGTTGAAGCTGAGAAAATTTTCTATAAGAATGGCAATCGCACTGTTTCGCAGCTCAATATGGAAAAAAAACTAGAAGGCAATGAACAAAAGTTGACATTTCCCATAGTAATTTTCATGTAAACTTCAAATGACTTGTGCGAAGTCTGTTTCTAACCAAATGAGTTGTAACGTTGGGAGGCTAATCAGGACCCGATTTGAAACCATTTAAGCACTGTGGAGCGAAAAAGTCAAATTTTGCATCAGTCATATCACAGTGTACATACTTTGTTCAGTTTACCCCATTTATTCCTTAAAAAAAAATTTGCCAATTTGATTTATTTCTAACGTGTAACGGTAATTTGAAAAGCTTACCGACTTGTTCTGTCAAATTTTACCGACTTCGATGATCTGAATTAAGTGTGTATAAAGCTATCGTACTTAAATATGGGAGGAACGTGACAAACCAAACCTGCATAACTTTTAAAAACTTGACCTAAGCTTCAAGCTGATAGGTAGCTGTTGTGTCTCACCTTGTTTCATTCCCCCTATAAGCGCATGAAGTTCATAAAAAAATAGTGCTCTTCAAGGAATAATTATAGCGGCTTACAATCTTTGACAAAAACGTGTGTTTTTGCGGTTCTGATAATTGTCTAGAACATTGTGAGCCGCAAAATAAAACAAATTTAAAAAGTTATAACCAAAAAACTAAATTTCACGTAGTTCCCATAAAAAATTCTTCACAATTTCGAAAATACTAGACATAGAATTTTAACTTCTTTAGCAAAGTTGCTTGTTTTGATATTTTTCACAACTTTTCTCATGACATAATTTACCTACATTTTCAAAAAATTGTTTAATATATTTTATCACAGTATGAACAAGCCATGTCTGTTTTTTAGGTTCAAATTGGATGTTCATACAAACAAATCTTCTCAAGAGATTTTATGGCTATTATGAAAAAGTCTCTATGCTTTAGGATAACAGTGCCACATTTTGCCTTTTTGGCCACGGCGCTTCTTGAAAGTCATGTTGAATTGTTCAACGTCATGTTATAAAGGTTATTTTGAAGTATTTCAGTACATTTTTCCGTGTTAAAGCCATTTCGATGTTTTAAGGTAATTAAGGCGCTAAATTGATCATGCACACGATGTTATTTTTTTTTCTTTTTAATGTCGTGTTCTGTCTACGCTTTCGACTATACTAGCAAGCATTTTATTTATAACGTTGTAGAACGACGCACTTGCCACGACTCTCTCCAATTCTCGTTCAGCAGAAAAAGCATACGAAGTCGAGTATGAGAGGAAATGAGCGCTTCTTACTCGCTTTTAGTCCATCCGTACTCCGAAGCATGGAGAGAGCAGTGGAGAAAGCACAGGTCTGATAATCGCAACGCTCGTTGTTTGAAGTCCAGTCGGCAACCTTCCTTCTATTTTTTTCGACGTGATTCATTTCACTCACTAATACACTCCACATTTTTCTTTCTCCATTTTATTGTATTGGACTGCAGCTCGGTATATCGCATCCTCCGTTCATACTGCGATGATGAATCCCTCATAATTGTAAGCAAATCTTACATCCTTCGGTTGGTTGTGGCAACTTTTCCAGTATCCAAGTGACAGCGACAGGTATAAAACCTTTATTCTGAGGTTGGAAACTGTGCTGTAAAATTCTTTCGGAGCTTTTACCTTTGAACGACAGATGACGCGATTGTGCCTCACATAGCGGTGAGAAAAATGGAAAGTTGTCCTTCTTGATATGTGGTCTTCGGTTGAATGCTATTCTATCCTACGAAGATAATTTCAATTTTAGGAGCCTTGAATGCCATGTCGTTTGTAAGATCACTTTGACCTAACAATATCTATCTTTAATATTGCAGGGTCTCGACTTTATAGATTAAAGTTTTAGGACCGCTTATATAAATAAAGGAAGGATATTCAGGAAGATAATTAAAAGTAAATCTATGACAAGCTTTCTTTTAAATATTGAGCAATATTCATTAGGGTGGCCCAAAACAAAACATTGTCTGAAAATCTAGTGGCTCAACCTCTACATAAATGATAGATATGCAAGTAGCTATGACTGTTTCAAAAAAGTTTTTTAGAGCAGTAACTCCGATGAACGAGACTTAGAGGTTGCACCAATGAGATTTTTGAAAAAAAATAATTTTTTATGCATAGGTATACAATCTTGAAACCTTTTGTGAGGCCTTTATATCTTCGTTCATCTTAACCATTTTTGCACAGTCTTATAATTTGGGGGTTGGAATTAAGCTGGTGGGTGACTGCAATGATTGCAAAAAAAAAATGTTCACATACTTGTTATGATAATGGGTTTAATATTAAATAAAAAGTGGAACGAAGTAGGCTGTGCCGGTGAACGGTCGTGTTTATTTTTGCTGTCAAGATTTTTTCTCGTGATTCCCGTTCTGAAGTGCTTTTAATGAAGAACAATCCCCAGTTTAGTTTTCGAGAACTTATTTTAACCTGAAATGTTAGTTTCTGTGGAACTTTTCTCCTAATGAACTGCAGTCCAGCTGTACAATCCGCCGTACCATCCAGGTCGTAACGGAGCCAACTACCGCTATGGATCAGGTAAAGCCGGGACCGTTCCGACATCTCTTCCAACGTGACAATCTTATCTGTGGAAAATGAGACGTTTCGGACAGTTTCGCCCCGAGAACCCTTTCCCATCGGGAAGCAGCTGGCGGTACCGGAAATGGAAAGCATTGGTTTGAGAAAAGTCTCCAGTTCATCAACGATTTCTCGCGGTTTGAATTCCACGTGACCTTTACGGACAAGTCAAGTCAATTGGTGAGTTCGTTCCAGTTTAATTTTTTTCGCCATATACTTAGGTAAGGTAGGTGCGACAAAAGTAATAAGTATATTACAAATTGACGTATGCTTGATCCGGTTTGAAAAACATTGGTTACTGCTTTCGGGAACGTCATATTATTTGAATAGTTTTTTTTACTCAGGCTTGAAATATCGTCCGTCGTAGCTTGTTGTGATGTAAGTGGCTTTAGAGCAACCGTTCTTGCTTACTGAGCAGAATATCATGGGTTAGCACCCAAGCCTCTTTGCATTACTGGGGCCTATATTGAAGAAACCCGTTATTGGTATAATTCGGGTGAAACGTACGCTAGAAGCGGTTTGTTAAACATTGTTAACTGTTTTTAGGGACGTAATTTCATTTGTATACACTATCGATCATATGTTTAAGGACACCCCCAAAAAACCATGTAAATATGTTTTGTTCAATGATCTCTCATTTTACGTTCAATGTTCGATCTCCAAAGATTATTTGAATGGTATGAATGGTATAGCATAAGTGTTCTACTACTACTTTTATTTCAAAATATGGCCAATCCAATTCTGAGAAAATCAGTCACGATTTTTCAGAGTAAGTTTTGAAAAATATTGTAACTTTGGGTGATCTTTTAGCACACAAAATTAGAAAATTATATTGAACAATTTGCCTACGAGATCTAAAGAGAACTAAAAATTGGACGTAACATGACAGAGATATGAATATAACAAATTTGTCATGATTTTTTGGGGATGTCCTTAAACTTATGATCGGGAGTGTAACTAGACGGGACTTGAAAGATCATCGGTCGTAGCTTGTTGTGATGTCAGGAGCACGGTAGCCGTAGAGCGGTCGTTTTTGCTTACTGAGCAGAAAACCGTGGGTTAGAACCCAGGCCCCTTTACATTTCTGCATTGATAGGGTCGACCAATGTGCCTTCCAGCCATTTCAAAGATTGCAAGTCTCATTCGCGTTAATTTCAGACTAGACGGAATTTTTCCTATTTTATATAAGTGATATCTGCTAGGGCAGTGACCAGTTATCAAACCAGTTATTACCCGAAGATATCTTTTACTAAGATTAAGTAAAATTACTTGGTCTTATAAATCTTTTCGCCTGACTGGACACATCTGTGGCGTTCCAACTGGATTCTTCTATGGACGTTTCCCAACTTTTTAGTTCCATCCTTATAGTAAACTCAGGGGCTCCACAAAATGGTTCCGGACCGATGAAGTTCGATGCAGAAGCTCGTCTTGCTAGACTGTCGGCATTTTCATTTCCTTCAATGCCACAATGGCCGGGCACCCAGTATAATATGACTTCGTTCCTTTCGGCCAATTATTTTACACTAGTGCATTAAGAGCAGCTTGGCTATCCGAGAATATACAGATCTTGGCAAAATTGTATTTTCTTGCACATTCTATGATTGCTTGAATTTCTGCTTGAAATACTGTGGGACTATGTCCCATTGCAATATGGTCCGAATCGACAATTTAGCAGGAAAAAATTGTTTTCTCCGTTGTTGTTCATTTTAGATGCTAAGTGTCGTGAGAGAAGTTGTTTGTTATCATACCATGCTTCTTTTGAGCAAAAAGTCGGTTAGGGTGGTCCTCGTTTAAATCAAAATTCATATTCAAACTTTTTTGTTTCAGGTTACAGGTAGTTACATTGCTTTGCAAAGTTGTAGAACATATTATTTTAGACAACTTTGATGAATACACCATTTATCTATATCTTTAGTTGACTGTTTTAGAGCATTTATTAAGTATTTATTTAGGGTGTGTCCCTTAAAAAACAGTTTTTTCATTCTTTTTTGAACCATTTATTTTAGAAAATGGTCTTCAAAAAACTTGTAGAACAAATATTGGCGCACTTTTTTACTGAACAAAGCATGTTGATAAGTCCAAATCAAGAAAAAAAATCATTGAATATTACTATCTTTAAGTTACAAATAAAAACATAATAAATTCTATCTCTTTTACTTTACATTCTACAAAAAAGTTGTGCAAAGAAGACTTTAAGATCTTGTCAAAACCTACAATTTTAATGAAGACAGTATGTTGTTATGTTAAGACATTTTCAAGAAACAGGTAATTTTCATATTTTTTTAGGGTATTCTTGAAATTGATTTATTCAAATTTAAAGAAAGTTGTCCTCGCAGTTTTTTCCTCAAATATTTCTTTAAGTATGGCTTTTCAGATAATATCACAAGAAAAATTTTAGCGATCCAAGTCCATGTGATATAAGCATTTTAACACCACTTGGTTTTTTGGGCAAAATAGTCTATAATTTTTAACGTTAAGACTTATCATCATGTTTTGTTCAGTAAAAACGTGCGCCACTATTTGTTCTACAAGTTTTTTGAAGACTTTCTAAAAGAAAATGGTTAAAAAAAGATAGAATAAAAAACTGTTTTTTTAGGCACACCCTAACTAAATACTTAATAAATGCTCTAAAAGAGTCATCTAAAGAGATAGATAAATGGTGTATTCAGCAAAGTTGTCTAAAATAATATTTTCTACAACTTTGTTAAGCAACGTAACTACCTATAACCTGAAACAAAAAAGTTAGAATTGGAATTTGGATTTAAACGAAGACCACCCTAACCGGCTTTTTGCTCAAAAGAAGTATGGTATGATAAAAAACAACTTCTCTCACGACACTTAGCATCTAAAATGAACAACAACGGAGAAAATATTTTTTTCCTGCTAAATTGTCGATTTGGACCATAGTGCATTGCCCAAGCAACATTGCAAGTTTTATCCAGGTTTTATAGCATTCTACAAGTCTAAATCATGGTCTGCAGAACCTTCATAAAACCAGAAATGTTACTTGGGTGGTATAACCACCAGCTCCAGTATCTTCACCCATCTTCGAGCCATCGGTGTAAAATACAATAGATCCTGGACGTATGTTTGGCCCACCAGACTCCCATGTATGGCGGCTTGGTTTAACCACTTTGAAGGGAACATCTTAGTTTGTCTTTGTTACCATCTAATCTTCTATTGTTTTTACAGCTGAATTTAACATGAAATCCTTAAGGATCTTTAGATGCCCTACCAAGTCACCATCTAAAAGTTTATTTTGACGGCTAAACTGTAAAGCACTTTTTGTTGCCTGTGGTTTAACAAATTGGTGTAAGGGCAAAATATTGAGAACGGCATCCAAAGCATCTGATGATGTGCTTCTCATTGCTCCTGTCATTGATATACAAGCCAGTCTTTATATAATCCGGAGAAGCAAACATTTGATATGTGCAGTCAGTCTAAGCTAAGGTAAGCTAATGGATTTAATATTAAATAAAAATGTGCGGATAAATTAACCGCCAAGCATTTTGTGCACTACGGTACCTACTGAGAAACAAAAATCATTGGAGCTACCTATAACAGGGTTAATGAACGAAAAATCCAATAATATTACATTGGCGAAGACGTCGTAGATGACTTGTCAACGTTTGCCTATAATTCACATGAAAAAGCATAAAATCCTAATGTGTCTGCTGCGCAGTGCTGAACATTCAGCCATCATCTCTAGGCAATATCAATTAAGGGGCAAATTAATTGCAATTTCTTTTTTCGAGGGAATCAAAAATTATCATAATTCATTGAAAATTCCTCCGAATCATGTTTCAAGCAAAATTTTAGTTCAATTTCAGAAGGCGTATTGTTTTCATTTCCAGTTGATTTAACACTGAATGGCGTATCCAATGTATACGTCATTGAGCAAAATGCGGTACAACAAGCGTTCGCGTTTTAAAACAGCTTTTGTTAATCGATTGTATTTTATGAAGTGTGCTCACAAGAGAAAAATGGGACAGCAACATGCATAATTCATATTAAATTGTGCAATCATTTCCAGCATGTCAAAGATTGATAGTCACCATCAATTACTATTTTTTTTGCGTGCATTGTTGTTCGGATGTATCGAACGACAAATCTTAGTGAGGTGGAAAATTTCCTCCCCCAGGTGTTTGACCAGGTACGTCGACCGTTGACAAATGAAATCTATCTGAATAAAAATCAATCATCATTATTTTCCCATTGCTGAATGGTGGGGGAAAATGGATGGCTTGCGCGCCATTCGACGCTCCGACCGAATTCTAATTAAAACAAGATACCTGGTGTGCAAAGTGAAAGAAAATTGCGATCTTTTTTAATTTGGGTGAAATTTTACGCAGCTTTCACTGAGAACAAACGCAAGAAGGGGAAAACAATTTTCACCTTGAATAGACGGTCGGTCCGCATTGGTGTGGAATGATCGGATTGGAAAGGGAATCGATTGAACGATTAAACCTTCTAGATTCTTGCAGATCAAAACGTATTCAGCCGTAATTACCAACCATCTGGATATTTTCGCTGTGTACCTATTTCGAAGCTAATTTCGCAACATTATTTCTTCAATGGTTTCCCTTTACTGTCTTCAAGGCAACCGATCCAAACGGGAAATGTGAAATTCTTCCAAGCCCAAGCACAAGTCCAATTGCATTAGGCTTTGTGGCATTCGACCTAATGACCATCGTCCAATAAAACACCTTACAGTTTCATCGTAAAAGTACAGCAGGAACGAGTGCAAAAAATTTCAACAATAGATTTTTAATGGATTTGTCATGTGGTACAAGTGAAAACAGAACGACCATAATCGGCATTAAGAAATACATCGGAGAAGGTCCATTGCTTCAACTACATTATAAAGCAACAATAAAAGTTTGTCTCACATTGAAAATTACCGCGCATTCCATGAAGCGCACCACATAAGATAAGCGTAAGTAGACATTCGTCGAGTTCAGCCATACAAATCACGAATCATCATCGCCACCGCGCCGCCGTGTGGTGGTAATGGCAACGGAAAGTGAAAATGTATATATTTGGGTAAAAAACCGCTGGGTATTTCCGACCCCGAAGCTCCTTCCTCCCTGTATTCTGTTGCGGAATCAGCTGCCATTATCTGATAAGAGACGGACGGTCGGTCGGATAAGGTGAAACGAGTGCGTCAGTCAGCTTTTCATGCCAAGTGCACGCCAGGCAGTTTTCTTATCTGCTATCCACATTTCGAAGAGGATGTGGTCGTGATCTGGCTAGGGATTCGATGGATTTTTTTTCTATTCGCTTCATTTTTTTGGCAAATTGACTGCCTTATTCTGTACCCTCTATCCGTCCGTTTTCAGATCTGCTGGTGTGGTAGGATGAGGCATGACTTCACTTGATGGCCAGATTATCGTTACATTTTTGTGCTTGTGCTTGAACACACGACAGCCTTGGTAAAAAAGGCAAAAAATGGAATAATTGAAAACTTTATGTACCGTAATACCACAGACAAACAGACATAACTCTCGCAAGTTTTTCATCGAACAAGCATTTATCGGTAAATTTAAATGTTTTGTAGTTGGTAGTACCGCAACCAGTGGCGCGCATAGTAAATTCCCCTTACGTTTAACGTTTACACACTACCGCCATCTGTTCAGCGTACTGCCCATCAAAGTATACTCAACAGATGGCGGTATTGTTTTAGTGATGATATTTTTATTGAAAAATATTCAATGTGTTATGTCTGTTTGTCTGTGACAATGCTGCAGAATGCGTGAATGGATGCGTAACATGTTAGAAATGAAAGTTTATTTGCAGTGCGAAGAGTAAGACATAAATTTTATTCAAATTGTATAATGACCTATTTTTATTATAAAATTATAATAATGGTTGCGTGGTGAATAAATAAGTCAATTTTGACTTATTTATTCACCACGCAACCATAAGGTGCAATTTACGAAAATGTCAAATTCAGTTTTTTCGACGTATCATTTCTGATTGCAAAAAATCAGTCGGCGTTGTATTCCTCCTTCCAATTTATATAAGACAGCACTCGGTTAACAATCTAAATTGATGCATCGAAAATACTAGGATTGCAATTTTTGAAAATGCACCAAAAGTGAATTGTGCCCTCAGTGAAAATTACAATGTTTTGAGACTACATGAGACTCACCCTATGTGGCTCAACCAACACTCCCGGATATCTAGCTCAGTAGCATGAAACCCCTGAACTGTGTCACAGGGCCGGCATGCTACTTGGTAATTCGAAGGGGTACGCGGAACAAACTGTGGTATTTCTTAAGTGATAGTGAAATTAATTGGAAGCTAAAGTGTGGGTGGAAAAAGTCTAGAAGTTTATTAAAATGGAACTATGGTGCGGATGGTTTTATTGGGCTATTATGGGGTGTGTTCTGTGGGTTTCTGCTTCCTTGGTACGTACCGGTGGTGTTTGCTGGACGATGGCGGTGATTATATTGGGCAGCTGTTGTTTGACCGCGATGGCGATCCGTGGCTTAATCACTCCGTCGACAATGGCGGATCGGTGTATTCAAATGGTCTGGAAGATGGCGCCTGGTGACTGGAGCTGTGATCACTACAATGGCGGGTTTGAGGCTTGGGTTTGCACGTTGCGATGACGGTTCGCAACCAGGGAATATAGCAATCCCTGTGCAACTACTGAAGTAGCCTTTTCGGTGTCAACGGCGTCTCCCTTCGTTGGCGAACATCAGCTGACCGTGACAAGGCCACCTTGGTCGAGCCGAGAAGGGTCTTCCTCCTTAACAGTTAGGACTACCGAGTCCGAGGATGCTCTCCTTTCTGGCAATTATTAAGCCGGAGAGTTGAAGTTCCTTGACATTTAGACCAAGACAGTCGAGACTGACTTGGTCGAAAAGTGCCGATCGTGAGGATATCCGTGGAATACCAAAAAAAAAGTCGTTCTCTGCACTTTGGTTCACTTTTCCACTCCACTCACGTCTTCTAGGCACAAACGCCGGTTTACTTCTGGGCAATGGTTCACCATCCCAGCTATCAAAAGCTCTCCTTTTCCCATCCAGTTTTCAATTCGTTCCTTATTTCCTCCATTTTCCTTCCTTGTAGCTTATCACCACCCATCCATATCATCTCCTTCGCCTATTGAGTTTTTCTACCACAGTTGATTGATTCGATCCTGTCACATCCAATTAAGCTTATAAACAAATATCATTTTCAAACTACCTACTAAGACAAATTTATACATTTTTCAATGACAGGAATTTTATCTACAATTCTACTAATCCTACTAACCCAACACTGACACTAAACAAACACTACAGTTTCCTAAAACAACATGCACAAATTAAAACCTAGGACATTGTAACTAAACGGTTACAGTTTCTTCAAGGTTGTTAATGTTCATTTCAATATCATCAATAATTCTAGGATTGACAATATTCATGGGATTAATTCACTCTGGTTAAAATTTCCCCACCACTTGCTTACATTGATGTGTGTAATTTGTGCTAAACCCAAATTTGATTACGAAGCAAACCTTACCGAATACGAGTATCAAACTATCAAACTGAAAACCATACGCCAAATACCTTTAAACAGTGGGTATATACTTGGCATTCGATAGACCGGAAAAGTGCCATAATGTAGTGCTCACGGGGGTCCTCGCCGGCCGTCGCAGTCGTTCGTAATTGAATTTCTAATAAAGAGATTTATTGCTGTGTTTACCAGACTAGCGAAGATGATCCAAGGGAAGACTTTTGGGAAGCGATTTTCGAAAACAGCTTGCTGAAGCAAAATTTGACAATATTGCCAGTTCCACTGTACATTTTACTGCAAATATGGATCGGTATTTTTTTTTTAATCGTCCATCGGGAGACTACATAAAATGAACTAATTTTCAACATTTTATTATCACTTTGTAGTTTTTGCAGCTATTTTGTGGGTGTGTAAAAAGTTGTCGATTCGCTCGACTGTTATACCTTGTTCAGACAGAGGCATGTAATTTTCGACAAGAGAAATATCATCAAGACAGCCTTATAACTTGTTATAACACCCCAGTCTGGACGGTGATTTAAAGAGTCCTGATGAATGTGGACGTCGTGATTTAAAGAGCTTTATGCAACTTCGACGTGACGTTTTTCTAATTAACTATTTATAACATTGGGAGTGCTGTTTTAGCAGCCGTGTGATACACATTAGTTTTTCGCATATACGGGGAAATGGCTCTAATGTTGGCCTACGGATCTAAGATAGGTCCCATCGCTAAAAATCTGCTATTTATCAATTTTATCTAGATGAAGGCGTCATTGGGACGGTGCTTATGGATATTTTTGGTCACTATTGAAAATTTAATCGATTGCTGAACTTATGTATGGGCCCAAATTAGGGGCATTTAGACCGACATTACATCCATTTCCCCTAAGTTTTGTTTCAACTTTTTGGCTGTGTCATTGTGTATCGGTAACCGCATTTTATTAGTTTTATATCCCGTGCGCCATAATTTAATTTATGAATAAGGTTTTGTAAATGTGTTATTCTCTTGTTGCTGATGCAATGGTGCTAGTTGTGCTCTCGAATTTTCCTTTGTTATCCGGTATGACCTCGACCGCGCTGATCTAGTATTCGGTTTTTGCGATGAGCAACGCCTTTGTTCTAGGATTGGGCGATCTTGGTTCGATCTTTAAGAGATCAATCTATTTGATCTCGATTTTCGATTTTTAGGATCGATTCTTTATTTATTAAACAATCGTAAGAATCGATCTTTTCGTTCCGAAGCAAACGAATGTAATTTTTGTGCATCGAAAAACTGATTTCCATTCACCGCAAACCTAAATTTAATGAACATTCCCCTTAAATTTAGTATCAGCATAGTGGCTAGGATAGGGTTACTTTCATTCATTTCGCATAAAAATATGTTTTATGGTATAATGAAATCATGATTATGATGATATTTTGTATTTGTTAGTGGCAAGAATAATTTGTAAAATTTGTGTTTCACTCACAAAACCTGACAATTTCGCTCATTCTCGATTATTCACGAACAGCGATCCGAGCATGGCTGATTCTTACGATTTGAAAGCAAAATTGGCAGGTTTCATGTGAGCAAAACATTCCTTGTAATCTCTTTATGCAACTTATCGATAAAAAATGTAAAGACCCCCTAATCAATTTTTCAGATATTGTTTTTTGCTATTCTCACTCATTCGCAATATCACTAATAGCGAATTCGTTTATTATTCAGTTCCAACCTGGATCGGGTATCAAGTTTGGGTCTGCTTGTTTTCTGACAAACGTCAGTTTGCCCGTTTATTTTTAAAACCTAGCTCAGGTTGAGGTTCACACTGACAAAAAGTTCGGTTTCGCACTGGGTTGGAACTGGTGTTAACCCCGATAATAAACGAATTCGCCATAACATCTGCCAAGTGTTACCATCATATCACCGAGGAAATATAAACAGACATATAAATTGACCGTCATCTCATTTCGAGCATAAATACGGCTATGACGGTCATTCCCCTTCCACGGATGAGGTTATAGTTGTGATGTATCAAGGAAAAAGTCTTATCCTGCGTTATACAATCGTATCATAACCAATAATTATTATTGTAAGAATTCATATCTGCATGAACACGTACTACCTGCAGTCACTAATGCTTATTCATGGATAGAGATTTTGCAGCTATTCATTTTTTTCTGATACCGTGACGCTTGAGCTCAAAGAATATCGTATCCACATTACTTGATATCAAGGGATCCGTAAAAAGCAAAACCAATAAAAAATCCTTGCGTAAATAGGAATTCCCCTCTAAATATTGGAATTGTGGCTAGCAATCAAAGCAACCATTGGTATCCATCAACAAAGAAAACTTCAAATCGTTACTTTGAAGTTCGTTAGGGAACGCAATGTATTTCAATAAATCTTCGCTAAAATAATAGCAAATTCGTTTATTATTCAGTTCCAACTTGGATCGGGTATCAAGATTGGATCTGCTTGTTTTCGGACAAACGTCAGTTTGATCGTTTGCTTTTAAAGCCCCGCTCAGGTTGAGGTTTGCACTGACAAAAAGTTCGGTTTCGCAATGATTTGTTGAAGTTTCACCTGTTGGTTCCATGATGGTCCTTGCAATTTTTCGCAAAAATTCAAAAATTTAAGATTTTTCGCTTCACTTTTCACACGAAACGTAATAACGTTGAAAAGATATTTGTTTTGACAGTAAAATTCTCGTGAGCTTGTCAATTGTGAGTTGTGCCAGTTTTTAGATTTATTAAGCATCGCGAACGTAAAAGAGAACTGATATGCCGATGGATCATAAAAAAAAGTGAAAGTGGCTTTAATGTGCATGTTAAGAAATTGAATTTTTGAAGATAAACGGATATTATTCGACATTGTAAAGTAATAACACCCACATCTTTATTTGTTACAAGGTTAATGTAAATCCAACGTTTTCTTCAAAATGCTTCATATGTTCTGAACTCAACAACTTTTAGCAAGAACAGGAAAATGAGGGAGCATTATTCTCACTTCCCACTTATAAATGCCCAACAGCGATGATCAGTGAGATCACTAACTGTCATGGATGGCTTTTATGAAGACGGTCTAGTGAGGTAAAGGTGTTTCCAAGTGATATGCTAGTTGATCGTCATTTCTGAGATGTGACGGTTATGCGAGGATGACTGTCAAGGTACAATAACCGTTATGATAATGCACAGCACTGAAATAAACTGTAATGACTCGAAATCCAGATACTTAATCCGAACACTTTTAAAAGTTTATTATCACTGACTACTATGCTCAAAAAAGCACGTAAACGTGTTCTAGGATCGATTTGGATCACACATATTAGTTACATTACAAAGAAGACGTAATATTTCATTATAATTTAAATGTATGGATATTCGGTGCATTCCGGTATTTCAGCATTATGAAGAAAAGATCGATCCTGCAAAGATAGATTCCTTTGTACCGATTAAATCGGTGAATCGATTCTAGTGCCGTAAATAAAATCGATCCTCCAAGATCGATCTTTTACTAAAGATCACATAATCAGACTTCTCTGACGTTTGTAAATTGCACAAGTATTTGTGCAGAACTTTGGGTAAATTAAAAGGTTTTCTTGCACTAATACTTATAATTTACCCTGAGTTCTGCATTAATACTTGTGCATTTCACAAACCTCAGGGAAGTCTATGGAGCCAAAGTTAATGTACGCGTGATATAGACACTAGCAATGGGCGATCTTGGGTCGAAACACAAAAGATCGATTCTTTTGGTTCGATTGATCAATTTTTTGAATCGATCTCAAACACGACCAAAATCGACTGGATCGATCCTTTTCATTCGATTTTTGTTCCGATAAAAAAAATCAGTGCATTTGCATTTGCAAGTTAATATTGATTTTTTTTGTCTGCGCCTTTTCACATCACTTGCTTTGAACATGGATTCTGCAAACAACCAATGTGACAGTTGAGTAGATATATTCACTTCTTATGACATACTATATTACAGGTTCATAAGTCCTCTGCTATGTCAGAACTGGATCGCCATGAGAATTACAAAATTTCTTGCATCAGCCTGTATTCCGACATTCTGTCGATTCTTTTCAAGCATGGGAGAAAATCCATAGTGAATATCCCCATGTATATCCCCATTGCTCGAGACTGTTTATCAAGAATGGTAACAAGTGTTCCGTCAGAGCGCCTGGCTCAATTAGCTTTCTTGGGCTCCCTCTCGGATGAGTTGTGGGATATCTGAATTAAGTACTTCCCGCACTTACCTGCCACTGTGGCCACTTTATCGTTAATCCAGGTTATCCGGAGTACCAGAATATGGCCACTATACCACAAAATATAGTTTCCATATTAAATACGCTTTGATCTCTTGATTCTGAACAACATACAAAAAATCGCAAGGTTCTAGGACATTTTTTTATAATGTGGCCACTTTATCGGTCGTTCCGGATCCTTCCGAAGGCCAATAGAGTTAACCTGAAGGCGTATATGGTGTCTTTACACCATATATACTTATAACTATCAATTTCCAGTATTATGCGTAAAGTAAAGTGTAAAATTATGTCGATAGATAGTGGCATTTCCTACTTTATCGGGAACTCGGGTTGATCCCGGCCCTCTATCTAGGTACGCAAAAGTTTCCGGCCAATGAGATTACCACCAATCGATTAAGCAGAGTTTTTCCTTTGAGAATATGTATAACATGTTGACTGAAACCATTTGGCAGCCGAGATATTCAATTTAGTCGCGGTTTTGTAAATTTTTGCCCTCAGGTGGGTTGCAATATTTCACACAACTTTGCCGTATGATTTTGAAATTTAGGGCAAAATTTAAGTGGATATAAAATTATATTGAAATAATTTAAATTTAACTGTAATATAAAAAATAAGAGTAAGACAAAACTGGATTGTAAATTTTGGCATGAATCCAACATATTTGTCACACTCAACGGTCAGTATCTGAATCGAAAACCATGTTTTCCAAAATGTTTATTTAGTGGACTCAATATTTTTGAAATCTCTGTGGAGCCAAAGGACTAAACAAATATTACAATGGAGATCTAAATCGATTTCCTATTTTTTGTTGTTGCTTGCATCGCATCGAATCTCTACAGATCCACAAACCGTTTCTGCCGATGATGCTGGGCTTCAGTGTTGCAAGCTTTATCGGCCTCCTGAGGCCACATCCATTAACACCACCTCTTCATGCAGCACCTCTATTACTTCCTCTGTTGATTTGCTGGTACTGTCTGACAACCCAAGTAACATTTTAAGTTTTATAAAATACTACAAAGCAACTATAAAACAACATTCATAAAACCCTGGTCAAGGCTATTTTGTCATTAATGCATCCACCAAAACCTCATTAAGACTAGAATATGTCTAGTTGGCCCACCCTGGAGAAGGTTCTGAAGGGTGTATTCTCTAAGCTCTTCAATATTTATTTACTGCAAAAGATTGTATGATGAACGCATTGAGAACCATTTGAAAGCTACAACAAAAGCTATTTAGCAACAATAAAAACCCTTCCGAGCCATTTCTACTAGCCGCTTGCTAAATCCACTAGGAAAGCATTAATCAAAATAGAAAAGGATTTATGAATCCGATCTTAACAAAATAATTAAAATAAAAACTGACGGTATAAAAATCTTGTTGAATATTCAAATTTATTACAATTGTTCTCATTAAGTGGCCTAGTTTTAAGTGCCTTATTAATTTTTATGTGAAATATACGTGAAAACATCGAAAAAGATACGTCCGCCCTCGTAAAACGTCAATTTGACTAATTATTTTACACTTAAAAAAATATTCTATATTAAATATTCTATTCGATCTATATTCTTCAGATCGAGCTTGGCCGAGATTTTTTTTTAAATTATTTTCGCATTTAAATGTTTGTTCATTGCTAAATTTACCAAAATATAGTTATATCTATGGAAATATTGATTGAAAATCAAAGATTGTAAAAAACAAGCAAACTAATTGTAACATGGCGGTGGCATAAAAGTTGATTTTCATGGGTCATTTGTGAAAAAGTTGTTTTGCTTTCAAGAATTCCTTAACAAATCAATAAGGTTTTAAAATGGCTTTTATGAAGAAAACTTGCAGGCTGAATTGTATTTATCTAAAGCCATGTTGCTTGATCCTAACCCGTTCAGATTTATGCCAGCATTTATGGAGGCAAAGTTGCCTGCAAAAAGTTAAACGTCAAAGTTTGTTTATCTTTCGATATTTAGTTGCGCTGTGCGATCCAGGATTCTTCCAGGCGGTTTTCTCCCGATGGATTGGGAGCAGTTACTCAGATTGTTTGCGATACTGTACGGATGTACGGTTGAATGAAATTTTCAAAGAGTCTTTCGCCGAATAAAATCGCTGCTTTGGATCGGAAACCAGCTTATCTACGCTAACGAACAGTTTCAGTGGTTTGCTGTCGGTTGTTATTTCGATTGTCATCACTCATCAGATCTGGAGAAAGCTGGTATGTTTTTCAACATTAGACAATGGCGAGGGCCCCGCTCACTTTACTCTTCTCCGACAGATGGTCAGTCGTTGGTGGTGTGCTGGTTCTTCTAAAGAAGTAAATTTATCTTAAATTGACTTGATTTTTTCATACTACTTCGTCTATCCTTCGAGATTTCCTGGTCATAAATTTGACATTTATTAACTATGAGGAACCATCTTTTAAGCTCAATTTGTAAACAAAGTAATTGGAAAGTTAATGATGCTTTTTAAAAAGGCTAAAAAGCAACAATAAATGCTTTTTTCTCTAATGCAAAACCTAATTGTTGTATGGTTGCTTTTATAATGATAGAACACGTTTATAAAGTATTTTATCATGACATTAATAAACAATTGCTAATGACGTTTATGCTTGAGTTACAGAACAGTTTTAAGGAGGGATCGATAACTGTTTTAAATTTATTTTTAAAACAAAACAGTTTTTACTTTCTTGCCAGACTATAAAAGGTTTTTAAAACAGCAAAAAGCTGAATTACTAAGCAGGAATGTTTTACACTTAAAAATGCTATATTTAAACTAAATGGATTGTTCATTGCCGTTATAAAACCACCACTACTGAATTGTTACTTGGGAATGCACCTACAGCCACTACACCAGGGTACGAACTGCTATCCGAGTTGCAAGGAATTTTGTAGTACTTCAAGAAACTTTGCGGAACTTCAGGGAACTTTTTAAAAGTTCAAGAAACTTTCTGGAAGTTTCAGTGAAGTTCGTAGAGTTTCATCGAACTACTTCGGTAACTCTTATAAGACAACGACACTTTAACAACCTCGCAGCTCGTAATTGACAGTATGGGCTGAATGAGGCTATTCATACTATCGCTAATGTGATTAATAACGCTTGATGCTTCGTTTGACTCTAATGTTCAGTTAACTGTTTTCACTAGAACACTGTCCTGATTTTGAATGTTTCATTGCAATTATTATTATATTTTGTTTTAAGTATTAAGACCAACATAGTCAGATGAATCATGAGCTAAATGTAGTGAAATTATTTGAAGTTCTGAGATCATGGAGAAGTTCAGAAAACTTCGTAGAAGTTATACAAGTTTAGGGATCTTCGTAGAAGCTAATTGTTTAATGTCAGGGAACCACTTTATTATTCAATGAACTTTTTTATAACTTCAGAGCATTTTGATGAAATCTCATGGACTTGAAATAGTTCAGAGAATTCCGCACAAATTCAGGAAATTTTGGGCGTCGAACTTTGCGGAAAATCAACGAGTAACGTAGACGTGCAGCAAACTTTGATGAAGTTTTGTGGACTGCGTAATAATTCGAGGAACTGCGTAAAACTTCATAGAAGTCCAGGGCAGATCTTAAAAAGCTCAATGAATTTCCTGAAGATGAAGATTTTGGACCATCGTTTTATTTCAAGGAACTTTTAAATTTGAGTAAATTTTCTAAAACTTAAGGAAATTTTGAAGATGTTCAGGAAACGTTGCATAAGTACCAGGGTATTCTTTCAGATATGCTCCCTGCTGGAAGTATACAATTTGTAAGACAACATGTTGCTTTCTTAATAAAAACCCAAGTCAAAGCTCGTATTTAAATCATGACATGTTATTTACATGTTCAGTACTCTTTAATGAATTTAATGCTATTTAATATAATAGTTAAAATGTCACAGTTGTTTTTGTGTGTGCCATTTTTAAAGAATTCAATCTTTATCCACGTATTTATAAAAGGTGGCGTAAATATCTGTTCAAAATTATGCACATAAATGGAGCGTCACTTATCATACAAGTTTACGTTATAAATAGTGTAAAGTTCTGATACATTTAATGAAATGTTGCCTATATTGTATGAAGCCATTCATCTTTGTAAGCAAGATGCTGGTTTGCGTGAAATGGATTATAAATTTACACCCATCAATGTTAACATCACAAGTAAAATTCAGAACTTTTTGCTGTGCATGCCCTCCATCTCTAAGCAATTCACATGACCAATTTTATTATGAATACACAGCAAAAAATAAATTTTAATATTACATCCAAGATAAAGTAAAAGCAGCGTAATTTCAGTTCATGCAAAATTAATATTACATCCAAGAGGATGCACTTCAATCATGTCGAAAATCTCATGTAATTTTTATGATCAAAAAAATAAACAAATGCAGTAAAAGCAGCGTAGTTTCAGTTCAAATTATTGATAATAATTTTGTCCTTTTTGGCAAGTAATATTACACCATATTTTCGACACAAGTGAAGTGCATCCACTTTGATGTGACAATAAAATTAATTTTTTGCTCTGTAGTTTATAATTGTGTGGTATCATATGATTTTTGGGATGCAGCTTAATCATATAGTATTTGCATTAATGGTATCCATTAAGTATCTTCGAAAGTCATAAACGATCGACATCTTCCAAGATTTCGTGACGTTGCTACAGTTAAACGGTAATCCGTTCGTCAACGTCCTGAGGATACATGACCCTCGTAATAACATTATCAATAGATTGATTGGTGACCTTACAAGTATCCCTTTCGGTGACTTTAATCCAGCATGCCTTTACTTTCCAGGTCACTGTGTGTGCTGTCATATCAATTAATCAATAACGGGAAAAATTGATGACTAGATTTCATTGGCTCATTTCCCGCCATGGTGCAAGTAATTGATCTCCCTGCTCCACACGACGGCAATCCCGGCATCGTGCAAAAATTACAAAGAATTCTTCCCTAGTCACACGTTCCACCACCGTTTAAACGCTTAGTGCTCTGCTCAGCTACGGTAAAAGTGCTTTTGCAGGGCAGAAGTGATACATGGAAGGGAGGTGTATCCGAAGAAGAAAAAGAAGAAGCGATTACGTGACTTGGAGAAATGATGGCTACTATTAGGTTGCTCGTTTTCTGATCCCTACCAGCGGTGAATGGGACCAAGTGGGAGAATAACAACACGGAACATACTTGTTTTCCAACGGGCAAATGGGAACAGTAAAAAAATGATCCATCGCGTAGGGATGGTGGAAGCATCTTTGCAGTATTTAATACGCTTATCCTGATCATCGCAATAAATGATGTTTTGAAATGAAAGTGTATTTGGTCACGGTTGTGCCAGAGTAATTTTATTAGGATATCTTCGATTGGTAGATAATTTTTCAAAGTGAAAAGAGTTTTCGATGTTACGATGATAAAGGATGGTCAATTCGAATGCTCCTTATTGCCATTTTCATACTTTCAACCCTTTTCAGTTGTCTGAATAAAATCAAATCAAACCGGGTTGCCCCTAGCACGTAATTTTCCATTGATTTTAACTGATTTGTTTGACGTCGAAGCATAGAAAGTAATTTAAGAACCATGCGCCCCCAATTTCGGCTCAATCATTATGGAGACGCGCGTCAGTTTACAAAACAAATGGCATGAACATTGAATGTAGGCGTGGATCTTTGCCCCAGAGCGTGGGTAGATCACCTGTTCGTGGTATGAAAACCTATTTTGATTGCTGAGAAGTTGCATATTTGAAGGGATCCCAGAATTTTTCAAATGATGCCGAACATCACAATTGAGTGAGGATTTATGTAAGAGCTATTTTGAATGATGAAACATCCTAGCATAGACAGACATTCAAGCTTGAATCTCCGCATGTGCAAAACTTCGTAGCCGTCAATTTCAAATGAGATCATTCAGGTGACAATAAGCATCAAGGTGCGGCGCAATTTTCATTCACCTGTCAGAAGTAAGTTTTCATTTTTGACTTGAACGCTAAGCACAAAGCTGCGCTCATCCGGTAACGATTTGGTTTGTTTAGGTGAAACTACCTTCTTCGGGTATCGAAATTTTAGTTCTAGTAGTCCCAGTTGGGCCTATATTCAGAGTCCTCGTTGAATTGATTTCGTACCACCAAAATCTACTTCAGAAGATCCTTCCACAAACAGGTTTTCCCAGGCGTTACTCAGCGACCAGGGTGCAAAAATCGGTAACGGAGCTGCGGCACCATTTCTTCACGGCCAACTTTCCACAATGTTTTCGGTTGGTTTTTGCGAGAATGCAGCATTAGAAACTAGTAGTACATCATCATACAGCGCTTGTGACTGTAAAAATGTCTGCCTTTCAATTTGGTAGTAGCATTAGTACTACGGCACACAGATAGTAATGTCTATAGTTAGTCTCTAGCAACGGCACCATTTTAGGATACCCTAATCATGATCTATGGTTAAATTTTGGTCTCGATGTTGGTAGGTACATACGAATTACAAAAACATACCTGAGTCGAATTCAATTAACAATTACATTTTTTTTTTTTTTTTTTTTTTAACTCTTTATTTGTTCCAAATTCAAAATAAATTACATTTCATTTTAACCTAGGTGCTCCAGTTACTGCAGTAACGTACCAGCCTTAATTGTTATGATATATATCTAAGTGTTTTTACATTGTTCATGTCTTGGCAATTCAGTATTTTAAACAGGTTTTTTAACCTGCATGTCAGTATAACAATTGATATCTTAAAACTAAAAACTAAAACTAATCTTATCTAAGTATAAAGGGAATTAATCGTTGCAATTGAGGATTGCAACGACTTTTGCCTGAAATTATTAATTATTTTGTTGGACATTTGTGCTAAAGTCTCAACATTCGAAATTCTATGTACTTCGGTTGTACTGTACCAGGGAGGCAACTTCAAAATCATTTTCAGAATTTTGTTCTGAATCCTTTGAAGTGCTTTTTTCCTGGTAGTGCAGCAACTAGACCATATTGGCACAGCGTAAAGCATGGCCGGTCTAAAAACTTGTTTAAATATTAGAAGTTTATTCGTCAGGCAAAGTTTGGATTTCCTGTTAATAAGAGGATACAAACATTTAATATATTTGTTACATTTGGCTTGAATGCCCTCAATGTGATCTTTAAAAGTTAATTTTTGGTCAAGTATTAATCCAAGATATTTCACTTGGTTTGACCAGGAAATTGGAACTCCGTTCATAGTGACTATGTGACTACTACTAGGTTTCAAAAAGGAAGCCCTGGGCTTATGTGGAAATATTATAAGTTGAGTTTTGGAAGCGTTGGGAGAAATCTTCCATTTTTGTAAATAAGAAGAGAAAATATCTAAACTTTTCTGAAGTCTGCTGCAAATAACACGAAGACTTCTTCCTTTAGCGGAAATGCCTGTGTCATCAGCGAACAAAGATTTGTGGCAACCCTGAGGCAAATCAGGGAGGTCCGAAGTGAAAATGTTATACAATATAGGCCCAAGAATGCTACCCTGAGGAACTCCTGCTCTAACAGGTAGTCGATTAGATTTGGAATTTTGATAATTTACTTGAAGAGTTCTGTCAGTTAAATAATTTTGAACTAATTTCATAATATAAAGTGGAAAATTAAACTTTTTCAATTTAGCAATCAAACCTTCATGCCAAACACTGTCGAATGCTTTTTCTATGTCTAGAAGAGCAACTCCAGTTGAGTGGCCTTCAGATTTGTTTGAACGAATTAAATTGGTAACTCTTAAGAGTTGATGAGTAGTTGAATGCCCATGGCGAAATCCAAACTGCTCATCTGCAAAAATTGAGTTCGTATTGATGTGAAGCATCATTCTATTCAAAATTATCTTTTCAAAAAGTTTACTTATTGAAGAAAGCAAACTTATTGGACGGTAGCTAGAAGCTTCAGCTGGATTTTTATCCGGCTTCAAAATTGGAACAACTTTTGCATTTTTCCATTTATCAGGAAAGTATGCCAAATGGAAACATCTGTTAAATAATTTTACCAAGAAAGACAAAGTACTCTCCGGGAGTTTTTTGATGAGGATATAGAAAATTCCATCATCACCTGGAGCTTTCATATTTTGAAACTTTTTAGTTATAGACCTTACTTCGTCCAAATCAGTCCCCCAGGAATCATCAAAAATATTTTCCCGAGAGAAAATATTCAGAAAATCCCGAGCAACCTGATTCTCAATAGGACTAGTAAGACCTAAACTGAAATTATGGGAACTCTCGAATTGCTTAGCAAGTTTCTGAGCTTTTTCCAAATTTGTGATCAAAATTTTACCACCTTCTTTAAGCGCTGGAATAGGCTTTTGAGGTTTTTTCAAAATTTTTGTGAGTTTCCAAAAGGGTTTGGAACTTGGGTCTAATTTAGAAATATTATTTTCAAAAGTTTTGTTCCTCAGGGCAGAGAATCGCTTTTTAATTTGTTTTTGCAAATCCCGCCAGATAACTTTCATGGCAGGATCGCGTGTTCTTTGATATTGTCTCCTACGGACATTTTTAAGACGGATCAAGAGCTGAAGATCATCGTCTATTATAATTGAATCGAATTTAACCTCGCATTTTGGTAATGAGGCAGCTCTTGCTTCAACTATAGAAGTAGTCAGAGATTCAAGAGCATAATTAATTTCATCTTTGGTTTGCAAAGGAATGTTTGGATCGAAGTTATATTCCATAAATGTTCGATACTGCTCCCAATCAGCTCTATGGTAATTGAAAGTAGAGCTGTTGGGATTACAAATTATTTCTTGGGATATTTCAAAAGTTACTGGAAGGTGATCAGAACCGAAGTCAGCAAGGGTAACCAATTGGCTACAAAGTTGACATGAATCAGTTAAGACCAAATCAATAGTGGAGGGATTTCTTGCAGAAGAAAAGCATGTTGGGCTGTTTGGATATTGAATAGTGTAATAACCTGCAGAACAATCATCAAACAGAATATTACCATTGGAATTGCTTTGAGCATTATTCCATGAGCGGTGTTTTGCATTAAAATCACCAATAATGAAGAATTTAGACCTATGACGGGTAAGTTTCTGGAGGTCACCCTTGAGAAAATTCTTTTTCTGGCCTACGCATTGGAATGGCAAATAGGCAGCTATAAACGTAAGTTGTCCAAATTTTGTTTCAACAGAAACTCCCAAAGTTTCAAAAACTTTGGTTTCAAATGAAGAAAGAATTTTATGCTTGATTCGTCTATGAATAATGATGGCAACGCCACCACAGGGTCCATCAAGACGATCATTTCTATAAATCAAGTAATTTGCGTCCTTCTTAACCTTATGGTCAGGTTTAAGGAACGTTTCAGTTATAACGGCAATATGCACGTTATGAACTCTCAAAAAGTTAAATAGCTCGTCTTCATTATCTTTAAGAGATCGAGCATTCCAATTTAAAATATTTAATGCTTTAAAATCCATTACTGAATTTTAAAGTCATGACAATATTATTTGCAAATTTTACTCCAGTTTAAATAGCATCAAACATGGAGTTAGATTTAAGCATATCAGAAATCATGTCAATTAATGAATTCTGTAAAAATTCCATTTTGGGGGCAGTAATGCTTCCTAAGTCAAAATTGTCAAAATTTCCGTTAGAACGTTGGTTAGTATTTTGATTTCTACCCGCTGCAATAGCAGCATAGGTAGCTCCATTAACTCGCTGAACATTGTTAGCAGCGAGGGGAGTAGGTACAGATGAAACATTTGAAGCAGGGGAGATATTTGTACCTACGGGTACGAATGTAGAATTTGTTCCTCGCTGACCGTTGTTAACAGCAGAGGAATTTGTACCTGGTCGGAAACGTGGAGCGTTTCCTACCTGACGGTTAGAACGAGATTGTAGGATCGCTTTGCGAGTCTTACATTCCCAAAAATTGGATTTGTGGTTTTCACCACAATTTGAACATTTAAATTTCTTAGGATCTTCCTTCACAGGACAGTCGTCCTTTGCGTGAGAGGAATCACCACAATTCATGCATTTAGCTGGCATGTAGCAATTTTTAGTTCCGTGACCCCATCCCTGGCACTTACGGCACTGGGTGAGGTTTTGGAAATTTCCTCCAGTCTTCCTGAAGTGTTCCCACTTCACTCGGACATGGAGCATAAGGCTAGCTTTTTCTAAGGCCTTAAGGTTGTTTAGTTCACTAGACTTGAAGTGAACTAAATAAAAATCATTAGAAATCCCGTTGCGCGAATCGCCAGGACGGGCTTTCATTTTCATTTTGATTACTTGGAGTGGCACAACTCCAAGTAATTTTGCCAGTTCATCTTTGATCTGATCCAGGGATTCACCACTGGGCAGTCCTTTCATGACAACCTTGAACACACGTTCAGTTTTGGTGTCGTAAGTAAAAAAATTGTGCTTCTTCTCAGTAAGATACTTGAGAAGACATTTAAATCCGTCCAAGGTTTCAGCCAATACACGGCATTCACCCCGACGTCCAATTTGTAGTGAAAACTTAACTTTCACGAAATTTAAAAGTTCCATGCGAAGAGCATGGAAATCGGTAGTGGTTATCACAATAGGGGGAATCTTTTCCTTCTTGGCATTTAGCCGGGAAAGTTTACTAGAATTTTTCTTGGATGATGGATCATTCTCATCATCCGTGAGCAAATCAAATTGATTACTCAAATTAATTTCATCAGAAGGGGGGTCAAGAGTTTGCCCCTTTCTTTTGCGTTTAGGCGCCATGGCGGCAGTAAATTTTTATCCAAATCGACTTCCAAGCAGATTACTATAAGAATCTGAAGGATCGAAGAGGAATTTTCCAAATCGATATCCAAGAAGGATTACCTCGGGTAGGGTCCAAACAAGGATCGAAGAGGAATAAGAGTTGAACAAGGTAGAAAATTTTTTACAGGTTGAGCACTGAAAAGTGCTGTTTAAATTTGTTGTAGCTTTAGGTAGTAGTAACACTTCCTTCAGCAAAAAGTAAATAGATCCGCACGGCAAGAGAGCACGATGCGGATTAACAATTACATTGCATTTCGTAGCGCACTGTAAGGGTACCTGTTAAACAAATTCAAAGAGAGCGCCGTTTAAAAGCAATGTTAGTTGTTCAACGGAGTTCTACGGAAGTTTTTCCCTAGAAAATCGAGATAAATGTTCACTCATTAACTAAATAACGCCTTTTTGTAAATTTTTTGAGTCAAATTCGAGTCGGTTTTCACATAATCTCATTGACCGTGTACTAATGTACTCATAGACTTAAAAGACGTATTTTTTGCAAGCAGATTTTTAAGGAAAATTCTACTCACTTTCTACTATTTTGAGAGAAATCCTACTCAATTTTGAGCTGGTCTCATCAGCCGTGTACGGCGTCTAACGATGTGACAACCGTCACATCCCCAGACGATCTGAAGCAAAATTTACAGGTAACCTTTTTTTATAAGCTCGCAACCGGTCATCTCTCTCTGTTCTCTCGATAGTCATAGCAAGCAAGCACGTTATTGGTTGATTGCGGCCTAAAAGTTTGATCAATTTTCAATAGTTTACCATTGTTAAATTTCTATAATCTTTATACCAAACAAACCTTACATCAATTCTGAATCAAAGGGAGTAAAAAGAATTTAAATCCACCAATGAATGGCCAAGTAATAAGCGTTTAAAACCTAACACTATTTCGTTACACCATTTTTTGATTTGCACCCCAGTATAGTCTTCAAAGACGCAGAATTACAACATAAATTATTCTAAGGACCTTATTACATGATCAGTTCATGCAGTATTACATTGCAAATTCTGTATACTTTGTACTGCGTACTTACCTGATCGAATCAATATAGAAAAAATGTGAAATCTTAGACAAGTGTTTTCAACAAACATCATATGAACATCTCTATCTGCCAAACTGAGATGCAAATATTGTTCAAGTAGACTAAAAAAGAGCGACAGCGGGACCAAAGCAGACAGAACATTGCATGCACTCTGACCACGCTGTTCGTGTCCTTCATCTTCGGCCAAAGCTGCTGTAAAGAGTTTCTTCACATTTACGGCACATCACGTTCGAACAACTTTCTGCAGCGCTCGAGATTCGTTCTCTCGCAGCGATCGTTAGCAGTGCAATAAAATACTTACGACGGAAGGCAGAACCGTCTCCCGTCTCCGCTGGGAGCATACACCGGAAGGATGTGGGATAGTGTAACAATTGAAGAGTTAAACTACATACATACCTAAGCTACAAGGAGCCGAGGATACATGGGATGCAAAAATGTTCAGTTTAAAAGATAGACCATCCGGACGGAAGCAACGGACGATAATGGTTTCAAGCTTCAAAAGCCGCTTGAGTGAAAAAAAAAGTTGTACATATTTAGCTGGCTGTTGTTGTCCAGTAAAAAGGGAATTAAAATTTTATTTTTGTGAGCCAGCTAAATAATGTTGCTCGAAAGGTATAACTGTTTACTGCTTCGAATATGCGTATCTCTTGTTTTATGTAGCGTGTCATATTTCGTGGATCATAATTATGACATTATTAGACCGTACGACTTCACCCATCGTCGACGTTTATGATTTTGCTGCGTTTTATTGGCCATTTCAGCTTTTCATTGTTTGTCATATACGTAAGATGTATGTATGTTTTATGTGTTGCGTAGAAATGATTCCAGACAAGAATATATGTATGGTGCTCCGAATTTCGACGAAACTTTTCGTGTTTCGTGCCATGCGTGCTACTTTTCAAACGACACATCCTTGGAAGCATTGGCGTGAAAAGGTGCAGAATCATCAAATAATTGGGAAAATTATTTGTGCTCTGAACTACTGCTCGAAAATGTGTAGCGTAATGGATAGTTCGAACCCGTCTATATTGTTCGTGGAACGTGATTAAATTGAAATGCATGGCTGCCTGATTTGTGCAACAGATGCCGCTAGTAAACTAAACTAAAAATTTTTACTAAACGAAACTAAAAATGTTTACTAGTGCTATTCAGTCTAGTATTTTGTGTTAACAAGTTAATTTTGACAGGTATGCGACATTTTTCAGCTAGCAATAGGCATACAAAATAAAAGCCTGATATTCTTCCGAACACTTTTCAGCTAGTCAGTTAAGGCACGGTGGAGGAAGCGGGTTCCAGGCCTGTTTCGGTTTAGAATATCTTTTGTGTTGGAAAACATTATTCAAATTGTGCCCCGATTAGCGTCCCAAAACATGAATTAATTTAGTAAGAAACTGAGATAGTTACTCCCATACTTTGTTCGGAAAAGTTGTACTTTCAGATGTTAACTTTACAGTAAAAATATAAAAAGAGAATTTTGCAGCCAAAGTTGATGGCTTAGATATCCAAAACCTTATGTTTGAGAACATGGACTTAAACATGGACAGGGACCATACCCTTAGCAAAGAAACATGCCTTGCCACGTTCATTTAGCTTGAATTCATAATTCAGCATAAGTTTCCTTGACCGCAATATATTATAGAGTCTCAAAATTAATCATGTTACCATGCTTCTACTCTAATTTTTGTTCAGATATCACTACTGTTCTAAATGGTGACATCTATCAGAAATTACGCATACACTTAGTTCCATTAATTCTTAACAGACGACAGTGGGGTCGAAACAGTTTAGTTTAAATGATCTTTATTTTAGTTTAACTTGGACGATTACCATATAAATTTTTACTAAGTGATTTAATTGCTTTCTTCATCTTTAGGTATGGGCAAAATTCAAAATTTGTTTTACAGAATTAGTCCTAGACTTAGTACACGGTCGACCACCTTGGTGGGATTGGTTTGTTTTGTTTTTAGAATTTGAAGAGAAACTACTTAATACTACTATTTACAGCTTAAAACTAACCTACTCTACTATATACACTTAACCTACTATGTACAAATTGCTTATTAAAGCATGTTCAGAAAGATTGCATTTTTGAATAAATTTAGTTGTCATATCATCAATTTTGGAATCTACTTTGGGAATTTCTGCCTCTTGATGGAGGTCTGCTATTCTTGTGTCGAATGGACGATCTAGGATCATCCTCAACACTCTATTCTGTGCAACCTGGATTTTGTTCCTGTGGGTCTGAGCGCACGATTCCCACACCGGGGCGGCATAGAAGATCGCGGGGGCTATGATCTGTTTGTAAACAGCCAGTTTGTTTTGTCTTGAGAGGCGGGATCTGCGGCAAATGAGCGGATACAAACACCTAACCAAGGCGGAGCACTTAACTAGGGTTTTCTCTATGTGCGAGCGGAACAGGAGCTTCTCATCGAACAGCATCCCGAGATAAGTAACATCAGTGGACCACTCGACCCTTGTACCATCCATTATTACGGTACAGGAGGGAGACGGTTTAAGTTTTAATGATTGTCTGTGAAGGAACATGATCGCTTGGGTTTTCGAGGCGTTGATTTTGATTTTCCACGTGGTGGCATAATCAGTAAAGGTGTCAAGGCATCGTTGGAGCTTGTTCGTAATTTCACGAGGCATCCTACCCTTGACAGCTATCGCGGTGTCATCTGCAAACAGAAAGAACACGCAACCGTCTCCTAGAGGAGGGATGTCCGACGTGTAGATGCTGTAAAGCAGTGGTCCCAGCAGACTCCCTTGCGGAACACCTGCTGGGATCGGAAATTGTCCCGAAAGGGAACTATTCAACGACACCCTGAACGACCTTTGCTGGAGATAGTTACGGGTGATTTTCACAAGGTATGGTGGAAAGTTGGAGTTACAAAGCTTGTATATAAGTCCGTCGTGCCAGACATTGTCAAACGCCTTTTCGACGTCTAACAAGGCCATGGCTGTGGACTTGGATACAGCTTTGTTACTCCGGATGTTATTCATCACTAGCTGATGATTGGTGGAATGCCCCTTGCGGAACCCGAACTGTTCCGGAAGAAGAATGTCATGTTCCTCCACAAACTTGTTTAGTCGGCTGAGGATCAATTTTTCGAACAGCTTGCTCAGCGCTGAGAGCAGGCTAATCGGTCTGTAGCTTGACGGTAGTGAAGGGTCTTTCCCAGGTTTGCGGATCGGGATGATTTTTGCCACCTTCCAGATGCTTGGAAAGTAGTGCAGCTCCAAGCATCTGTTGAGGATGGCAGCCAGCAGCGAGTGCACCCTCGGGCTGAGATTTTTCAACGCTAGGTTGAATATTCCGTCAAACCCGGGAGCCTTCATGTTTTTACTATATTTCAGCGCTGAGCAAATTTGTTCCTCTATAATCCGTTCTTCTGGAGGTACGGCACAAGGGGAGGTATCTAACGTCTGGACGCACTGCACAACCTGGTTCTCGAGTGGACTTGGAATTGTAGAGCCAAGCAAATGCGACTGGGCAATGTGCTCCCCAATTGCATTGGCCTTCTCTTCGTTGGTGATAAGCCGTTCGTCATTGACTCTAAGTGGTGGAATGGGCTTGGGGTGAGACTTCAGCACCTTGGCAACCTTCCAGAATGGTCTGGAACGGTCGTCCAGGTTCTGAACGAGCCGCCCGAAACTCTCGTTCCGGATTGAGATCATTCTGGAAGCGATCTGCCGATTCAGATCGACCATTTCGCATTTACACTGCAGATCCCCAGTCCGCTAAAACTGGCGTCTACGAACATTTCTGAGCCGAATCAAGAGTTTGGTGTGGGAATCAATTGCTTGAAACTTACCCAGTGGGGTCGAAACATGTATGGTTCCTCAATATATGCAGTTAGATTAATATCTGAAGTCCCTCCTTTTATACATATTCTGCACAAAAAATACATTCTAAGCCCCGCCCCTGACAGGATTTTCCGCATTTTTTTTATGAATGAGGCGAAGCAGAAAGTATATTTTGGGCAGAATATGTAAAAAGGAGGGACTTCGGATGTTAATCTAAATGCATATATAGAGGTACCAGACATGTTTTGCAGTGTCGGTCACTCTATTTTGTTGTATGTGAGAGCGAAATCACAAATAGAGTATCATCAAAATACATGGCATGTAGAGAGATTCAGTTCGTGAGCAGCGTTGCCAGTATTATTTATCTGGATTTTCCAGATTTTCAGTCGTCTTGCCAGATTCACAGGAGCAACCCTACAAATTCGCAAATCGGTTTATTTTTGTATTTTTTAATTAGGTTGAACTTTTGTAGAAACGTTCCTTATGACCAACAGTGCCATTTTACATCTTCATATCACCATTTTGAATCCAGCCTTATTTTTGTAAAGGGCATATAGAAAAATATCAAACTTATCTTCAGAAAAATTTTACTCGAAAACTGTTTGCCCGATCGGTTTGGTGTCTTCGACAATATTGCAGATAATGGATGAGACTATTTGAAAAAAATGGGCACTCTAAAAAAATACCCAACTTTTTTCTTCATTTCAAATAAAATCCTGGAAACAATTTTTCTCAAAAAAGGATTTTTTGTTTTTTTTTTTCTATTTGTTGATGTGTTTTAGAGGACAAAATTGCCATCTATTGCACTATAGATCAAGATGGATAAATGATGGACAAAAAAGTTATAATTTAAAAAAAAACTCAAGTTATTGGGAAAATATCAAAACTTAGTCCAATTACTGTTTTGACTTTATATAATGAAAGTAAACTAAATTTACAATAAAAAAGAACCCAGGTAAAATTTTGCTAATTCGCACCGTTTTCAAGATGTAGTAGTTTGAAAATAGATATTTTTAAAATGTAAAATTTGCATTTGTAATGTATAATTTTCTGATCTTTCCGAAAAAAAAAATTTAGTCGGAACTTGAGAACCGCGAAATACATTAAAAAATGGCCAAAAACTACCAACATTTTTAAAATATCTACTTTCAACCGCTACATCTCGAAAACGGTGCAACTTAGCAAAATTTTACCCGAGTGCTCTTTTATTGTAAATTTATTGTTCTTTCATTATATAAAGTCGAAAAAATTAATTGAACTAAGTTTTGGATATTTTTCCAAAAACGAGATTTTTTTAATCATAACTTTTTTGTAAATCATTTCTCCTTCTTGACCTATAGTGCAAGATGGAATTTTTGTCCCCTAAAACATATCAACATTTTTGTTTAGAGTGCATATTTTTTTTCAAATAGTTTCATCTATTATCTGCAGTATTGCCCAAAACACCAAACCGATCAGGCAAACAGTTTTCGAGTAAAATTTTTCTGAAGATAAGCTTGATATTTTTCTATATGTCCTTTTTAAAAATAAGGCTGGATTCAAAATGGTGATATGAAGATGTAAAATGCCATTGTCGGTCTTAAGGAACGTTTCTACAAAATTTCAACCTAATCAAAAAATACAAAAATAAACCGATTTGCGAATTCGTAGCGAATTGCTCACAGACAGATCCAGGCATCAAAATTATCCGGATAGGCATGGATAATATAATTATCCGGATAGACCTATCCAGTGGATAGAAATAAACGGAGTCTATCCCTATCCACATTTCTTTCGCTCCGGATAATAGTTAAAATAATTTTAACTTGGATATTATCCATTATTTTTCCCTCCGGATAGTATCCGGTGTACTCCGAGCAGTTTATGTTTAGAATAGGGATGTTTGATATCAAATATGAACTCCTAAAAATGGTTATTTTTAGAACCGGGATGATGTCCAGAGGCCGGAAATCGATATCTGACGCCATTTTGAAATCCAATATGGCGGCTTCCGGTTTCAATAAAGTTTCATACTGTCAAATACCCATCAATATGGGTATTTTTGGAGTCGTGGTGATGTCCAGAGGCCGAAAATTTATATCCGACGACATTTTGAAATCCAATATGGCGGCTTCCGGTTTCATAGAAGGTGGAAAATACTGTCAAATACCCATCAATATGGATATTTTAGGATTAGAGGTGATGTCCAGAGACCGGAAATCGATATCTGACGCCATTTTGAAATCCAATATGGCGGCTTCCGGTTTCATAAAAGTGGGAAATACTGTCAAATACCCATCAATATGGGTATTTTTAATCGGGGTGATGTCCAGAGGCCGAAAATTTATATCCGACGCCATTTTGAAATCCAATATGGCGGCTTCCGGTTTGATAGAAGGTGGAAAATACTGTCAAATACCCATCAATATGGGTATTTTTGGAATCGTGGTGATGTCCAGAGGTCGAAAATTTATATCCGACGACATTTTGAAATCCAATATGGCGGCTTCCGGTTTGATAGAAGGTTGAAAATACTGTCAAATACCCATCAATATGGATATTTTAGGAGTAGAGGTGATGTCCAGAGGCCGGAAATCGATATCTGACGCCATTTTGAAATCCAATATGGCGGCTTCCGGTTTCATAAAAGTGGGAAATACTGTCAAATACCCATCAATATGGGTATTTTTGGAATCGTGGTGATGTTCAGAGGCCGAAAATTTATATCCGACGACATTTTGAAATCCAATATGGCGGCTTCCGGTTTGATAGAAGGTGGAAAATACTGTCAAATACCCATCAATATGGGTATTTTTGGAATCGTGGTGATGTCCAGAGGTCGAAAATTTATATCCGACGACATTTTGAAATCCAATATGGCGGCTTCCGGTTTGATAGAAGGTTGAAAATACTGTCAAATACCCATCAATATGGATATTTTAGGAGTAGGAGTGATGTCCAGAGGTTGGAAATCGATATCTGACGCCATTTTGAAATCCAAGATATCCCGGTTCCCATTTTTAGGAGTTCATATTTGATATCAAAAATCCCTATTCTAAACATAAACTGTTCGGAGTACTCCGGATACTATCCGGAGGGAAAAATAATGGATATTATCCCTATCCACTTTTTCTTTCCTCCGGATAATTTTAAAACTTTTCTATCCGGATAATTTTAACTTGGATATTATCCGTTTTAAAATTATCCGGATAGGGATAGGGATAATATCCAATGATAGATTGGATAATGGATAATGGATAGGGATAATTTTGATGCCTGGACAGATCACGTATAATTCCACATTTTTTAAATATGTTCCAGATTTTCCCAGATTTTTTAAAAATGTTGCTTTAAAAATATCACTGCAATTGATGGTCACTCTAATTAAAAAATAAAAAGCCAAACTTACTAATTTAATTATTAAAGGACATCAACGTTGGACATTATTGCAACATCATACATGGAATTGTTACAACATGTTTGCAATGGGTTGCAAAAACATGAAAATTGAGGCACTTTCTAAAGATTATTGGATGAAAAAAAATCTTCAAATTTAAAAAAAAAATCTGGCCAGGATTTTTGTTTTAATTTGGAGTTTTGTTTAGATTTCGCCTATAATTTTTTCAATCCTGGATTTATAAAAAAAAAACTGAATTTCAATATGGAGGATTTTTTTTTCTAATTTCGGGATTTAGAGAAATCTAAAACTGTTCAGGATTGAAAACAATAAATTGAGCTTTAGAAAATTAGCAAGGCTTTTGAATCTAGACAACCATCAGGGCTTTGAAGTATGTTCGTGAGATTTTTGAAGATAATTCATATGATTTTAAAGGAGAATTTTTACAGCGAAGTGTGAGGAGAATTCCTTGTGAAACCAAAGGAGAATTTCAAATTATTTCTGAATAGAGTTCCATCCATATTTGTGGGCTTCGCGATCTGGTGGCGTCACCCGCCGTTCAAGGGGTATTGCACGTGCCACGAAGTGAGGGTTCGATTCCCGCTCCAGCCGGTGTAATTTTTCGCAACCTGAAAATTTCCCTGCTGGTGTTGCGTGTTGTCAGTTACCTCTGGTTGAATACGGTGTCAATTGTCTATTTAAAACACGGATGATAATTCCGGAGAACTTTGAGATTTGTAAACAAACACGTCAATCGCCGATTTATAGCGAATATAAGCTCAATCTCGCGAACAAACTATACCAAATGATAGAGCAATAATCCATATTCTGGATTGTGCTTTAAGTTTTCGAGATTGTGCTTTTATTCGCGAGAAATTGGCGATTAACGAGTTTGTTTACAAAACGAATTACGTCCTAATCTCGAAGTTCTCTGGAATTGCATGAAGATTTTGTGAAGAAAGGAAATAGTTAGAATCAAGCTTGCAAATACTCATTACAGCTAAAATGCTATTTTTCGGATTTATGAAGCTATAAAATATTTAAATGGTAATTCTTATTGACAAGATGCAAGAAGAAAAGGTAAAGTATTTGTATGATACATAAAACATGTTAGTTTAGCTTTCAGAGGGTCACAATAGCGATTAGCTGTAACGATGAGCAACGTGATGAGCGAGCAATCAGAGATCATAAAATCGCTAGTTGTGACCTTCTGAAAGCAAAATTGATAAATTGTATATGTCATACACAAACTTTACCACCCATTCTTGCTTCTTACAAATACAAATTATCTTTATAGTATCTCATAGTTTCATAATTCCAAAAGTTAGCAGTTTAGCTGTAATGAGCAATTGCAAGCCTGGTTAGAAATTCTTAAGATCAAACTTAAGGAGTATATATTCAATGGAATTCTGTCCAATGTTGCTATGGAGATTCAGTTTTATCAAATTCTATGAATTCAAACCGGAGCAAATGCGAAAAGAACATCTGGAAATTTTTGGGAGACTTTCAAGGCCAGTTTGGCAAAGTACTTGAGTACTTAGGAAATACTGAAGAGGATTTCAAAACAATTCTGTACCAAGGAAATTATTAAGAATATTCTAAGGGAATTTCATAAAGAAAAGTTGAGGCAAAATTATGCCAATTCTTGGGAATCATAACCAGTTTGAGGGTATTGTGATTAATAAGAGATTACAAGAGATAATGCCAAGAACATATTATCAAAATTATTTTAGGGGAATCCAGAAAAGAAGTATGGTGGAATTCTAGGAAGACTCAAATGGAACTCTTAAAAAAGAACGAAGATATCCTATGAAGAGTTCCTAGTCAATTCAGACTAACAAAAAAATTAATGTCTGGGCTCAGAAAAAAATATAAATTCCAGAATTTAGAATCATTTCAAGATCCCGAGACATCATGTGACAACGATGGTGAGTTCACCAGGTTATATCTTCATTTTATTTCAGCAACCTTATCTTTCAGCAGACGCTCTGGACATCAATTTCAACATCTATAAAAAAAAAATCTACATTTTCCAGCAACACTGCTTGGGTGTATCCTATGGCTTACCTTCCCTACTAACATAATTCCTAAATTCCCGAGACATTTATGAGGGGTCGTAGAGTTCTCTGTATCTCTCTTATGTAAATGTTGGACTAACATACCTTTCCTATCCCTACCAGTTGTAAGGACGTGGCCAGGACAATCCTTAACAGTTGGAGCGGGATATGTCTTTATCTGGGAGATAGTAATTATTTCCTACCTACTATCGGTCCAGTAATAGATATCCGTCTTGCTCTTAATAGTTTTGAATTCGTACTACCTACGATATTGTGGAACTTGTTCGATGCTAATGGTAATGCTAATTTCAAGATCCCGAGACTTCAAAAATGACGTTTTCAGACTTTCATTTTAGTTATATAATAAAATTATTCTTTGGCATAAAATTATTCGTAGTGAAATTGCGAATATTGGAGCAACCCCTAGTTTATGTAAACTGTGTGTGATTAAAACGATGTTAGGCTTTGATTCCCACTTCATCCATGTGAATTTTACTTAAAAATATAATTGCTTCTTGGTCTACTGGGTGTTGTGTGTTGTATGATGTCAAGAATTAAATTTTAAGTCTGATCAACTTACTTACTTACTTAAGGGTCCTGTGCACCACCAGCGGTGCAAAGGGCCAACGTGAAAGACTTCCATCCTGGGCGGCTGCTCGCTTTTGCCTTGACCTGGGCCCAGGTCAGATTTCTATCGACTTGCTTAATTTCCTTATTGAGGCTCCGCCGCCATGAGCCCCTGGGTCTGCCTCTGCTGCGATGTCCTGCCGAATTCCAATCCAGCGCTTGCTTGCAGATTTCGTTTCCACCCCATCGAAGTGTGTGGCCGACCCACCTCCGCTTTCGCTCTCGAATTTCTGTTGCTATCGGCTTCTGATGACATCGACGATGGAGCTCGGTATTCGAGATCCAGTTGTGAGGCCACCAGGCACGAATTATATACCGCAGGCATCGGTTGATGAAGACCTGCAGCTTTTGAGTGTTCTCCGTTGATACACACCACGTCTCGCTGGCGTATAACGACACAGATTTCACGTTCGAGTTGAAAATTCGGATTTTGGCGCGTTGACTTATCTAGTTTGATTCAACAGCAAAAAAAAAAGGTTATCTTCCATTTAATTCCACTTAATTAATTTTGGTATCCATGACAGATACGTATTTCGACTACAATGTGCAGTCTTCATCAGTGTCATTCCCACTAAAGAACTTATCAAAATCTAACCCCCTTAAGTACTCATCCCCTAGGTATAAAAGTCAAGATCACAGGTATATAAATGAAACTACAATGTGTTGAATCGGAACCTACCTAACTAATTAAAACCAAAGATTTAAGTAAGCTAAAGGAGAAAAATCTATTCAACTCTCTAATAAGGAAAATCCCAAAGGCTTGGTAGCCATCATAATGAAGTAATGAAATTGGGTTGTTAGCGGAATGCTTTAATAAAACAGCAAAAAAAGGTTATCTTCCATTTAATTCCACTTAATTAATTGTTGAATAGATTTTTCTCCTTTAGCTTACTTAAATCTTTGGTTTTAATTAGTTAGGTAGGTTCCGATTCAACACATTGTAGTTTCATTTATATACCTGTGATCTTGACTTTTATACCTAGGGGATGAGTACTTAAGGGGGTTAGATTTTGATAAGTTCTTTAGTGGGAATGACACTGATGAAGACTGCACATTGTAGTCGAAATACGTATCTGTCATGGATACCAAAATTAATTAAGTGGAATTAAATGGAAGATAACCTTTTTTTTGCTGTTTTATTAAAGCATTCCGCTAACAACCCAATTTCATTACTTCATAGTTTGATTCTCCATACGTTTCGTAAACTCGCAAAGGCAGCCCTAGCCTTCTTGATTCGTGCACCTATGTCGCTCTTGGTCCCGCCGTCAGACGCTACCAAGATATTGGAAACTTTCGACCTTCTCCACTGCTTGCCCCGTGGATGCAAGAGTCGTTGAGATGCTTCATGGTGATAGGCTGCCAAAGCAGCCCACGGTTCGGTACACGGTCAATTGCACCTACCATGATCTCGTCGATTACGATGAGAAATAGTAGCGGTGATAGTATACATCCTTGTCTCACACCAGCAACTACCCGGATAGGGTCGGACAAGGCTCCGTTATGCAGAACTCTGCACGTGAAAGCCTCATACTGCGCTTCGATGAGGTTGACGATTTTATCCGGGACTCCCTTGCGTCTCAGGGCGCCCCACAGATTCTCGTGATTGAGACGGTCGAAAGCTTTTTCGTAGTCAATGAATACCAAATAAAGGGACTCTAGGAATTCATTGACCTGCTCCAGGATGATGCTGAGCGTGACAATATGGTCCACACAACATTTTCCGGCACGGAATCCTGCCTGCTGCCGTCGGAGAGTCGCGTTGAACTTCTCCTGTATCCGATTCAGGATAACTTTGCACAGAACTTTGAGAACAATACACAGTAACATGATGCCTCGCCAATTGTCGCACACAGTCAGATCCCCCTTCTTTGGGACCATCACTAAGATGCCCTGCATCCAGTCGGCCGGAAAAGTCGCGGTGTCCCAGATATTACAGAATAGTTGATGCAACATTTGTGCGGATAGCATGGGGTCAGCTTTGAGCATCTCTGCTGATATGCGATCGACCCCTGGAGCCTTGTTGGATTTCATGCTTCGGATAGCTGCTTCAATCTCCTGCAGTGATGGGACCTCGGAATTGACGCGAGTGATGCGCCGCACCCTAGGCGGATCATGCCGAGATGTTGATGGCTGGTTGGCCGTCAAAACTTGAAGAAGTTGTTCGAAGTGCTCAAACCAGCGTTTCAGCTGGTCAGTGGGGTCGGTAAGCAATTGTCCAGTCGTGTCCTTCACCGGTATCCTTGGGTTCATCCTTGCTCCACTCAGGCGTCGTGAGATATCGTAGAGGAGGCGTATATCGCCAGTGTTTGCGGCTTTCTCCCCTTCGTCGGCCAGGAAGTTCACGCTCGCTTGTCCCGTCTGCAAGAGCGCTTGACTTCCTTCTCTAGAGCCGAGTACCATTGACGGGCTTCGTTCTTGGCTCCTCTGGTTCTCACCCGCTCTATCGCGGCTTTTGCTTCTCTACGCTCCTTAATCTTCCGCCAGGTTTCATCTGTGATCCACTCTTTCCTCTGGGTGCGCAGCTAACCCAAGTTGTTCTCGCTTGTTTCTATAAAGGCATTCTTGATAGCCGTCCATTGTTCTTCTACGCTGCCACCTCCTGGAACGTCCGCAGCTCGAGTCTCAAGTTCTTCAACAAAAGACCTTTTTACCGCTGGATCTTCAAGTCGGCATGTGTTGAACCGCCGCCAGAGTCTCTCCTCCCGTCGCTGGATCCGCGCCATGCGTAGGCGGATTTCACCGATTAGAAGGTGATGGTCAGACGCGATGTCGGCGCTGCGTTTATTCCGGACATCAAGAAGGCTCCGTCTCCATTTTCGGCTGGTGCAGATGTGGTCGATCTGATTTTCGGTATGTCCATCACGGGAAACCCACGTGACTTTGTGCACTGGCCGATGGGGGAAGAGCGAGCCCCCGATCACCATGTCGTTATGGCCACAAAATTCTGCAAACAGCTCACCGTTCTCGCTCATTTCGCCGAGACCATGGCGTCCCATGACACGCTCATAGTCCGTGTTGTCGGAGCCGATCTTCGCATTGAAGTCGCCAGTGTAGATCTTGATGTCACCCTTTGGAACCTTATCCACGACGGCATTCAGTTGACTGTAAAAATTCTCCTTGTCCTGTAGCTCGGCAGCATCGGTTGGCGCATAACATTGGATTATGGTAAGGTTACGAACCCGTGTTCTAAATCTGGCAACGATTATCCTCTCATTAACAGGCTCCCACTTGATGAGCGCAGCACTTGCCTGGACGCTAAGTAGGAGACCAACTCCACGATGGCGGGGAGCGTTTTCACCTCGAATACCAGAGTATAGTAGTACCTGTCCCGACGGCAGTTTGTGTTCTCCAAAGTTTGGCCAACGAACTTCACTCAGTCCCAGGATTTCTAGCTTCATGCGTCGCGCCTCGTTGGCGAGTTGTGCCAGTTTACCCTGCTGGGCTAACGTCAATACATTCCATGATCCAATTCGAGTCCGTTGCTTTGCGCTAAAAGTCGTTGCCGTTATATCAGTTCGATGTCTTTCTCTGTTGGTTTCTGTAACAATTGTAAAGGTTTCAGAGACAGTAGGTGGTTGGCCTAAGGTCTCCTATCCGCCGTGATGGGGCTGCCATCTTAGGTGCAGCTTCCGGCGAAGAGCATTTCTTATTCAGCCGCTGGATGCCAGTCAGACGCTGTTTGAGCCGCACCTCCATGGTGAACAGACGCTCGGGTTGGCGAAGCATTTCCTCTATCACCGTGCTATGGTTACCGCGCCAATGTTCGCGTCGCACCTCCTCACTTTGCTATTGTCGGATTGACAACATTGCCCAGGCTACGCCAACCAGCTGTGTCCATGTTTCAGCTGGCAGTCTTTTGTGATCATATGACTCGTGGAGGCGTGAGGTAGGAACTTGTGAGGACCGTAGCTAGGTATATCGCTCCTTCCAGATTGTCACTCACCATTTTGTAGTCTGATCAACCTTAGGGTAATATTAGAATTATTTAGAACTAATAAAATCTTTAAGACATGATCTGGTACTGCATCAAATAGTAAGGACTAAATCGACTATTAGTTAAAAAAATCCATCCCATCAAAGTTGCTTGATTCTTTGCTTGTTCATTCTTTTTAAAAAAGTTACAGTTTAAAAATCAGTTAGAACATTTTTTTTCTGCTGTATTTTATCAACCATTTAACTCAATTTTGGAAATGCTGCGTAATGTATATTTAAATTTGTTGGGCACACTGTGTCAATACTTTTTTTTTATCTTTTCGGTGACAAGTTATTTGCTTTATATAATTTGTTTAAACATGAAATTCATAAACATTCTGGTACTTTGAATAAATTCCAGATGATCATAATGACCGATTATTACGAGCGATTGGCACTTTGCTTTCAATAGCATTAAGTTAAAAACAGGACATTTTGGAGAATTCCAGATTTCATATTTTAACTGGTCCAGATTTTTCCGAAAATGATCTGGCAATGCTGTTCGTGAGTGTGAATTTTCTCCCTCAAATTTAATTTTTTTAGCTCTCTGGAGATTGGTAGTAAAGCGGGTAAAACTGTATGGGTAAAAATAATTTCTATTTAATTGTAGCTTGTTCAACAATAATCTTCGGGAAATAAGTGAACGACAAAGTCCACGAATGATTTCTTTAGGCTATCGTTATCTTTTTTGACCTGAATATGCATGGAAAGCGAATTATTGCCACTTCTCTCAATTTCTATATGGAGAGTTTTATTACTTCCGGAACAGCGCCATCTCTGTGGAAAATGGCCTGTTTTTAAATATGTTGCAGACTGTATCATCTTAATCATGGTTGGTATAGTTAATCAAATGATCAGAATTCATGCATAATTTAAAGAGCTTAGAACATCTTTTATCCACGAAAGTGGAACCAAAATGATGAGGATAAACTCTATAAAATTTCGTAGATAATTGCTGCTCGTCGGTTTGTCGGGAAAGTTCTGGTTGATCTTGAAGATCCCATGATATGATCTCCATGAGATTTGCCAAACCTAGAACATCTTAATTACACGAAAATCCATCGTAAGAGATGCGCTTCGTCTCCATGAAGTTGTTTGGATATGTTTCGTTTCTAAGTACATTGTCTCAGTCGATGTTGATCTAATAGATCTTGTTCTAAGCTCCTGTAAGATTTGGAGGTCCTAAAACTTCTAATATGTATAGAAATTGTTCGTAACTGATGCGTATAGATTTCAGGAAACTGTTTGGACATGTTTAGTTGCTATTTACGTTGTCTTAGTCGTGATTGGTATCAGTAGATCATTTGATCTGAACTCCAGGACGATTTTAAGGACCTAGAACATCTTATATACATGGAAGGGGATCGTGAACTATGCACATATACTCCATAAATCTGCTTGGCTATATTTAGCTGCTAGGGACATTGACCCAGTTGTGGTCGAAGAATTCAATCGAACAATCTGAATTCCACGACGATTTGGAGAATATTGAATATCTTATATAGAGGCTGTAATGTCGGCCTAATTGCAATCGACTAAATTTTTAATAGCAACCAAAAATACCCATTAGGACCGTCCCAATGACGCGTTCATCTAGACATAATTGATAAATAGCAGATTTTTAGCGATGGGCCCAATCTTAGATCCATATGCCAACATTAGAGCCATTTCCCCTATGTGAATAAATCGTAAGTGCATAGACTCTATGAATCTGTCTGGACATGTTTCGTTGCTAATGGGGTTTGTCTCAGAGTTGGATGATTTAGTAAATCATTTGATCTGAACTTCAAAACGATTTAAATACATGGAAAAGGATTGCAAATTGGGTTATTTAGGGGTATTGAGGTAAATACATATTCGTTATCTGCATTAAAAATGAAATCAAAATCCAAAATTTCATCAATTTTGGTACACTGGAACTTTTTTAAGTAAGTACGATTACATTAGCAAAAATCACCATCTTAGAGCCCCTTGATGGGACTTTGTATGGGAGCGAGCTGTCAACGAATAGATTTAGTTTCAAGGATTAAACATTTGAATCTTGATTTAAAAATCGAGATGCATGTCTACGGGATCGATACAAATATCGTTGTGCTCAGAAAACGAAGCTCCATCAGATGATCTATAAAAATTGGCATATTTTTCGAAGTTAAACAACACAATTATACGTAGAGGCTTAATGAATATGCTTGGACATGTTTCGATGTTATTGACATTGTCTCAGTCGTAGTTGAGTTTGAAGATCGATTTATGTGAACTCCAGGACGATTTTGAGAACCTAGAACATCTGATATACATAGAAAGAGATCACAAATGATGGCGTATTGACTCAATGAATATACTTGGACATGTTTTGGCGCTAGAGATATTGATCTATTCTAAGGTTAATCTAATAGATCGAATGATCTAAGCTCCAGGACGATTTGAAGAACTAAGAAAACCTTATAAACAAAGGAATATGCTCGTGATTAATGCGCATAGGCTTCATGAATATGTTTGGATATGTTATGTTGCTAAGAAGATCAAGTAGATCATATGATCTGAACTCTTGACCGATTTAGAAGACTTAGAATATTTTATGGCCATGAGAATGGACTTAGAATTATAAATCTAGATTTTATGAACATGACAAAATTTCATACCATATACACCAAAGTCGGTAATGGTTATTTTTAACAAACTTTCAACAACTGAACTGTTCGGTAAAAATCAGGCATTTTAATCCATTAGTTTTAAAGCTTCAACAAAAGGAAAACTTCACCACAATGGCACGACTTGATTAGTTGAACAAGGCTGACAGTGTTTTAAAATTAAAATTTAGTGAAACAGCTTTTGAAATGAGGGTCAATGTTTTACCGAACGTTCAGCTGTTGTAAGTTCGGTAATGAATTACGGAAATCGGTAATAACTTCTAAGTGTGTAGGGAAAACCAGTGTCCTCGTGATTTTAGCAATATAACCAAGAATAAGCACTCCAGAATAGTTTGGATGGTCTAGGACATCAAAAGTGATTCCTATGTTTTGCCTTTTTTGTAAGATTTTCTATAAAAACCACCGAAAAAACTTCAACCCTTACTTAAAATAGGTTAAGAAAAAAGTCGTCCCGAAAGCGTATATGTTATTTCGTCTGGGAAGAATATTTTTAAAAAAATATTATAAAAACGATAATTCTTATTTATTGATACCAACGAACAATTTGTTAGAGTTGCATATACCTCATCAATTAACTGCTGATGGTTTTCGCTATCCAGGCTATTACGTAGCTGCTCCATTTTCACTGGTACACTTTTAAAAACTAATTGTAGCCTCACTGCGCAAAAATCACCTGTTCACAACTTCAAAGTGCGCCATTTTGAACTTAGGAAAAATTTATATCAAAACCATTTACATTCATTTCACTCATTCATTTACATTCATTTGCCTCTAACTTTTTTCATCAACAGCATTCCGCAAAATGTTGTTTAGAGCTTTAGTAGGTTTTGTTATTAACTACAAGTTTTGCTCATAACCAAAATCTGTATCTCTTATGCATCACTAATTATAGCGGGCAGAACTTGTTACTGTTTTTAAGAGAATGTAAAATACATTCACTGAAAAACAGTAGTGGCTTCTGTTCGCTCTGCTTCGTCATGCATAAAATATACGAATTTGAAATGTAAATAAAAGTTGTAGGTAATAGCAAAACCTACAAAAGTTCGATACATCATTTTGAGGAATTTTGTTGATGAAAAAACTTAGGGGCAAATGAATGTAAATGAATGCACGAAATGAATGCAAATGATTTCCATGCCTGGATTCTACTCATCGGAACAAAAACAGATTACTCATTTTTTAATAACTCCACACAGCATGCAAAAATGAGTGCGATCCACCCAGTCAATGAGAACCTTCAAAATAGCACAGGGGTATCAATTGTTGGCCCTCTGCGTTTAAATCACATAGGCCATGACTGGTACATGCCAAAACCGGAGCAAATTTCAATCATTATCTTAACTGATACATTTTCTCTGTACAAATTCATGCATCGGTAGCCACAGAAAGCTCTCAATTTAAAACTGTGAAAGTGTTGAAAATGCGTAAGAATGTCAATACCAAAAAGAAGAACAAGATGGTAAAATTTTCATTTCAGTTACTAACTGTTTTCCAACAAATCATTCCACCAAAGCAAGCTCAACAGCCAGGATGCCTATATTTAGGTGTAGCTAGAAAATGTCAATCGCTGTCTGATCCGATCCATGTCATAATTCGCTAATGAATTCACCCCCATTCTCTTGTCTCTATGTACTGTCAACGCCACTTTTCCACGGGTTTGGATCAAGAGTGTTATAAAAGCGTGAATAATTAACTTTTAACCTTCGTTTCGGAGCAAAGTTCATCGTGTGACTGGAATGAGTTAGCTCTGATTCGGATCCACTTTGGGCTCCTCTTCTTCCCTGCTATAATCTCGATCGAGTGAAGCACAATTCCACTTCCAAACTCATTCTGCTATTATGAGTGCATCAGTAGTTGAGAATCTTGTTAAATGTGTTTACCTTCAACATCAATGAATATTGATGAAATTTAAAAGCTTTTTGCATACCGAAGAAGAGTCACTTTGTTTGTCAGCTTGAGCATCTTTTGCATTAGAAGGTTATGCCTACAACAACAAAAGCATAATTAGGAAAAACAAGCATCCACTATCCTAAATCCGTCCACACACAAAGCAACAGGACAGGCAAGCCAACAGATTACATTACCCTTACCATGGAACCTTGACAAAGGCAAATGTCAATTTGTGCTCTTCATCCGGAAGTAGTATACCAGAGCAGAACCATTAAAACTTCTATCCATCGCTAGCAGGAATTATGTGCTTCTTCTGATTTCCCTGCATTCGAACAAAAAAGACCACCCGACCGGACCCGTCTTGCACAGCCCGTTGCATGCTTACATAATTCACTGCACCGATTAAGTGCCGATCATTCGTTGCTGCTGGCTGGTTGGTTGGTTGGCTTGGCTGTCTGTCTGGACGAACTTTTCACCGGTGCACTATGGGCCAGAATTTAAAATATCGCGACAAAATCAGAAAGGTTTATTCTAACCAATGGGATTTTTTAAACTACTTAGAGAGGGTCTAGTATAAGAAAGAAGCGGATTCAAACCAAACTGCCTTGGCAACCTATACCTGGGTTGTTTCTTGCAACACTGCTAATGCAATCAAGATAGGCGCTGCTCGATTGGCTCTGGCTTTGACAGTTAATTTGGCTCAACACCAGTTAGTCCGCTCCTCTCTTATACTAGACCCTCTCTAATACTACTCAATCAATCTTGATAGGTTATTTTGGTGCCATTTTTCAACTATTGGATCAGTTCGTGTCTACTTTCAAGCACAGTTAGATGTGCTTGAAAGTAGACACAAACTGATCAAATAGTTTGCCATTCAAAAAGTTTTGCTTACCAGTTTTGTAATGAATAAATATTCTTTGTTTAAACATATTCATGTTTTGAAAAATTGTAAATACCTACTATATATTGTCGAATTCAATATTTTCTTGTAAAAATTACTATTATTTTACATGTTCTTCGTAAAAGTAACGCTATTTCCAAGTATTTGACCTGAAACCAATCTATGGTGGTAGCCTGGACTTCAACCTTAAAATTGGTGCCAAAAGTTTTTGCAGATATCTGCAGATGAAGTAAGCAGAATAATTTTAATCAAGCATATATTTTAAAGGTTTTCAACATTCCTTAGCAAAAGTTCAGATTTTGATGCATTGGCATCATGAAAAAATAAAAGTTTGCATGGTTGTTAATGAAAGCATTAACCACAATTTTATAATTTTTTAACCAATCTTGATTTTGTTTTCCAACTTTGAAACGTTTTTTAGGTGTTTTCTGAAGAGTTGCTCATTTTTTTTAAGATAAACAAGTTTTCTGAAGACATAAAGTTTGAAAAATATCAGAGTAAAAAGCTAGATCGTGGGGCCATCTTTGCGGATGAGTTGCGAACTATTTGTTTAACCAATAAATAGTTTTCAGTTATAACGAGAAACTCCTTCGAGCCACTATGGCAGCTGGCGGACAAAAATATTTCCATTATTTTTATTTGCTATTTCTGGAATTTTCCTTGCTTGGTTTGATCAAAATACGTTGTTGATAAATATTTTTCAACATTTTACGACTTTTTGTTGTTTCAAATTTAATAATAATATTTTGAAAACGGTTACAGCACAGACAAGCAGACATAACACGTTGAATATTTCTCACTGTTAAAAATCGTCGCTAAAACATTACCGCCATCCATGCTTGGCATGCACAGTTGTACACACCAACTGCTCATTTGTTAATAACTTTTCACTCAGTTGTTGAAATTTGTTTTTCTTTAAAGTTATTGATAGATTAGAATCATAGCTTACTATAGATATGCAAAGAGTATGTAAGTCTTAACATGTTGATCTTGAATCAACACCAATGAATTTTTACACTTAAAGTCCGAGATGTGCGAGCATTTCTGACTTAATTTTTACAATGCAAAAACAAATACAGTTTATTACTAGAATTAGAAGCTACTTTTTTTTTACGTATCTATAAAAAGCTTAAACTCTATTCTATCGACTGCTTCAAATAGAACTATGTTTTGTCATTTGTGTGCTAAGTTATTAGCAAATGAGCAGTTCGTGACCAAAACTGTGTATGCCAAGCATGCCGCCATCTGTTGAGTACACTGTGGTGGGTAGTACGCTGAACAGATGGCGGTAGTGTGTAAACGTAAAACGCAATGGAATTGACTATGTGCGCCATAGGTGGTGGTACTACCAACTACGATTCTTTTAAATTGACCGTTAAATGCTTGTTCGATAAACAACTTGCGAGTGTTATGTCTGTTTGGCTGTGGTTACAGCTTCAAGCTTGATTTCAAAGTATAAAATCTTGATGATAATTCGAACGATAAAACATAGAAAATTATCAATTTTTTTTGTACAGGGTATACCGTAAAAAAATAAAAAACATACATTTTATCAGATTACGAATTTTTATTTTTGAAAATCTATTTATTTGTTTTAAAAAATCTTCTGTAAATAGGAAACAAAATGCGGCATAGTAAAATGATTACCATTAAATATTATTTTCAACGAATTTCTTGATCAATTCTGTTACAATTTCATCAAGAACAAAATCTTCTTCAATTTCATCGACAGTTTGCATATGTTCCTCCAATGCATTGTATCAATTATTGAACAGTTTACATAGTTTTCAAATATCATGAACAAGGAATCAAAAATATCTCCAAATGACAAAATCACAAGCAATCAACGAACCGAATGATAACGTTGTGTCAGAAGTGGAAAGCAGTAATGATATAATCTTCTTCCTTTTTTTCATGACAAGCAGCCCGTGCAACACAGCTCACTCGGGGCGGTAGAAGGAAACGAGCAAATTGTTGACAAGCTGCTTCACGAAGTAAAGCCGAAGATGATACACGTGTGTTAATGGGAATTTGTTTGTTATGTCTTATCTCAATTCAGATCAAGCTATGTCCTCATCCGTGTATATTGCAACAAAGCAGGCAAGCAATATCATTATCCTACTTTGACTATATGTTTTGTATTACTTTTGCAAAAAATATCTCAGAGACATAATTTGATCTATTGAACAATAAGAGATCTTCAGAATGATTTCTTATCAACCTGAAGTCTTTGGAAATGATCCAGAAACAATTTGGAGAACTTTGATCCACTGAAGATTCTAATCATCCTGCTATCTTTAGAGAATATCTAAGAAAAATGCATTAATTCATTGAACAGTTGGAGATCTCCAGAATAATACCAACAATCAATACGAAACTAACGATTTTAAATTGGCTCACCACTTTAGTAGCCTATTGGTCCCAAGCAAACGATTAACGTACCCTATTCTAGTTGAAATTCTATTACTACACTATGTTTGTTTTGATTCGCTATGAAAGTTTGACAGATAACATCAGGGGTGTGTGGATTCATGCAGAACATGCAGGGGTGAGTGAAATAGCTTGGGACTGCTTGGGACCGTTGTTCTGGTACTGAGTGAGCCAAAAATAATAATGATTTTCTTCGGGACCCAGTGGTCTTAGAGTTACCTCTATGATAATACCATAGAGGTAGCTCTAAGACCAGAAGGTCCCGAAGAAACGTGCTCAACTTTTTGGCTCAGCTTTGGTACTATCTTCGGTTCCAAGCTAATCGATGCACCCCTCAAAACATAGGAAAATCCATGAACTCTTCATTTTATCTGTCAAACATTTATAGCTAATCAAAACAAACATAGTGTAGTACTAGAATTTCGACTAGAATGAGGTACGCTTATAGATGTACTTGGGACCAATCGGCTAGTCAAGTAGTGAGCCAATTTAAAATCGTTAGTTTCTACCGGTTGTTAATACGCCGATGCACGTCGCCACCGCCGCCGCCGATCAAAGTCAACGGGATCACGCCACTACCATAGAGGTAACTCTAAGACTAGAAGGTCCCGAAATAACGTGCTCAACTTTTTGGCTCAGCTTTGGTACTCTCTTCGGTCCCAAGCTAATCGACTCACCCCTCGAAACATAGGAAAAACCAATAACCCCTCAGATTATCTGTCAAACTTTCATAGCGAATCAAAACAAACATTGTGTAGTAGTAGAATTTCGACTAGAATGGGGCACGTTAATCGTTTGCTTGGGACCAATAGGCTAGTCAAGTAGTGAGCCAATTTAAAATCGTTAGTTTCGTATTGATTGTTGCCACTACGCTGCCGCCGCCAAAGATGAATGGACCGGCGCACAGGTCTAGTTTGTGATCAAAATAGTTGAAATTTCTGTTTTTGTTTCTTAATATAAAGTTATTTTATACTTTTTTTTTAATATTTTGTTAAACAAATTACAACATCATTTTAATTTTCGAAAAGCTTATTGCATTACCTTTCTAGTTAATTTGTTCTTATTGTTTGTTCTAATTACGATGTTTAATTACCTTGCAGTTATTTTGGTAATAGAAGGCTAAAATTTATTCGAGTTGCAGCGTGTTTTAACTGTAAACAACGCACTCTTCTTACCCTTTTTTGATTTTGAAATCCAATATCTAAGAATCTACAACTAATAGAGGCTTGAAATTTTTAGTTTCTCTTAGTTGAAGTGTTTAATACACAGCAAAAAATTAATTTTGATATCACATCAAAGTGAATGCACTTCAATCGTGTCAAAAATATGGTGTAATATTACTTGCCAAAAAGGACAAAATTACTAGGGGTAGGTCACTCCGCACACCAATCTTGGGTCACCTTTTTTGTCAGTGTGCCGCAAGTATGCCGATTGTGCCGGTCATAGAGCAAGCTGCGATTGTTAGTAAAATACCCATCCCGGCAACCCGGTATTTCTGACACCTTGAATGTTTTAGTTTGAAATCGCAAGGATAAATCGGATGAAGGTCGACGAGGGAAGTGGCGGGTGTGCGAAATTTCGGTGATTTGTGATCCACAGGGTAATGAAAGTCCTGTGTTTTAGTGTTTTATAATGCCCTCAAAGGCAGACCAGAAACGTAGCCTTTCGGCCGAAAATAGTTGGAACCGGTGGGGAGCATTGTTGGAGACCGACAATAGAGGGTTATGAATAAACTTCTTTAGTTTGTTTAGTTAGAATTAAGGGTACTAATGAGGTCTGATTAACTGCCTCTTTCTCTTGAGCCCACTCTAGAACCTACATTTCGTATTTAGATCTATAAGAGAACTGCTGGTCTGAGTTCCTCTGATATATTCAATTAGAAGATGTTCCTGAACATACAGTCAAACAGCACGTAATGTTCTGAACAACTTGAATGACAGTTGTTCAGCAGTGCTCCCATTTTATTAACAACAATCTAATGCCTACGAGATACGAAGTATCGTAGTTGGTAGTACCACACCCTGTGGCGCGCATAGTCAATTCCCTTGCGTTTGACGTTTATGGGATGTTTACGTATGTGCGGATTTACTCGCGCTAGTGTACTCGCCAACTAGCACGAATTTCAGTTGCTCCTGAAATTTCATCCTGGTAGACGCTGATGCCCTGTTTACATTATGCTAGTGAGCTTTTTTGCTAGCAGGTAGCTCATTAGTGCTAGTGAAATAGCATAAGTGTAAACACCCTACACACACTATCGCCATCTGTTCAGCTTAGTTCCCACCACAGTGTACTCAACAGATGGCGGTAATGTTTTAGCGACGATGTTTTACAGTGAGAAATATTCATTGTGTTATGTCTGTTTGTCTGTGATAATACAGTACATGAACTGACATTACGCTGCTTTTACTGCATTTGTTTATTTTTGTGACCATAAAAATTACATGAGATTTTCGACATGATGGAAGTGCATCCTCTTGGATGTAATATTAAAATTTATTTTTTGCTGTGTATCCATAAAAAAATGCCAAAAACAGGATTGGTGCAAGTCGGTTTTTAGATTTTCGCGAGGGGCACGCAATAACCTTTAACTCCTACGCAAGCCTTTTTTAAGTACAATAATTACAGTTAACTACATGATTAATTACTTTAATTACGAGCGTCGGAATTTTTTTGATTTAATTACTTTTAAGTACAAATTTCAGCTTTAATTACAAGTCGCATAAATTAAGTACATTAACTCCATTAATGTACAACGAGAAATGTACTTAAATTTCCCTCAGCGTACCGTTAGACCCTTTCGTAATTGGCCCGTGAAACAAAAATTTCACAGGCCCTTTTGCTACGTTAAGGATAATGTCAGTTGGTGATTGGTGCCAATTCACATACAACGATCGGTTCGTGATTGGAAATGTAGTCGGATTTCAATACTGCCGAGGTGTTGGCAGGGCAATGAACTATATCCTGGATCACGCCCCTGTAAAAGCACCGGAGAATGCGATAATGAAAGGAATGTTTGTTTGTGCTACCTGGTTCAACCCAAGAAATAACGAATTTAATTTGGAGGATGCGAACGAAAACAGAATTACAATAGAAAATTATGTTAACCTTTACGTGCCTAACGTCTAAATTTGCATAAATTTCAAAATTCAATTAGCTATAAAAACATAATTTCTCAATATTTGTCTTTACAACAAATTGAATTTTGGCTTGAATCTATTGAAGTTGCTGAATACATCTGAAAATATTTTGATCAATTCATGGTTCCGGAGTTATTTCGGTTCCCGGTGGGGTCGCTTTTGGTCGGCATTCGGCTTTATTGTTCTGTAATAAGTATACACACGATGAACATCATGTTTTTTTTTTCTCTCAAACGATGTAATTGGACCAGTGGCAGCTATTTCGATGGTTTACAATCACATTGGGCATCCCGAAAATGTTCCGGTGCCCCGGGGAAGTGGCCAATTCTCAACATGAACCAAAACCCATCATGCGACATATCAAACTTCATGATTTTACAAATCTTGACCAGTAATGGCCTTATTGAGAGTTCATGGTCACACTAGCCCTACCAGACATGTTCCGGTGCCCCCGGGGAAGTGGCCAATTCTCAACAAGAACCAAAACCCATCATGCGACATATCAAACAACATGATTTAACAAATCTTGGCCAGTAATGGCCTTATTAAAAGTCCATGGTCACACTAGCCCTTCCGGGAATGTTCCGGTGCCCCCAGGGAAGTGGCCAATTCTCAACAAGAACGAAACCCATCGTGCGACATATCAAAATTCATGATTTTCTAAATTTTGGCTGGTAATGGCCTTAATGAGACTCGACGGCCAGACTAGCCCTCTCGGGCATGTTCCTGTGTCCCCGGGCAAGTGACCGATTCTCCACAAGAACCTAAACACGTCATGCGACATATCAAACTTTATTATTCTGCTGAAGTCGGCCAGTAATGGTTTTTTTTGAGAGCCCACGATCCCATTGGCCCTCCCTGGCATATTCCGGTGTTCCCGGGTATATTTTCAACTATCGACAAGAACCAAAATCCTCCGTGCGACATATCAAACTTCATGATTCTGCACGGCTAATAATGGTCTTAGACAGTCCACAGTCCCATTTAATTGTGCCCCCCCCCCCCCCCGGTTAAATATCCAACTCCCAATAAGAACCGGAACCCCTCGTGTGACATATCAAACTTCATTATTTTACGAAACTCCGTCGGTAATGACCATATTAAGAGTTCAAATTTGCTATCCCAGACAGCTGAACGGACACTGGAGCTGGTGAATACTTTGGACATTCACACGCTGCGCTACTTCCGGTAAAAAATCGCAGCTAGTATGCAATGTCTTCTCAGCACGGATAACTTGAGCGTGTCAAGTTGATTGGTAACGATCATTTCGTGTCCTGTGCACATGGGACTCATCGTTTCCTATCGGTTTGGAGTTCTGCCCATAGTATTGTTTAGTTGACCCATGGAAAGACGGACAATGGGGATGCGAATTTCATAAGTGCTATCGCGTGAATTCTGAATACGGATGTGATCATATGATGGCGATAATAAAAATAAAAGCACACAATTGGTTTGAATCATCTTAGTGTCTGCAACCAAAACCTGATTATATTTTTTTTTGTTAATGAACTCTGCCTTAAATCTGTTAATTATTATTAGTACAATAATATTAAGTTTGAAAAAGATATTGAAATAATCGAAGAATTCACGCGTAACATCAGAACATTAATGCAAATGCAAATACATCTTCCATTGAATCTGTTAATTCAGGCAGAATCTAATATCATCATCTGTCGAACTGTGCTGCGAGCATGGCCCAAAATTCTTTTGATCGGGAGGAAATTTGCTCGAGGAATTGCTTGAATTTAAGGAAATGTAAAATTTGAAGACTTGTCGTCACAACTAAGTGATTCCCATTTCATTTGTATGGAAATCACGGCCCTCATTATGAGTATCACTTCCTTTTCACTGTATATTGTCGCTAGAGTTGCAAACCGATATAACCCACTCGTGACAATCGATTTTATTCTAGTTCTGCATTAAAGCGCATTATTCAACGAATACAGTGCACTAGATACGACATTATGTTGAACGTACAAAACGAAAGTGAAATCGATTGTCGCGAGTGGATTATTTCAGTTTCCAACTCTAGCATGGTGCTCCAAGAAATTAAGTATAAGTATTCGCAGAATTGGTCATGTTTGTAGTCTAGTAAAACATTAATATGCGTATTTCAGGGTGTAAGAAGAGTTTTTGAATAAATAAATTCATTCGAGGTTTTCTTCATTTTTTTTTAATAGTTCAAGAATAAGGATTTGGGTACGTTTTTAATTACATTTGTGTAACTGTAATTACATTAATTACAGAAAATTAATTTTTAATTACATTAATTACGTAATCAAATTGAGGTACGTGTTTTAATTACAGTAATTACACTGGCACTGCTTTGATTACGCGAAATTAAATTTAATTACATGAAATACTTAATTTTCATTTTTAATTACTTAAGTACATAGTTAAACACCTTGTACTTTAAATCCAACGCAGTCAAAAAGGCTATTGCGTGCCCCTCGGATTTTCGTCCACCTGATATCCCAAGTTTCGGAAATGATTCGGTTAAACGATATTGGGATTGTCGCCTAAATTGCATTTATGGCCCACTGTGCATTGGTAGCGGAGGCTCCTGTTATAGGATTAAATAGTCGGATTATCAGTGTGGTCTGAAGCTTTCCGGGTTGAATTTGACCGTTTCCAACACAGTGGACGTGATTGTGTGGTTCCGGAGGAATGGGAAATGAGATGGATAGGAAAGCTTAATTCTATTATGGAAGCTATTAAAACAGATTCTGGCTCTGGTCTGACAGCTGTTCGCTCACTGATTTGGATTAGATGCTGTCAGTTTGGGTAGAGAGGAGGATAAATGGATTTGATTGTTACATAGAATAGTGCATATGGAAGGTAGACGAAGATGGAGTGATTATAAACACGTGTAGATAATGAGTCCCACCAGGTCAAATTTAATTAAAATCGGTTCATTGCTGAACTTTGTACTACCGGGAATTGCACAAGTACTTATGAAACTTCATTTTTTTTATTTCATTATGGCTCAAGCGGTTGTCTACACACCACTTGAGAAAAGAGGAAAGGGGAATTAGAGGGTGTCCACTGATTGTTTGCAACACTTTTCGCTCGAAGACATTGAATGCAGCGCCTAAAGACACCACTAATTTCGTCAGCAGAAAGAATCAATTTATTTAGAAGAGAAGATGCAAACTTTATTTTTCGCATAATGTTTTACTTTCTTTAATTTAAAATGCAATAGGGTGCGCCACCATTCTTTTAATCTTTGTATCAGACGTCATTTCAATCAGAATTAACGTTTTTTTACTACAATTTATTAAAAAATAAAAAACACGCCATTTAAAAAAAATGACATCATCCAAAATGGCCGAATATTTGCAAAAATGTGAATGATTGGCCATATTTCGATTACACCATAATATGAACGCATACTGCCGGTGGACGCATGATTGTCCAATGTTATATGGAGTTTCATATACACATGGGACAATTAAGCTTATAGTGGCAGTATAGCCAACAATCAATACGAAACTAACGATTTTAAATTGGCTCACCACTTTAGCAGCCTATTGGTCCCAAGCAAACGATTAACGTACCCTATTCTAGTCGAAATTCTAGTACTACGCAATGTTTGTTTTGATTCGCTATGAAAGTTTGACAGATAAAATGAGGGGTTATTGGTTTTTTCTATGTTTCGAGGGGTGAATCGATTAGCTTGAGACCGAAGAGAGTACCAGAGCTGAGCCAAAAAGTTGAGCACATTATTTCGGGACCTTCTAGTCTTAGAGTTACCTCTATGGTATAGCCATAACTGGTACATTAAAATGACAATGGTTCGTCAGCTATTTTATGTCATGTTCCTCTTAAGATGATTCCTTGAAGAGCCAAAGATGGGAGTCAGGATGGCTGATATGCCCTATCTAGTAATTAAATATATTGAGATTCACGGAAGTGGCCATCTTGAGTCAATATGCTGTTTCTATGCACCGCCAATGTAGAGTGCGCTAGGCGATTATGAGAGGAAACGTCAACCAAACCGTTTGTTTACATCAAAATTACAATTTTTACATCTCAAATTAACGCATATTGTTATGCGTATCTTGCATATTTCCATCGGGAGGGGTCTTATTTTTTTGTCATATATTTGAACGGATTTACAGCTCAAATAACACTACATTAGAAATCCGGAACATCATAACCGCTGGGGTAGTTTCATAAATCTTCACTTTTCTTAACAAAAATATGTTGAAGCACCAACCGGATCACTGCAAAATCGACACAGAAAACAAAATATTCCATGTGGATGATGATAACAACCACGTGCGATGGATAAAATAATCAGAAAAGGTAAAAACATTTTCCTCTTCCTATGCTTCACGGCGAAAATTTCAGCCATCATCACTCTTTTGATGGTTCTCTTATTTACCACCAGAGGCTGAAACGATCGCTTAGTTTCTATTGGATTCGCCTATCGAGCAGCGAGAACTGTCAAAATGTGACCCTAACGAATATGTTTATCGTTTGCCAGAATGTTTCAGTTGAAAAATATTGTAATCGCAGTGAAATAAATTCAAGGGAAGTTTAATTTTTTATTTCTGCTGCTGAGTACAGTAGGCATGTGAATTATAAGTAGAATACGTTTTCTGAGATGATTGAAGCACAATTGGCTACGTTATTAATTTTAACAGACGATTTTTTTTTCGAACAACCATTCAATTAGTCTACCACGTGGTGTTTATTTGCGACGATGAACGACATTAGAGCCATTTCGCCTAGATACCATCAAAAAATTATCATTGTAACGTACACTGTACAAACACCTAGAATCCACTAAGCAGTCGACGGTACTCCGCAAAACTTCATCCATTTTCTGTGATTTTCTGAAACCGGAAAAGAAACTCAAATTGTTACACTTTGTTGCACTTCTTCGATCCCAGTTAGGGCAAAACTTGGCAATGCACTTCATATTCAATAAATGTTATTCGAAATTTAAGGAAAATTACTTCACTGAGGATGTGTTCCATTTGGTAAATTTTCACTTAAATTTGACAGATGGAAAATTTTCAAATGAACCTGCTATTCCAGCAGACTTATTTCTGACAGACAAGGAATCAATTTTGACAGAAACCTTCTCGAAAATCGGCCGATCAACAACAGAGGGATATTCGAACATCTTAATTTATTTTCGAAGTGTCAAATTTAAGTTAAAATTTTCCAAATGGAACACAGCCTGAGAATACAAACAACGTAAACAAACAAACTCGTAGCGCAGACTTAATCGTTGTCACGCAAAAACCAGAAACATTTTGCTCCGCGGCAAGTATTGGCAACTTTTGTAAACTAAACAAATCACGTTTCCAAACCGTCTGATAATACTTCGGCGAATCTCTGTATTTACAATTACGAGCCATATCACTTCAAGTTTCTTGAAATGTTTCCAAAATATTGAGAGAAAGATGTTGAAAATTTATGTTTTCTCTATATTTCTATCTTAGTCACCCTGGTAATTCGTGTTACACCCGAAAAGAGGTGAAAGTAGACCACATTTGCAGCAACAAATTGTATGGCAAGGTAGGTCGAAAAATCTTTCCTTACCGAGTTATTGATCTATTGATTTTACATTGCCGAGCAACACTACCACTTTTTGCTTGGGCACTCCGAATATTACCAAAGCCCACCAGGGTGTATGCATTGCTTGGCTACTATGATCAATCTTTGTTTACTAACTACTTACCACAGGCTTTACTTTTGAATGGATTTAATCAGGTTCTAACTGTTTAGTGTCGTGCAATATTTTTGATTGCTTATGAATATCCGAGCAAAATGAGGCACTTTGAATCGGTAGAAAATTATTTGCTCAATAACTCGGCAAGGAATGATTTTTCGACCTACCTTGCCATACAATTTTTTGCTGCAAATGTGAGCTACTTTCACCTACTTTCGTGTGTAACACGAATTACCAGTCACCCTGTATATGAGGTTTATAATCAAAGCTGTAAGAGTGTAAAGTTAATGAAACGAAACTCTAGGAAAACCTAGGTAAAAACCGAGGGGTGTGACACATCTAAATCTCAATTCTAGATGCTCAAAAAATTTCACACTAACGAATGAATCTTCGAAAAATCATCTATTATTTTTCGCATTTACTTGCATCGCATATCATCTTTTGCATGGAATCTTCAGAATCGTCATTAATCTCGTCTTTCTATCTACTCAGATAATCACAGCAAAACAAAATCTTTCCTGCATCGCAGATAGAGCGCCCCTCTCGGGAAAAACCTGCGAAAATGTCTTACAACAGAGCAGCTACTGGATCAAGTGCATCCTATATTGAAAGTGACGCAAGAAAACAAACTTTTCCTACCACGGTAAACGAAAGCTGACTTCCTAACGAAGAAGAATTTCCCGCCAAAAAACTAAAACTTTCCAACCACAACACTGTGGTTACTTCCATACCACCAACTAAGAAGCAGCAGTGAGTGATGCAGTGAAGGGAATCCTACCAAAACGCAAGAACGATTTATTTGCAAACAGTGAGTGAAACATTGCTGGCAGACAACTGGAGGCAGCTCCAGACAGGCGCTCCTGAACAACGACGACGACGACGACAAGATGGATTACATAAAGGAATTGGATATTCGACTTGATAAGGAATACTACTACGCCGGAGAAGTACTCTCCGGCAAGGTGATGCTGCACACAACCGAGAATTTCAAACTTAAATGTAAGTAGTCGCGTGTGAAAGCAAAGCAACTGTCTGGTGGGTGATCATTATCAACTTTTTAGAATCTGTAGCACTTAAAAAGTTTTCAGCATTCGAATGGTGGCTAAGAGAGCTTGAAGGGGCAATTTACTTTGGTACGTTTTACAAAACAAGAAAAAAACCCAGTTTTGGTCGACGCATTATTTTAGAATGCAAAAAGCAAACCCACGCCGACGAATCGATCAAACTTTACCCTCTTCAAATTTCATGAAAATTTACATAATTGTTTGCGAGGGGTAATGCTGGAATTCGGCCATTTTGACAAGCGCTTTATTTTTTTTTAAATTTGTTGTTTAATATTTTTCAATAAATCATTGTACGAAAATGGATCATTTAATCGAAATAAAGGCCGATACAAAATTATAGGAAATTAGAGTGCCTTTTCAGATAAAAAAATACGTGCTGTAAAAAATTACAACATTTGGACAAGAAATGAAAAAAAAAACTGTTAAGACAATTTTAAAAGAGTACTTAAAAAAACTAAACTTATCTTTCTTTGAAAGCTTATCAAAAGTGATAACTTTTGGGATATTGGGATAAAATCGTTACGCATAAACTTTTAGTAAAATTACATTTTTTTCCTCGCTAAATTTATGTAAGGTTTGCACGGGAAACTGTGGACTAAGTTCTAAAATTTTACTAAAAGTTGATTTTCATAGTTGTTTGAAAATACTATCTAATATCCACATGAAGCTTTGGTGTGATAATTTATTAGCTAGAGAAAGTTCTGAACAGGGTAGGTTGATAGTTCCGCTAGAGTACGACAGTGTAAAAATTGAATAGAAGTGGAAAATGGTCGAAGGGCCATTAATGTGACAGTACTTGTCAAACACACACTCCTTTATCTAACTCATATATTAATGAATGAGGAGACTTGAAATAGTTGTTCAAATCTGCAGGCAAAAGAGTATATGAGTAAGTCAAACGCGCACTCTTTTGCCTGTAGATTTTAAGAAATACTTCAACTCTCCTCATCCATTAATGCATGAGTTGGGTAAAGAAGTGTGTGTTTGACTAGTACTGCCGTACTCTAGCGGAACTATCAACCTATCCTCTTCAGAACTTCCCCCTAGCCATTAAATTATCACACTAAAGCTTCATGTTGATATTAGATAGCATTTCTAACCAACTCTGGAAATCGTAAACTTCACGTATGAAGGAACAAAAAAACACTTTGAATGTAAAAGTTTATGTTCTACGATTTTGGTGACTAGCCTCTTTATTGGTCCAACATAAGAAAAGTTAGCATTTTATGTAAGCTTTCAAATAAACATAAGTTTAAAAATCTTAACAAGGTGCATTTTTTTCTATTAAATATTTTAACAGCTTTTCTTCATTTTTGACCAACATTTTTAGATTTTTTACAGTGTGATTTTTTTTTTTTTTGAAAAAGCAATCAAGTTTCCTGCAACATTGTCTCAGACATCATTTCAAAATCGAAATCAGAATATCGCATACGCCATTTTGAAAAATTAGGCGTGTATCAAAACGGCCGAATTCCAGCCCAAACTTGGTTTATTGCCTCTAGCGAATAATTATTCTCAGAATTCCCTGAACATTTGCACACTTATGCAAAGGTTGATTGGAATTCTGAGAGGTAAAATCTGAAATTCGGTTATATTTTCGCAATGTTGGATTGTGTGGATTAGCTCAGAAGGAATGCAATGACGACTGCTTTTTACAATCTGAAATGATACGTAGAAAAAAAAATCAAATTTGGACAACGTACAAAAGTAAATGGCACACGAGCCCATTCATATGCTCTCGTAAAAAGCTTTCTCCTACACTCCTGAATTTCTCCCGAAACGCAATTAACCTTTGATGTAAATGATAGGGCGTATACAAAACATTAATGTAAAGTTAAAGTTAAGGGTGTCAAGACCAAAAAATATGCTACGAGGTGAAAAGCAAATTTAATTGAATTGTATTGCTCGTCTGTTGTCACTAAATGTTGAGTGTTTTTCATAGTGTTCACACTAATCCAGTCAGTAAGGTTTTACGGGGTTTATGAACTGCGGAACTGTTCGGTAAAATTTTAAAAATCTGTGGAAAAAAAAAAAGAAGAAAATTATTCCGAACTGGTATAGACTTACTTCTGTTAACCCCATAGAAAATATAATTTGTCGATTTCATTAATTCCTTACGGATAACGATCATTTGAATTTTAACCGATTTTTTCAGCAATTCAAAACCCCAGTAAAAAGATACTGACTCCTGTAAAATAAATAATAAATAATAAATAGTTAAAATGATAGGAAATTAAATATAATCGATAAAGTCGGGATGAATACATAGACTGCAAAACACGAGCATCTCAGACACGGTGTTTCATCCCCTAACAAGAGATATGGCATTGAGCATTGTCTTCTTTACTCTATTCAAGCTGGCCAAAGCTTTCGGGAGACTAAAATTTCCGTACCACCTACTTTTAGCAGCCTGAATTTTGTTTATTATTCCATACACTTTCGTTTTTACCTTTCGATATTCCCGACTACTTAGCACCTAGCACCCACCTACACTACACCCTTCCCCATAACTTGACAGGTGTTGTGTATTAGGAAAAAAAACTTTCCAACCACACTATTTTCTCGTTCCAGCCATCCGCCTACTGCTTCGAGGCAAGGCTCATGTCGAGTGGAAGGTGTTCGTATCCGGAGACAAGAGAACGGTAATTATGTCACACACAGCTGTAGGTACATTAGGTAGTAGACAGCATCCATAGCACCACACTGGGCATAGCGATGATAGTCCTATCCAAACAAGAAACCAACTTTCACAACTTTTCACATTTCACCCTTCTTAATACACTGTGAAACTGAGTGGGATGGCCTTGTCTTGTTTCGGAATGCTAATAACTGGCAGCAATACAATGCATGCTAAATGGCCGAGTAGTGTCACAGACTGGCACACTCGTAAAGAGATGGGAAAAAGGGGTAAGGGAACATCCCCAAAGGAACCCTCATTAAGCACTATGATTTGCATGAGCTGAACATGGAATATTTATTTGAATGCACGAGAAATGTGTAATTTCATTCTTTTTTTTTGAATGGTGTAAAGCTCTGTATTTCATGGACATCCCCCATAGATCTGTTCTTTGAACATCGTGCCGACCATTATTCTTTCAAGGAAAAAAAAATGCACTTTAAACCGACATCCTTTCACAACAACCATTCAAATCTATTCATGTGCAATCACACCCACCCACTAACGGTTTTCTCAACAGAACCAACATCAGAATGAAACCGTTTTAACTGCCGGCAGACACTCTTTTTCATCTTTTCATGTGGCCTTTTCGGCTATTTGTTTGTTCCACTTTTAATTTTTGCTGCTGTTTTTTTTTTTTTTGCCAACGACTCCCTCCAATGCAATGCTAGGTGAAAGACGACCAGCTGTACATTGATGAGCGAGCTGTCATATGGGGCGAACGGACCTGCGAGGGACTAGACGTCACCGTACCGGTGCTGATTCGCGGTCAGCATCAGTTCCCCTTCCGCTTCAACATTCCGGAAACCAACTTGCCCTGCAGTTTCGAGTCACGTGCCTGTTACATTCGTTATTTTGTTAAGGTAAGGCATTTTATTCATTCCCGGACGTGGGAAAAAATATGTATTATGTATGCGGAGCGCGTGTATGGTATTCGGAATTCTCTGTTCCCGGACAATCTCCGCCCCACAAGATAGTGTAGTGAATCAGGTTTAAACATAAAAAAAATAACCCGAGAAAAAGGAACTATAGAGGTACAATGAAATGTATTGTAACCAAACAATAGAATTTATTGTATTAACAATAAATCGTACTATCCACAACGATTGTTTCCACAATAGAATCTATGGTAAATGGGGAAATCTACAATAGATCAAGGGGGATGTTATGAATCTTAACCTACAAAAAAATCACTTTTTCCCGAACAAACTTGAGCCATTTACCATTAATTTGATAGTTTTTCGATTGTTGAAAATTCATACTATAAATATGGGACGTATTATAGATCTATTGTAATAAAATAACAATTTTTACTTTACTTGTATGATGTACATACAATATTATCGTTTGTTGGCAATAGATAGTGTTGTGATTGTATTTTATTTTATGGTAATTATATTATTATTTTTTCCAGGAAGCTTCAAATATTTTGCCGTCATGATAGATTGGTAGAACGCTTGGTAGTTTGTAAACATACGAATTTCTGATTATAACATAAAGCTCGATTCAAAGTAAATCTGGACGCACGGTTTAATACACCACCGCGCCCCTGGTGGTTGGAACAAAAAACGTTTCATTGACGAAGAAATTGGTGAAAAGTTTTTCTCGATTGATCGACGCATCCCGAAATTACGGATCATGGAACTTGAGAAAAGAAAATTAATTGTGCACAAACATCTAGAGAACCCTTCGTGATCTGCCTCAAAAATAGCAAAAGTGTTAAAACTCCTAAAGTCAACGGTGAGTCTTGTAATCAAACGTTACAAGGATACTCTGAGTGTGGATAGAGCACAGCGCATCTATCATAAAAGTGGCACTAGGGACAAAGAGCTGAGGAGAAAGGTGTTGAGGTACGTGAAAAGCAACCCAGGTGTCTCCATACGTGATTTGGCAAAGAAATACAATTCCAACTTTTCCACCGTGCGTAACATCCTTTCAAGAGAAGGATATAACCCAAGTAACAATTTCCAGTTGAAGAAACGCTTTCGTTTTGATTTTGTTCAGCTGCATGTTGAATAATAATTGCACAATGTGTTCACCACAACTTTTATAAAACCCTTGTTTACACTGGTTTGGAGAACCTATACAACTGCAACACAAAGGTGTTGTCTAACGTATTCAGTAAAACGTTTACCCAAAATCAATTTCTTGTTGAAGAAACGCTTCCATTGTGATTTTATTCAACTGCATGCTGAATAATAACTGTACAATTTGTTTATTACAACTTCTGTAAAACTCTTGTTTACACTGGTTTGGAGAACCTGTTCAACTACAGCATTATATGTATACGCGGTATAGGAGTAGAAGCAACTTTTATACAACGTTTATAGATACATATTTAAACTCAAGCTTTATTATTTTGGTGAAAGCTCGTATACAACGTTTGTAGACACTTCTTGACAGCTGCTTTGAAATTTAGTAGAGAGTAAAGGTATCACTTGTGCTATTTTTAGCAACAAAATTGTGGTTGGTGGTTGGTCGAACGTAAACAATCATTTAAGAATGCTCCAAGCAGCTTTTGAAGCTTCTAACCAAAAAGGCAATACAACTACATTCTTGTTCAACTTTGGAAGTTATTATTCAACGTTTGATCAACTCAGGTGTTGTATAAGAGCTCCCAATGGTTTGTTTTGATGCGTTTATTCCACGTTCTATATAGCTCTTGTCAATCGGTTTAACTAAGGTGCTATAAAAGTTAACGTAGGTCTTATAAAGCATATAGTTAAACCGAACGTAAACAATCATTTAAGAGTGCTCCAAGCAGCTTTTTAAGCTTCTAACCAAAACAGCAATACAACTACATTCTTGTTCAACTCTGGAAGCTATTATTCAACGTTTGATCAACTCAGGTGTTGTATAAGAGCTCCCAATGGTTTGTTTTGATGCATTTATTCCACATCCTATATGGCTCCTGTCAAACAGTTTAACCGAACGTAAACAATCATTTAAGAGTGCTCCAAGCAGCTTTTGAAGCTTCTAACCAAAAAGGCAATACAACTACATTCTTGTACAACTCTGGAAGCTATTATTCAACGTTTGATCAACTCAGGTGTTTTATAAGAGCTCCCAATGGTTTGTTTTGATGCGTTTATTCCACGTTCTATATAGCTGTTGTCAATCGGTTTAACTAAGGTGCTATAAAAGTTATCGTAGGTCTTATAAAGCATATAGTTAAACCGAACGTAAACAATCATTTAAGAGTGCTCCAAGCAGCTTTTAAAACTTTTAATCAAATGGCAATACAACTACATTCTTGTTCAACTCTGGAAGCTATTATTCAACGTTTGATCAACTCAGGTGTTGTATAAGAGCTCCCAATGGTTTATTTTGATGCGTTTATTCGACGTTCTATATAGCTCTTGTTAATCGGTTTGTCTAAGGTGCTATAAAAGTTCTCGTAGGTCTTATAAAGCATATAGGTAAACCGAACGTAAACAATCATTTAAAGGTGCTCCAACAGCTTTTAAAACTTTTAATCAAATGGCAATACAACTACATTCTTGTTCAACTCTGGAAGCTATTATTCAACGTTTGATCAACTCAGGTGTTTTATAAGAGCTCTCAATTCTTTGATGGGAAGTCTTTTTGTGCCAGTAAACATCCGAAACGCTCCCTGAAATAAAATTTAGTGGCCAAAAAGCGAGCACGATTACTAAACGAACGAGTTTTGACGAAATTTGATGGCTGTATTTTAATGGATGACGAAACATATGTCAAAATGGATTATAAACAAATCCCGGACGAAAATTTTACCAAGCAACTGGTCGTGGGGATGTCCCTTCCAGGTATACAATTGTTTTTGCTGTTAGTTTGCTCGGAAACTAATGATTTGGCAAGGAATCAGCAGTTGTGGCCTTAAAACCAAGGTTTTCATCACATCTCACACAATGACGTCGAAGGTTTACATTAAAGAGTGTTTGAAAAAGCTGATTTTACTCTTCAATCGGCAACACAAGACCAACGTTATGTTTTGGCCTGATCTAGCCAGCTGCCACTACTCTTAGGAGGTACTAGAATGGTATGCTGCAAACAATGTTAATTTCGTCGCCAAAGAGATTAATCCTCCGAATTGCCCTGAGTTCAGACCGATCGAAAAATATTGGGAAATTGTCAAGCGAAAACTTCGAGGATGCGGTAAAGAAGTGACAAATGCACAACAAATACGTTTAAAGTGGAATAAGTTCACCGGTATAGTGTCACCAGCGACTGTGCAGATCATGATGGCATCGATCACAAGTAAAGTGCGACAGTTCGTTCGAAACGGTGAAATGTAATAACTTGTTACATATCGTTTGAAAGCTGAATAAATACCCTTTTGTTTGACGTTTTGATCAACCGTGAGTGTTGTTTAATTCTTGAGTTATGATCACTTGAATGCGTCCACATTTACTTTGAATCGGGCTTTAGGAGATCGAAGTAGGCTACACTAAAAACGGGAAATTTCTTTTAATTGACGTGCATTTGTGAACTTTATCGAAACGGATTGATATTTTTTATTATTATGGTTTAATTATAATTTTCGTCCTAAAAATCACGTAGGTTAGCAACACACAAAAATAAGTTGAAAGACCTTGAGCTTTCTAGATTTATCCAGGTTGAAATTGTATGCAGGCTGCTGATTTCACTCACCCATACAATTCGACTGTACATAGAAATTTGAAACATTAGTTTATTACTTTGACTATATGTTTTAGTATTACTTCTGCGTGAAGTCAACGATTTACATAGTTGAAGATGCTAATTTCAAATAACAGACTGTAGTGGTAATTTTTATACGATAGATGGAGTAGATGAAAGCATAGAGTTGATAGTTCCGTTAGAGTACGGCAGTGTGAAGATTGCATATAGATATTAGAATAGCGAGCTAGGACAACTTTTAAGGAAGGTACAAATCGGTTTTGTCATCTCTCTTTACCAAACTCCCCCTTTAGAGAGAGATGGTGAGGGGTGTCCCCCCCTCCGAAAGCCGACCGCTCAAGTACCAACGGTGTGTTTGGAACAGTTCTACCGATTTTTTACCGCACTTCAGTTGTTATTTGAAGGAAGGCATCAAGTCGTAGGTTTGGAAATTGCAACTATTGTTTACCCCTGCCACGATATGTGCTCCTGTCATCGTCAACTTGATGATCTTGAGGGGACACGGTTTTGTACCTTCCTTAAAAGTTGTCCTAGCTCGCTATTCTAATATCTATATGCAATCTTCACACTGCCGTACTCTAACGGAACTATCAACTCTATGCTTTCATCTACTCCATCTATCATATAAAAATTACCACTACAGTCTGTAATTTGAAATTAGCATCTTCAACTACATTAGTTTAGGTTAATACCGTTATATGAAAAAACGCAAACTCTACCGCACCAAGCGAGAACAACTCTTTTTTGGTTCCATTTTAGGTTCCCAAATGTCTCTATAAGTTATAACCGTTCAAATATTTATGGATTGCATTAAATGCCTAAAATCACTTTTTCTGCCAACACTGCCGGTGTACCAATGGAAGTCAGATTCCAAACTGAAAGAAATTTGGAGTTTCTTATCTTATGGATTTCGAATGTCAGATGAATTATTCAAATACAATAGATCTATGGGGCCTCCCTTAGCTCAGTCGGTAAAGACGCAGCTACAAAGCAAGACCATGCTGGAGGTGGCTGGGTTCGATTCCCGGTCCGGTCTAGGAATTTTCGGGTTGGAAAATTTCTCGACTTCCCTGGGCATAGAAGTATGATTGGACTTTGCCACACAATTATACCAATGCAAAAATGGTACAGGCATCGAAAGCTCTCAATTAATAACTGTGGAAGTGCATCTGATCTAGAACACTAAGTTGAGAGCACGCAATAATCTAATATGCGATATGCAATAAGCTTGAAATGCGAAGAAGAAGAAGAAGAAGAAGAAGAAGAAGAAGAAGAAGAAGAAGATCTATTTCATATGCATTGTTGGAGGGGGGGGGGAGCTTAATACACTCCCTCCATCCGCCCCCTCACTCATATCAATGGAAGTAAAGCACCGACAAACCGACATGAATCACAAAGTACCATCAAATTTCTGATCAAAGCACAAAACTGACATCTGTCGCCGTGTTCGCGAAAAATGTGTATCCTAACCACGAACACACATACAAAATGTATGAGTTGGTTCGTGTCTAATCTATTCCGGGCAAATTATTTTTATCTAGATAAGAAATGTCTATGGTTTTGACAGATGGGATGCTGCACATTTGAATCCGCCGTTATGGATTCTCGATCAGGAGTTAAGTTTAAGGTTCAAGTCGGTATTTCGGTGAGTAAAGTTTCCAACTGAAATAACTTGGGTGCTTCTGATTTTGTCAAGTTGGTATGTTCAGATGTATTCAAAAACATTTGCTTCATTTGATAGGCGCAGTTGGACATGTGGATGGGCTTACTGTATCCCCTCCAGGATCTTGAATGCACGGAGATGAAGCAGCCTCCGGCTGAATATCTCCTAAATAAGAATCTTGGATTTCAATATTCATGGTCCTGAAAAATGTTCAATACCTGAATTAACTTGACAAATTTTAGATAACTAGAAGATAGTTCTTCATAGGGTTTCTATGAAACATTCCCTAGAATTTCCTTAGAAATATCCCAAGAGCTACGTTCAGGATTTGCCTGAATAATCTTATGAATATTCCTGATATTCCCTCAACATTCCGAAAGGCAGTGCATAACTGTGAATCAGTGAAACTTCCTTCAGGAAACACTCACAATTCACTCTACAATAATCTTCGTATTCTCAATAGTTCTGTAGAGAATTCACTTAAATTTATATCCATAAATCTGCGGAATGAAATAATCGGCAAAATTATTTTGGGTTTCTACTCAGAATTGTCTTGTAATTGTAATCTGAATCGGAATTTTCTTCAGGATTATCCTGAAAATTTGCTTGGAGTTTATCTCAGCTTGACTGACAAAGGGGTGCGCCTTTCAATTAGAATCGATTCCTTGTGATGAAGGCAAGAATGACAACTGTATCAAAACCGAATACTTCATAATTTCTCCATAATGGTGGAGTAGTACGACATGCACTAAACTAATGACTCGGGATATAGGGGAAATGGCTATAATCTTGGCCTATGGATCTAGGATTGGGACCATCGCTAAAAATTTACTATTTATCAGAGTTGGTTGAAAAGGCTAACATGAAGCTTTAGTGTGATAATTTATTAGCTAATAATTATTAGAGAATGATCTTTAGGAGAGGGTAGGTGGATAGTTCCGTTAGAGTACGGCAGTATGAAAATTGAATAGAAGTTGAAAATGAGCGAAGGGCCATTAATGCGACAGTATAAAGACAAACGCACATCTTTTACCTAACCCGTACGATGTACCCGGAGACTTGAAGTATGTCTTCAAGTCTACAGGCAAAAGATGTGCGTAAAGCTTCATCTTAACATTTCCAACCAACTCTGAAAACCGCTAACTTCGCGTATGAAGTAACATAAAAACACGGCGGGAGTAGCCGTCAACAATGCTGATGATGGTACAGCACGCAACAACCACCCTACTGCTTTCTCTCTAAGATGACCAAGTTGGTCATGACGAGAGGAGCAACACAATAGTTGTGTAAAGAAGAATTATTGCATTATAATATAACACATCATCGACTGGAAATGCTCACGCAACGTGGGGCTTTAGGTAGTGATGAAACGTCGCAAGAACTATTCCACAGCCGCAGTCAGTAATGAGCAAAAGGAGGACGCACATCTTTTGCCTAATAGACTTGAAGACACCCTAATAAACAAATACCATAAACGAACTGTATCCCGGATGGGTAAACTATCCCACAAATGGTTTGGATGATACCCCGAACACGTCGTTAAGCTCTCTTTTATGGTTATTTTTATTAGGGCATACTTCAAGTCTCCGCGTACATCGTACGGGTTAGGCAAAAGATGTGCGTTTGTCTTTATACTGTCGCATTAATGGCCCTTCGCTCATTTTCAACTTCTATTCAATTTTCATACTACCGTATTCTAACGGAACTATCCACCTACCCTCTTCTAAAGATCATTCTCTAGCTAATAAATTATCACACTAAAGCTTCATGTTAGCATTTCCAACCAACTCTGAAAATCGCTAACTTCACGTATGAAGTAACATAAAAACACTTTGAATGTATACTATTTATCAATTTTATCTAGATGAACGTGTCATTGGGACGGTACTAATGGATATTTTTGGTCGCTATTGAAAATTTAGTCGATTGCTGAATTTATGTGTGGGCCCAAATTAGGGGCATTTAGGCCGACCTTACATCCATTTCCCCTACTACAATAGATCAAATTACTGGTCGTAGTGGTATGTCCCGAACAGACCAAAAAAAGAAAAGCACAACACACGCTGTATCTATCTTTCTTGATAGAATTTGTTCAAAACAGGAAAGATTACCATGTGTACTATTTGATTTGATAAAGAGACACAAAATATAAATAAGAAATACATCTCTAGGGGAGGTGATATAGGGAAGAGCGCTATTTCGTCGTAATCGCCCATTTCCGTTCTATCGAGCAGAAATCATCAATAATATCAATGATTTCACCATGCACAAAACATGAATACGTTTGATCCGATCCGTTAGTTCATAAGCCACAACATGAAGCCTATTGCAGCGCATTGTATGAATATTTACACTCATTGTTTTCAAAACAAAAGAAGCGCTCCTAGCGAATCCACTTATCGTACCATCGTCGTAGGACGAAGAAAATCTAATGGCGTGTCAATGCGTTAGACGAATTGAAACTCGTAGGACGAATTTAGAATGGAGAAGCAGTGTTAGATTTTTAATCATATCTCAACACTGATTGACTCTTTATCAAATCCAACGGTATGAAAAGGTGAAAATAAATTTTGAAATTATCTTTGATGAAAACATTCCATGTTTTGTTCAAACCCTTTCAAAAACGAGAGGTAAAGTGCGGGATGTGCTTAGTATGACGGAAATTAGATGAAAACCCCTACCAGGCATAGCTAAACGTTCCTATTATGATGTGTTCCAAGTATTCCCATATGCCTTGATTGGAACACTCCATAATTTGAACGTATAACCATGACTAGTACATCTACCCTACTTGTTGATTCCAAATCCGTCCTATGAGTTTCAATTTCGTACAGACGCTATTGGATTTATTTCGTCATTAACTTCTTCAAAACTTTGTATTGTATCGTACCAAAGTGAATCATAGCTGGCAAGTTATACAATTCAACATATTATCCCAATCGCCTGCACACCAATATCAATTCAAATGTCTTGATTGTCAAACGAAATTACCAAAATCAAAATCCCTCACAAAACACAAAAACGAATTTCCATAATTGTAAGTACGCATCACTCTAACGGAGAGGAGGTAAGTATTAGAAATCTGTGACAAGCAATGCAAAAGGTATAGGAAAGTCGTAACGAAGGATTTCTTCTTCAATTTCTTGTACATGCTCCCTTTGACATCTCACGCCAAACGTTAACGTATCGTATTCTGTGTTTATGTATTCACGGGGTTTTTCGCTTTAATCATAAAAGTTTCAAAGGTTTCCCCCATTGATCCTCGATGTTTTCCCAATTCTGTTAAATGATGAGCTCATTGAAAACAAAAACAGTCGAGTTTCACGAGTCACTTATTCGTCTTCTTAACAACATTATGCAGCCGCACACTCAGCACTTTTACGTGTTCCGATGTTTACCACAGGAAGTGAAAACCTACCAATGTGGAAGAGATCGTAACATACACCCATCGTTCCGACATGCAAAAGTAACCCTCCGGCTCAAATCATATAAAATATTCACACAATCAATTTCGGATTCGATTTGGTAAACTAAACGTGCTTTCCAGTTATGCAAAAAGATCCAGTGCTGGGCATTAGGTATGAGATTTTTGCTATTTTCCTTTCACTTTGATTGGCAAACTCAGACGTCATGCAATGAGGTTCGGGTGCGGAGATTGATCCGGAACAGGCGACACGATTAAGGATAAGGTTAGGCTGTTGGGGGGGATATCAAGTTATGTGATGTGTCTCGCTGATCATTTTGTTGTATTTTCGTTTATTCCACGCCCACATTGAAGGTTACCATCGACATTCCCTATGCCTCCCCGCCACAAGGAATCAAATATTTCACCGTTGTAGGACCACACATCGACTGTATGGACGAGCAATATCTGGTAGGTATTTGTGAACGGATGGGAACTGTTGCGGCCGAAGACGTCTATTATGGGGTGCGTTCGACGGTTGGTGACATCACACCGGAGATGGGATTATTTGAATGTGTCGTACATTTCACTCTTTCTTATTTCTATTCCCCATGCACCCCGGACAGAAGCCGATTACGGCTCAGGATAAGAAAGTTAGGTGTTGTCTGTGCTGTGCCAAAGGACCGGTAACGCTAAGGTATGTGGGTAAAAAACCTAGTGTGTTTTATGTTGTTAGAAACTTTGGAAAATGTAACCTGTAAGATGGTGAGCCGTTTCTGTTCACCACTATTTCTCGGCTGTCCTCCAACCAATTGAGCTGATTTGCTGTAGGTGACTATTACAGGAATGACCCGATTTAGTCAGCCCCCTTTTTGAAAATCTTTTCTAATGTTGTGCGAAACCCATGCGCTTTTTCCAGTGGCCTTAGTGCATCAAAGTATGCTTTAAATATCCATTTTGAAGATGAATGAGAAAGATTTGGAATTACGGTTATGTGAAATTATTGAAAGATAAAAGTATGATGCTCCGCGGGGCTACCAAAATCGGGTTATTACTAAATATGGTTGACTTGACACTAATCACATAAAACAAAACTATAAGGGACAGCCCTATGGGATTGTACGCAATGGGGACATAAGACTACGTGGTCTTATATAATAAATGTTATTTTTTAACTGCAGCAGGAGCTTGTGTTTTGTGTAGGAATAGGAATTTGAGCGGGGTTCTCTCTGTTTAAACTCTTTAGTATGACGCGCTTGGCATAGATGACGCACAGCGACTCACGAAGAGCTACTGATTCCCATCAATGGCGGTGCGGCTTCTTCTTCCTTCTATGGATGCTCATGTGGGATGTAGCTCGCTGCTTGCAGGCAGATTTTCGTTGTGTACTAGAGAACAATGTTCTACGTCACGTACCGAAAGCACTGCTGCTGCTGCTGCTGATGCCGACGACCGGAGATCACCACACACGATAAATGGAACTAGCGGTTGAGGTCAGCCTTGATTGCTAGCTGCTTGCGGGGAGCCTTTCATTGTGTAACCGGAGAACACCACCACTCACCACGCGGTGATTGAATAAACACCGTTTGGTGAGACCGGATGCAATTGAACTTTGAAATCTGTGTTAGGGAAATCGCTTTTCGCAGGCAATCGGTGATAATTTTAACTATCATAGCAATAGTTGCATATTCGTACATTTTTCAATAGTGGCATTTTTAAAAATGATAAAGTCTTAAATTTGCGTAGGAATATTTATGATCGATTGGTGCTAAAATTATTGAAATTAGTCCAGGGGCAGCTGAGTTATTAACGATCAAAATCTTTCATAATGTTGTTACATGTTTCATTTTCGGTTTTCACAAAGTGTACCCCCATATAAAAATCAAAGACGTAGTCCTACGTCAAAATCAGCTTAATTAGCTGGAGGGATTCCTGTATATGGAAATATCTGTAGGTCAACAAAAGAACGTTCGTTGTTTGAAAGATGGTTGTTTTATATTTTATGAAAATTAATCAATCCATCGATCGTTAACAAAGATGATCATGAATGAGCTTGAGTTTGATTTACTGCTAGCATGAGTTGCTTTACCAAACAACAATGCACGGATAAGCAAGCAAATGGTCCAAGTTCGAATTAAAAAGGTAAAGGGTGTCCACGATGAAATTGCCACACACAAAATTGATTCGCAAAATTCGAGTTTTCATCCGATTGCCATCAAATTTTCAGGGATTGAGAAATAACTATTAAACTTCATTTTACCATTTTACTCGTATTTTATGTACAGTCCATACGCAAATGCCCGCACCTTGGCCTTAACCCCGGCCATAAGATTCTGCACAACCTGTGAATCAACCGTTTTTTGCATGTAAACCCATACTTTCTTCAGTTCCTCGACTGTCTTCACTACCTTAGGTCGTTTAAGAAGGTGCTGCTTCATAATCGCCCAGTACTTCTCGATGGGGCGGAGCTCCGGAGTGTTGGGAGGGTTGGAACATTTTCGGCACGAAATTGACCTTATTGTCCGCATACCACTTCAGCACGTCCTTGGAGTAGTGGCATGAGGCCAAATCCGGCCAGAAGATTGTTGGGACGTTGTGGGCCTTCAGGAGAGGAAGCAGCCACGAAAGGTGCACTCCGCTTCCCGCACGTGCAGATGGCTTGCCAAACCAGGAATTTCTTCGCAAATTTGGACATCTTCTGAGTGCGGACATGCTCCGGAACGCTGAACTTATCCTTGGCCGTGAAAAACAGGTTGCCGGGGATCTGTTTGAAGTCGGCCTTCACATATGTTTCGTCGTCCATGATGCAGCATTCAACTTTCGTCAGCATGTTGAGGTACAACTTCCTGGCACGGGTTTTGGCGGACTTGTTCTGCTTCTCATCGCGATTAGGGGCCTTTTGTACTTTGAACGTTCGAAGCCCAGCCTTAGTTTTGGCCTTCTGGACAAAACTTCGGCTTAGGTGCAGCTTCTTAGCCACATCCCTAACGGAGGCGTTCGGATTTGCACTATGAACTAAATCCACCCAAATTTTCATTAAATTCTACCCAACGGTTAAAAAGTTAGAGCAATTTCATAGTGTGGCAATTTCATCGTGGACACCCTTTATTCTTCTCACTATGAAGAAACAGTTCTATCGATGTTTATCCACCCAATTCGTCCTTTGATGTAATCATCTAGTCGATGGTTTTCAGTTGCAACTCTGTGATACCTACCTATTGTCGAAGACAACAAATCAAGAAGACTGGCAACTCTTCCATTTTCGCATACGAACGCTATGAGACAGGTACAATCGCGTCATCTGTCGCTCAAAAGTAAATGCTTCGAACGAATTTGATAGCAAAGATTACATCCTTAGAAGAAGGGTTTGTGTATTTGCTCATTTTTCTATGCGTTGCTTCCACATTCACTCAAGCGCAGCGCTATTGTATCTGTCGCTTGGATTCTGGCAAAGTTGCCAATCTTCTTTATATGATGTCTTCGCTATTGTACACTCTCTCTCGCCATAGCCAACGTAGTTATCTAAGAGAGATCAGGTAGGGATGCCCAACAAACATTTTCGGCTATGTAAGCTTACTTTTTGCAGTTTCGTGTTGTAAAGCAGCTGCATAAAAGCTGTAGATTCATCTACAAGCAACATATGTCAAAGTAGTATAAGTAGCGCCTATTCAGAATTTATACAACTATTATTCAGCTTGTCAGTCAAATTGAATACCAGCAACTAATAAACGTTTACACTACTGCTATAGACATGTTTCTCAATATACAGCTTATAGCTGCAATTCAAAGCTGTTAAAATCGATTGTATAATCGATTTTTGGAAGCATTTATGAAACCAACGGGATTTGAACTTCTGGTGTGTACTTTTGCAGCGTTTTTATAAATTTTACACTGCGTCTTCCATACATGTATAAATAGAATGGTCGAGCAAGTGTTGCACAGCGATATCGCTGTAGAACAACATGTAGATATTTCAGCTAGATCGATCAGTTTAAAGCAGCGGTTCTCAAACTTGTGTCGATTGCAACCCACTTTGAAAAAACATTATTAGCTTGCGACTCACCAATACTGAATACAGATGTTGTAAGGCCAAAATTGGCTTGTCTACGCCAAAAAAGTGCATTCAAACATTGTGATTGCGTTGCGTTGCGTTGCGTGTGTAACGGATTAATTCGTAGATCAGGATTGGGTGATCTTGGATCGATCTTTGGAAGATCGATCTTTTTCATCCCGATTTCCGATTTTTTGAATCGATTCTTTGTCCACGAAAAAAATCGAAATAATCGATCTCTTCTTTCAATCTTCAAAATAAATTGTTGTTAAATTTTGTAATTGTTTTGACACCGAAAAAACGATTTACTCTCACTCCGGACTGCATGGTAAATTTAACGAACATAACGTTAACATCAGCATCTCTCCCTATAATGACGTCACTATTTGCGTTTCCGATATTTACGAATACAGCAACATTTGAAGATTTTCGCTACCTCCCTCCTGTGCTCATTGCTCCTTACCGTCACGACAACATTCAATTTAATAGTATAAAAGAAAGAATTTCTTGAGGTACCAACGTAAACAAGTGTATAGTCCATTCTATATGCAAGACTATTGATGGTCCAAAATTGAGGATAACAATAACAACATTTTTGGCTAGAGCGAATGTGAGGATTGCAAACTAAGCACTTGAAACATCAGAAAGGTCAATTAAAATTAAAACCATAAAATCGATTTACCAAATATCGATTATTTGGTAAATACCGATTTAATCAGTGGATCGATTCTAGAGCCAAATATAAGATCGATCCATCAAGATCGATCTTTCTGTGAAGATAATTCTATCGTAGATTGAATACTGGCAACTGTCATGTATCAACTATAACATTCTTATTCTGATTGCTTAAGGAAAACTATTTGGGAGTGAATAGTTCTCCGATCGAAGTTCAGAACAGGAAAAGCATGACAATCCTCGCGTCACTTTTCAAAAGGTTCTAAGTAACAAATGTAAACAAATTGAGTAAAGCGATACAAACTATTGCTCTTCTATCATTGTATGTGTTATAAAAACACTCATCCAAATTTACTTTCATTGATTTAAGATAATCATAGGTCAAAAATTGTCCAATGTACAGTTTGAAATTATGCGTACATGATTGTTACTTTGGTCATTTGGACTGCCTAACATGATTGGTGCTCATTTTCTAAAGGCGGGGCCAATCTAAAGTTAGGTACTGTACTCTGAAATCTGTGAAAGGGAATCTAGTATCATGAAGAACAATACCTCCAATGTAAAACTCATTGATTATGTCATTGAGAAAAATTGTCCAATGTAACATGTCCGATGTACAACTTGACTAGTCAAAATGTCCTATGAGTGTTTTTTTTTCTATAATGTAGCATGAAATTCAAAGTAAAATTGTTATTTTACCACCGACAAACCGACAAGAATGCCCATAGCAAAAACAATAAAATTTCTGACCAAAGCACACTACTGACATCTGGCTCCGTGTTCCCGGGAAATATTTAGCTAAGCCAAGCAAAAGTTATGAATTGGTTCGTGTCTGATCATTTCTGGACAAATAATGTTTATCTAGATTAAAAATTCTATGGTTTTGACAGTTCAGATCACTGCACATTTAAATCGACCGTTTACGATTTTCGGGCATAAGTCAGAATTAAGTGTCATGTCGGTTTGTCGGTGATTTTACCGTTTCTACTGAATTATCCACTTCACACTACACACTTCATGTTATTATTCACTGACTACATTAAAAATAGTATTGCAAAATGTATTGTTTCTAAACAGTTAAAATAATAATCTGTCGAACTTTAACTTCAAATTTTCTCAAAATGGTGGATATGTTACATTGGTCTATTTGAAAAGTGACGCGAGAATTGCCATTGATAGCCACGCCCATCTTCTCCATTACGGGGAAAGGAAGGATATGGTTGATGTAACATCTACTTAACGGGAGGCCAGTGACTCACCGTCGCCCCATAGATGCAACGGAGTTGGATAGTTTGGTACGAGATGGGTCAGGATTGGCTTAAGTAGGCAATGCGACCATAGTAACCCACGATCTTCTATTCAGTAAGCAAAAGCGGCAGCCGCCAAGCTAGCCGAGCTCCTAAATTTAAATTCCAATCCTGTTTAAAGTAAAATTAAACAAACAAAAAGGAACCGTCTCACCCGAATGATACAATTTACTGCAGCCATGTGTGATAAAAACACTGATGCACTTTGGGGAGCCACTTCTGCGGACGGTCGATATTCGTGGAGATTAATACGAGCTTCTGATTTAACCCAGGATATTCTGCTCAATAAGCAAAAATGTTTACCACTAGGCAAATGAGCTCCTTTTATTACAGCACACCAATGATCGATTTGTTGTTATTCCAATATATTCACATTAACAAATAAAGCGATTCACGAGGGGCTTGAGATTAAACTAATGATGTTCTACTCAGTAAGCAAGAATGGTCGCTCTAAGGTCACCAAGCCCCTCATATATAAGATACGATCGCGTTGTTATTGCAACCATTCAAAACCGACTCCGACGGTGACGTTGATGATGCTGTTAAGTGTCCTTACGTAAGACGTGAACAGAATACATAAAACATTGACATTTTGTTTTTTTGCCTACCGTGCCTCTTACCTTACTTCACAAAATAAACTACGACTGACGCGATGATTTTACCAGCGTACAAATATTGCATATCTTTTAAGCTATCTCGACCGAACTCTATTTAAAAAAAACTGTTTTCTCCTTCATATTTTAAACTACCGCATCAAAACCACCAAACCACACTATCAAACACGACCCGCCGTGACTACCGTCAGTCTTCATCCACGGCTCTCATGATCGCGTTAAGGACACCTCTAACAACACATCAAAACTAATTGGTAGTGCCGATCGCGATCGCGACTTTCATTTTCTGAACGAATCATGCTTCAACATGTTGAAAAAATCATAATGCATTATTCGTAGACACCTAACCGTAAAAACCGAGGAACTTGCCTCAGGCGCTCGAGGTCATCCCTCTGGCAAACGATGAAAATAAATCTCGATTACTCCCCCGAAGGGACGCATCCGCTCCCGCAAACAATGCATCCGACCCCAATCCAGCGCAACCGGCATCCCGCCCACGAAATTTTCCTCTACCCGATCAGATTGTTTTTACCTCATGCGTGAATTTTTTTTTTTTTTTCATCTAGTTCGTTTATTTGGAAGGCTCAATCGCGTTAGCTTTACGGAGCCGATAATTCATTGTTCACTGTGTGTAACAAGATTCACTTAATTCTATGTCTAGTAGGAGTTGGGCCGATTACTCGCGGCTTACTCGAGGTTAGAAGGGTACATTTTCGAAGGATAGGATCAGGGGAGGAGCTTGGGGTAGGGTTTCGTTGTCTCATCAGAGCGTTGTCGCCAGTATGAACGGTAGTGCTGTTCTAGCTTCGTCCGGAGTTCGACCGGCTATGGTGGGTGACCAGTGGGCGACGATGAGACTCATCGAGACGGGGGACAAGACAAACAAAAACTAATAAAGAGAGACAAAAGACAAAAGGAATTAAATTCTTATACTAGACATTTGAAGAAAGACATAAACGGACTGCATATAGCAGAGATCACGGGTTGCCAACACGTCTCTGATAGGAACATAGGGTTGTCTTCCTTGGGCCTCGAGGGTATTCAAAAGTCGCTCTCTGGCGGCGTCATTATCCGTACATTGCCAAACTGCGTGTTCGATGTCATCGTAACCGTTTCCACACCGACAGATGTTGCTGTCCACGAGGTTTATTCTATTGAGATGAGCATCTAGCGAGTAGTGGTTGGACATAAGTCTACTCATCACGCGAATGAAGTCACGACTTAAGCCCAAGCCTTTAAACCACGCTCTCGAAGAAACATTAGGAATAATTGAATGTAACCACCGTCCAAGATTTCCAGTGTCCCAATCGGTTTGCCAACTCGAAAAGGTACTCTGACGCACTAAATGGTAAAATTCATCGTGTGAAATTTGCCTGTCATACAATTCGCCTTCCTGCGCGCCCACCTTTGCGAGAGAGTCCGCCTTCTCATTGCCTGGGATTGAGCAATGTGAGGGGACCCATACAAAGGTAATCATATATGATCTTTCGACCAGTACACTCATCTGCTCCCTTACCTTTGAAAGGAAATAAGATGAGTGCCTACTTGGTTTCATCGACCGAATAGCCTCAATGGAACTGAGACTATCCGAGAAGATGAAGTAATGGTCTGCGGGCATGTTGGAAATCATCCCCAATGCGAAGTTGATTGCTGCCAGCTCAGCAACAAAAACGGAACAAGGTTCCTGAAGTTTGCGGAAGGCGCTAGAGTTTTCATTGAAGACACCGAAGCCAGTGGATCCATTGAGACGGGACCCGTCTGTAAAATATCTTTTCATGCAATTGACTTGTTGGTACTTTTCAGTAAAAATACGCGGAATAATAATAGGTCGAAGTTGATCGGGAATCCCATGAGTTGCTTGTTTCATGGTCAGATCATATTCAATTGAGGAACTGCGATTGGTGAAGTGAACACGGTCTGGAGTATAACAAGGAAGACACATATCTGATGATATGTAGTGGTGGTAGATTCTCATAAATCGAGATTGTGTGTTCAGCCCAAGAATTTCTTCAAAATTAGCAATTATAAGTGTGTTCGTCACTCCGCATTTGATTAGTATTCTGAGAGAGAGCTCCCAGAAACGGTTCTGGAGGGGTGTTACTCCTGCCAGAACCTCGAGACTCATGTTATGCGTTGAGTGCATACAGCCTAGAGCAATACGCAGACAACGATATTGAATTCGTTCCAATTTTATTAGGTGACTTTTTCTTGCCGAGAGAAAGCAGAAAGAGCCGTACTCTAGAACAGAGAGAATAGTTGTTTTATAAAGCGTTATGAGGTCTCCCGGATGAGCACCCCACCATGTGCCGCAAATTGAACGGAGAAAGTTGATCCTCTGCTGACATTTTTGCTTCAAATACGTAATATGGGCATTCCAAGTGCACTTTGAATCAAACCAGACCCCAAGGTACTTGAAAGACAATGATTGGGTAATGTTTCTGCCCAAAAGATTAAGCTGCATTTGGGCTGGGTACCGCTTTCAAGTAAACACTACCAGTTCAGTTTTCTGCGGCGAGAATTCGATCCCTAGATTCATAGCCCAAGAAGACAAGTTATCTAAGGAATTTTGCAATGGTCCTTGCAAGTCCACGGCATGTGGACCTCTTACGGAAACCACACCGTCATCTGCAAGTTGTCTTAGCGTGCATTGTTCTGCCAAACAGTTGTCGATATCTTTGACGTAAAAGTTATAAAGAAGAGGGCTGAGACATGAGCCTTGGGGCAGGCCCATGTAGCTAATTCTGGAAGTTGTCAGTTGTCCAAGGGAAAAGTTCATTTGCTTTTCTGACAACAAATTGTACAAGAAATTATTTAAAATTCCAGAAAGTCCACATCTGTGCAGATTGTCTGACAGAATTTCAATGGAAACTGAATCAAAAGCCCCCTTAATGTCCAAGAATACTGAAGCCAATTGCTCCTTGTGTGCAAAGGCCAGTTGAATATCTGTGGAAAGCAGCGCTAGACAATCGTTTGTTCCTTTGCTCTTGCGGAACCCAAACTGTGTATTTGATAGCAAGTTATTTGATTCGACCCAGTGATCGAGTCTCCGAAGGATCATTTTCTCCAACAATTTCCTAATGCACGAAAGCATAGCAATCGGACGGTATGAGTTATGGTCAGACGCTGATTTGCCAGGTTTTTTAATGGCTATTACTTTGACCTGTCTCCATTCAGGCGGTACAATGTTGTTTTCTAGCAAGGAATTGAATAAATCTAGCAAGCGTCTTTTAGCGATATCTGGGAGATTTTTCAGAAGATTGAATTTAATCATATCGCTTCCCGGTGAGGAGTTGTTCGATGAAAGAAGAGCCATAGAGAAATCCAGCATTGAGAATGGTCTATCCAGAGAGCCGCCGCTAGGAGACGCTTCTCGAAGAATATTTTGTGCTGGAACTGAGTCCGGACAGACCTTTTTAGCGAAATCGAATATCCATCGGTTGGAGTATTCTTCACTCTCATTGAAAGATGAGCGGTTACGCATGTTGCGAGCCACCCTCCACAAGGTGTTCATTGAGGTTTCTCGTGAGAGTCCCTCGACGAAATTGCGCCAATAACCGCGTTTTTTTGCTTTGATTAATTGTTTCAGCTTTGTCTCAAGCTTTGAATATTCCTCGAAGTAAGTGGAGGTTTTGTGTCTACGAAAAGCTTTGAAAGCATCAGATTTTTCTACATACAATTTTGTGCATTCTTCGTCCCAACCAGGTGTGGCTGGTCTCCTTTTAAAGGGTGCACTTAGAACTTTTCTTTTTTGTGCTTCCAGTGAGCTTTTGTAAATCAAATCGGCTAGGAATCGATATTCTTCCAATGGTGGAAGCGCATCTATTGATTCGACACCGATTGTCACCGCCGTTGCATATTTCTGCCAGTCGATGTTCCTTGTAAGATCAAATGGAACCCGAGATGGTTCTGCAGAGTGAGGGCCACACTTTATTGAAATGATGATTGGCAAATGATCGCTACCATGGGGATCATTGATAACCTTCCACTGACAATCCAATGATAGCGATCATGCGTGAATTTGACGATTACAAAGCTGAGGGGGATTCTTAATGAATGTCAATTACTAATAAAAATCTGATTTCTGAAGAAACAAAATAAGTCAAGAGCCAATCTGCGTAGAAGATTGCGATAGTGGAACCTATCTTTTCTCCCTAAAAATGAATTACGTTTCAACATGAATGCACCCGAAAAATCATCACATCACATCAACAAACTCACCAAATCAATCCATGATAGATGTCAAATACACAATGAATTCAAACTGCACCGCATTTGAATTCTTTTGGTTCAGAAATGGATAAAATAAAAACCATCAATTCTAACCAAGCCTGTCATAGTGGTTAGTCATGGTTACTCCATGAGTAACTACACACTTAGAAATACCTAATCTTACACGTGACGGAATCCATCTTTGACATAAAGGATGAGACGTAAACAAACATATCATGTAAAATTAAGTGCTCCGAGACTGAAAAGTTCGAAAGTACGTTTGATTGACCTGAATTTCACGTCTATTATGACCAAGGAATCAAAAATATCTTCAAATGACAAAATGACAAGTGATCAACGAACCGAATAATAACGCTATGTCAGAAGTACAAAGTAATAATGATATAATCTTCTTCCTTCTTTTTCATGACAAGCAGCGCGTGTGACTCAACGCACTCGGGGCGGTAGAAGGAAGCGAGCAAATTGTTAGCAAGCTGCTTCACGAAGTAAAGCCGAACATGATACACGTGTGTTAATAGAATTTTTTTTGTTATGTCTTTTCTCGATTCGTATCAAGCTATGTCCTCATCCGTGTATATTGCAACAAAGCAGGCAAGCAATATATCATTATCCTTCTACCACTCGGATCGAGCTATGCTACGTGAAAACACACATAGATTTTTTCCATCGCACTTTTCACGTAAGAGTTACGTGATTCATACATGAAAGCACTCATTTCAGTGAGCGAGATGGTTACTGAATTATCACGTAGAAGCTACGTTATTCTGTCGATGGAATATATAATCGTTTCCAACGTGTGAATTATTTTGAGTGTATGTTACAGAGCGAGTTTGTCATGGTAGTCGTAGCAACCGTTTTGTCTGTATCGTTGGTTGCTTTATGTGTTTGGATTCGCTGATTATGACTCAATTTTATGTCAAAATTGACGCTCGTATATGTCAGTCTCAAAGCACCTAAATTTACATCAACACGTTTAATCAAAAGAAAAAAGAAATTTGGATCTACATGCGTTCCTCTCGAACATTGGCGTAAATAAAGGAAAGCCGGGAGGGGCTGGCCTCCTCCAGACCTAGAGCTAGCATACCTCGGAGCAATCTATGTTTGCATTGAATGAAGGGTTTGCGATAATTTTCCGGTTTAGCTAGAATAAACTCTTCTGGGACTTTGATTTTCTTGATTGCCTTTTAATCTTTTATTCACTTTGTTGCTACACACACGCAAACGTCTCACAGAAAGGTTGAATCTCTTCGAAGATGTCTCAATTTTGAAAACATTTCCAATTCTGTGAAGCAGTGTTTCAGATCTTTAGAATATTACTGAATAAACCTTACTACAAAGTTTCTTGAATTAAATTCCATGAACTCAAATAAAGCTCCCTGAACTTATTCCCAATTCATTTAACTAATCCCTTAGCATATATGAAGATCACTAAATATATGGAAAGATTTGCGAATTGCTGGAAAGTTGCGTCCACTTCTACGAAGTTTTCAGAACTTATAGCTTACACAAAGTACAACTAAATGTTTACCAAGATGGCTGAACTTGTAAATATTTCCTATGTCTCAGTTACTGTTCCCAGAAATTTAACCAAGATCACAGAACATTATTTGGAATTTCTGCAATATTCCCATCTACTTTTTTACTTTTAAATTACGGTTAGTGACTTATAGTTAGATTTTTATTGTTTATGAGAAGTTAGAAAATACTGAGAAGTAGCACATATCATCGGTAAGAGACGTGTGTGTGTGTGCGTGAAAATTTACGAAAAAATCTAAGGGCACCGGCGGGATTCGAACCAACAATTTCAATTCAGTACACGGGTGCCAATTATAAAACGGTGGACCTATGGTCTACGAATGTATTTGGCTAATGACATTTGTGAGGCCGGCAGTTCTCCGCTATATTCTATTCTATTCTATTCTATTGGACAACCCTACTCGACGTTTGTTCACGTCGACTGATACTGAGCGGTTGCGGTACAAGCACATATCGTCGATAATAGACGATTGTTGTGTATTAGAGAACGCTTGCGCAAAAAGACTAGGAAGGGGAACGGATTCGAAACTCAAATGTCATTAGCCAAATACATCGTTAGGTACACCATAGGTCCACCGTTGTATAATTGGCAATGCACCTGTGTACTGAATGGGAATTGTGGGTTCTAATCCCATCGATGCCCTTACATTTTTTTTTTCGAAAATTTCCTCACACACACGTCTCTTACCGATGATATGTGCTTACTTCTCAGTATCTTCTAACTTTCTCATAAACAATTCCCATCTACAAAACTCCCTGAATTCCACGAAATTCTCGAAAATCTAGCCGAATAGCCGAATAGCCGAATAATCTAGCTATAAAGTTCCCTTAATTTCTACATAATTCCTTGCTAAGAAGTTTTGCGAAGCTTCTTGATTTTCTGTTTAATTCGCTCAACTTGTACAAAGATCGCTGAACTACTATAAATTCGCTACCCTTCTATGAAGCTTTCCGAACTTTTCGAGAATTTTAATAAATTGATGCAATTCCCTAAACTATTCTAATTGTTTTAACTGAGTTATAATAGAGTTTCGTGCAATAAAACAAAGTTTAATTAACTTCATTGATGTTTCCCAAACTGGTACATGTTCTCGACTTTTACTGGCACTCTATTGCATCAGAACCCTGGTTTTAACCTTCTCTTGTTTCTAATTCAAGTTTCCGGAAAAATCTAATCATCCAAAAGAAGAGGTTTCTTGTTTCTAATCTAATCCCTAGAAAAATCAAAAACCAGTCTCAGAACCATTCACAAGAAGAGTTCATGGTGGTAGAACTTACACCGTCGATTGGTAGGGTATACGTCCCTAACCTCGGTCTAATATGCAGCCATCGATTACGTTTTTAATCATAACTCATCAATGAATTTACCTGCAAACGATATTCTACTGCTAAATGGTATGCTTAGATATGCTTATCATGTCGTTTGCTATCAGAAACCACGAAAAGTTGAAAAACTTACTTTTTTTAAGACAATAACTCACGAGGGAAATGTATGTAATATGGGTCTATTGTCCCCAAATTGGGTCTATTTATGGATGCAACTTCGTCCTATCTTGTTTGATCCTCAAAAAAACGCTCTTGGTAACGTTTTCTGATGTATTTTTTTTTTATCACTATCACTGTTAACTTAATGCTCTTCATTCCTCAAAACATTTCTTAGAGAAAATTTTACGAAAACTACATTAAATCACTCAATTTAAAAATTAAAAATTAAAAATTTCGCTTATCGTCTTTTGACCGCAGAATATCTAAATCAGAACATTGTGATGTTCATTATACAGGTTTGGCAGAAAAAATCTCCCTTCCTGTTCGTTCCTTATCATCCAAATGCAAAACAACATTGTTGACGTTACTCTTATTGCTATATGCTGTCAAATGAATTTCATGGGCCATAGTTAGGAACATAGAAAAGAAATGTGTCCCTAAAGTTGGGTCCATGTTTTACTTGTGAAAACGTTGTTAAACAATTAAAATAAACATAAAATATTCAAACAGCAACTGTAAGTTTTACGTCTAGTGTGTATTATCAGGTAATTCCAATCAATAAATGCCATAATCAGGCCATTTGATGATCGTCAGTCAACCTTCCCATCTTAACCTTATAAGTCATGGCGGCTAAAAACTCCGAACATTGTGATATTCTCAACCAGTTTTATTACTTACGAGAGCTGAAAATGTATTGAAATGTTGTGATATAAATTGATTTGTGTGTGGTACACATTTATCAACCATCAGTGATCAATATTTTCCTTATTTTTTGTGTAATATTCCTTAATTAATTATTTATTTGCGTGATAGGCCGAATGAAAGGACTAGACCCACATTACATACCGTAACCCTATATGATATTTTACCATTCGAGTCATGAATCATTCGTTTTTCGAACCACACAGAGGAATTTCTCACAACCCAAAGAAGGAAATCTAATTAAACCGTTCGGTGAAACGCTTTCGTAGCCATTAAGCTATTCCAATTATTTTAAATCCTTCATCGAGTTCTGACCAATCAATTTCCATTGCAACAGTCTTAGGAAGCAGTCCACTGAATAGAAATGAAAAATTAGTGACGTCCTCAGAGCTCAGTACAAAACTCACGGTGAGCAAATATCGACGAGTGATGAACATGCACACGTGCTCAAGGGAGTCGGTTTCGTGGGAAATTTCAATAAAATCATCAAATAACAAGTTCCACAGCATGGGCGGATGTAGTCCCGCGAAATAAAAAGTTGTCTTCTGTGGTATTTTGCTAAAGCCAACAGCTATTTAAATGCCCCGTTTGTTGGAAACATGCAAAAGGAATGGCTGCAAACAGAAAATCATGAATATTCATATCACATCCCACGAAGGGATTCTACCGCGTTTTGGTGCGGAGTTGGTGTTGGTGAATGGCAGTAAGCATTTTGGACGATAAAATGAATCAATTATGAATCGAACCGGAAAATCGTGCGAATATATGTTATGATCACTAAATCGTTCGACTAATTAATTGTTGGCCTTTCTACCCTTGCAGCTGTTCCCTCGACCGGACTGCGTTCTGTTGTGGCGAAACGCTCAAGCTCAAATCCGTCGTCGACAACCAGGGTGAGGAGAGCGTAAAGTTAAAAGTTCGACTGCTCCAGCTTTGCGAGTTTTTCGTCGAACGAGGCGTGCTCGGCGTGACGAAGGAGGTCCAACACTTGGTACTCGAGTACAAGGGGGAACTAGTTGCTTCCCGAGATCATCAGGATACCTGTGCCAGCCTGCGGATACCGACGGTGCCTACGACACTGGTGGGTGTCTGCCGGTTGGTACAGATCTACTACACACTGACGGTGAGTGTGGGGTGGTATGTAGCATGTAGCATGTATCTGTCGTACGGAAAACATACCAACGATGTATGACTCTCTGAACACACGGGTATTAAATGTAATTGTATGACTACATGAGGCGTAACTGACATTATGTCGGCAAATGAAGCGTCTTGACGTGGGATGTAGCCACACATGAGCCAACCGTAAATTGTAACGTATTGTTGACTTTTCATTTCTATGCGTTGAAATTCAAACCGTGGTATCTGGGGTACAGATATTTTCGTTACAGCTGAAAACTGGAAAAACCCACTAACGAAAACAGATATTACTCTCGTTCTATACTGTCTATAATCCCATACCAGTCCCGTATGGAAAAAAGTAGGCATTGAGAAAATGACAGTTAAAGTTACGAAGTTCAATTTCCATGTAAATATTTGGAAATCATAATAAATTAATTGATAAATTTTTCAACTTAAAATCAGTTGCAATGATGCTTGCATGTTATGTTATATCAGTGAAAAATATGGAAATACGAAAAGCAGACTTTAGACTTTAACTTTATCTTATGGGTGATTGAATTTGAGGATGCTGACTTGATGTTGTTTTCACATTTTTCATGATCAAAGTCCGTAGTTTTATGACATAATATGAAAGTAGATGCCACTTGATAGTTGATAGCGCTGTTATCTTAAAATTTACGAAAATCCATATGGGACTGATATGCGATTATAGGCAGTATACGTTATACATAGTGTCGGAAGTAACCGCGCATTATAGCGGATCATTGTGCGATTTCCGTTAGTAGATTTTTCCAGTTTTCAGCTGTAACGACAATTTGACACTGTACAATCGTGGTAGCATCTATTGGATTTTTATGTTTTTCAGTAAAGTTCACCCAAAACAGAAGTTTCATGGGCCATCTGCCCATAATCGCAAGTCAGTCCCATCTGTAAAAAACTGGAAATGAGAAAACGGCGTTCAAAGATTTATCAAGTTTTCTGATTTGACACCTATTTTGGAGGGATAATTTTAAAAATAAACGTACAATGTGATAGAATGCATCTATGTTTACCCAAAAATATTGGAAAAATATCGTGAATTTTTTATTTTATGGCCAAAATCTGAGTGGGACTGACTTGCGATTACATTTAACGAGAATGAGAAAAATAACCGCAAGTCAGTCACAATTCCATGCCGATGCTGCATTAGTTTAGCACAGTATTGAACAGTAGAAAGATACTATGGTCCCATAGAACGTTATTGAATGTTTTTGGATTTGTTCCGCTGGTTCCAGAGCAATGGCCGGAACTTATTCCGGTGAGTATGGGTCTTCATCAGACCAGAGCCAAACGTGCCAAACCCACCATGCGATAAATCAATTCACATGAGAATTCAAAAATAAGATCAATAAGAGTCATGATGAGTGACCAGCACCATGTTGGCCACACCCGGACATGTTCCGGGTATACCCGGGGAAGTAGTAAATCCTTTTTAATTAAAATCCATCAAGCGATACATCAAATCACATGATAATTCATAGCCATATCCATTGGCGGTCAAACTGAGTATCGTAAGAACTATATTGGCCACATCCGGACATGTTCCAGATACCCTAGGGGAAGTGGACAAAAGCTGTATTGAGACAAATCTCATGATGCGATGTGTTGTCTAACATTTCTGATATATTTTTTCTAATGGGACTGACTTGCGGTTACTTTTCGCTGTGGGGCAATTTGACTTGGTATTGTTTTTCAGTTTTCTTGAGCAAACCACATTTTTTCAATAGCACATCTCAAAAAACATAGAATGATAAACTGAATAATGATGCTAACTCAAAATTGATAAAAATGCAGATGGGACTGACTTGCGATTACCGGCAGCATATTTCTTATATATATTGTAGTCTTAAATTGGAAAGTCAAACGACTAAACCTGTAGAGGAATGGTGGAAAATGTTGGTGATGCCATACGACAACCGCCACCTTGAATGGGTTAATCAGCCACAAACGAAAATCCTTAACCAAGCGAGACCACAGACGAAAACGCAAGATACATATTTCATCACCTCAAGCATCCCAACCGTAACCACCAGACCACAATTGAATGTGCAGCATTCCAAACACAAACACTAAAAAGTCGCCTTGCTGTTTGCTAAATCTGTCTTCCTTTCTTTCCCCACACATTTAGGCATGCTTGGAATTTGAGAAATCGGGCGATGATTTGCACATCAATTTCCCCATCACCATTGGAACGGTCCCATTCCGAATACCGAACAGCAATCTGCAACCGCACATAGGATACGGTAAGGAGATGCATTTTTCATGCAAGCGTCAGCCGGTGTGTAATGGTAGTTTATGTCTCGGTTAAAACATCTATTTATTTTAGACCATTTTCATTTTGTTTAGTTAAAGTCCGGGAGTAGTCCGGGAATGAGATTTGAACTCGTCACGTTGGCGTGAGAGGTATGGATGCTGACCACTACGCCGGGCCCGGCCCTAAGTACCATTGTCAATATCAGGGGAAACATAACATGAGTTATACCCTTAACTCGAAACGTAAACAATGACTTTGAACGTCGATTTCTCTTGAATGTGTGGTCATCACCCATGGAATCTGACTAAGCTCATAGAACAAACATTTCTCTGTCAGATGATTTAGTTAGTTTGAGTGGGTGTGTTGCTATACGTAAGAAACCGACGATCCAAGTCACTGTTTACTTTTCGAGTTAGACCCTTCTGAATTATTTCCCCTTATATGTTACTTTACTACCGTAGAACCACGTTAATTTGAATAGCTAAAATCGCAATTAAACAGCGCTGATTTAAAATATGTTTAAGTGGTACAGTCGAATTTCGCTTGTCTTTAAGTGGGCTACGTTTTAGCTGGGCTCCCGTATGTTGGGCAGAAACCCACCTAAATCGAAGTCAAACGTTATTTCTGCCAGTGCTGATTCCATTTCGAGGGGCTCATGGATGAACTATTTGGAAAGTTGCTAAAATATTTTCATGATAATAAACAATCTGATTGTATCCTTCAACCAATTTTCAGCTTGACAGCTCAGTCCAATTAACGATAACCTTTCACATAGTGGGCTATGGGTTTAGCCTAACGAACGAAAGTTGACTGTAATCCTACACGCCAGTTAGCCCCTCTGTAGGTACCAGAGTTAAACAAATTCTAGATGAACGCTTTTTAATTGTGATATTCAATTGAAACTAACGGGGTTCTACGGTATTTTATACGAAGTAAAAACAAGAATTATTTTTTATTCAGGCTTGAAATAATACTAACCGTCCTAAAATGCGCTTACCCAGAATACTTCAATGTCTTGAATAGGTTTGTTATTTTAAGAACTTTGTGAGCATTGAGCCATAACATTTTACGACCAATAAACGCAAACCCGCTATGCACGACCTTCGAACGTTCCGTTAGTCCAACCACCTACGCATATCGGTTTCTTGCAAACCACCAACTCGTAAAAGTAAAAATATTGCAAGGACTACGATGAACAATATACCAATGAACAAATTGAAATCTAAATTTGATGTTGTGATTTTGCTGATAATGATAGCTCAGGTTGCTGTCATTTTGGTCGTTTTAACGGCTAAAATATCATAATTGAGAGCAAACAAATCTTCCTGTGACATCACATTGAAAACTATTTCTGCTATCAGTGAGAGTAAACTGAAAACTAAATATGATATCAATTTTTCCTGTTGATAACAAAACAAGTATTCAATTTGATGTTATGCTAAGGCAATGAAAACAAACCCGCAACAACAAATGTACAGCAGGGCTGGTAGCAAGTCACTTTTTAGTGACTTGGTCACTATTTTTACGCCAGTCACTAAAAAGTCACTTTTTTTAAGGCCAAGTCACTAAAGTCACTTTTCTTGTAATAAGTCTCTATTTCAAACTTTTTTAAACGTGAATTTATTTCAAGATTGATCATTCTTCTGGATAAGCCTACATTTTGTTCTATTTTTGAACAATTCGAAGTTGACGAACTGGTAAAGAGTGTTTTTTTAACGTTTAATCGTTCTTCTCTATTGTCCACTCATTTGGCTAAATAAAGTTCCCTGGGTTTTACAGGTTTTTCCATAACTTTTGCGGATAATTTCCAGAATGATATTTATGAAATCGTTAGAAATATATTTTTAACGCAAATGTGTTTAAGACATGAAAATCAGTTTAAAAACCTATAAGCGTGAGTTTAGACAAATTCAGGATAGTTCCATGAGGTGCTGAAATAATATCGAGAATCCATAACATGTTTAGAAAGATTCAGTACAGAGACTTTAAGAAAATTTATGAAAACTTCAGAAAAATTTCAGGAACTTCACGGAAATCCAGAGAATTCCAGGGAAGTTTAAAGGTGTTTACGAGAATTTAATTTATTTTAAAGCAGAACCGAGATCTTCATTAGGGTTGAGAGTTTTAGGGAAGCTCCGAAAACATCAAGACAGATCAGAGAATTAAAGGGCAGTTCGAAAAATTTCAAGGAAATTGCAGAAACCGGAATTTTTGGAAACTTCGGTTTGTTCAGAGAAAATTTCTGGAACGCTATAAAAATTATATGGACATCCGGAAAATGTAAGAGTATTTCAAGGGTGTTATATCATGGAAATTCCAAGATCTAAAGAAAATTCGAAAATTTAGCTAAGTTGATTAGAGAACATCAACGAAATTCCATTAATTAAAAAAAGGCGAGAACTTTTAGCAAGCTCCGATATTTTCAAGAAATTCCAGAGATCTTCTAAGAAAATTATATATTTTTAGATTGTTTCATTATATTCAGGGAAGTTTCGAGTACGTCGAGGACGATCAGATAACATCAGAAAACTCACATTAACTTAAGGAAATTTGCAGCGACTTACAAGGAGTTCCTTAGAATTGTGGGATATTCCGAATCTACTATTGATCCGAAAAATTTAGAAGCTTCAAGAAATTATAAATATATATATGTATCAGAAAATTTACCGGAACTTTTGATCAATTTAGAGAAATCCAGCAAGCATAGAACACTTCTTGCAGGGAAGAACTTAAAGACAATTGAATCAATTCCAGTAAAATTATGGGTTCTCCTAAAACATAATGAGACAGGGTAGTCAATATTCTGGGCAGTTTTAAAAACATCAGGAAACTCTAGACTATTGAAGAAGTTATGAATTAGTTTCGATACTTTGAACTTCAGACAAATCTTGAGAATTTCAGTGAAAATTATAGAAATGTATTCATTATTTCGCTGCGGAAGCCTTGAGAGGTTTCTGAAACTTCAGAATAACTTCGAATACTTCACAGAAGTACAGAGGTCTTCAGAAACATTTCGAGATCTTCATAAAAGTCTATAGATTTTAAGGGAAGATCCGAGAATTTCAGGAACTATTATGGACATTTCGGGAGCATCTCAAATAAGTTTAGTAAAGCTCCAAAAACAACGGGAATTACAGGGGAGTTCAGTTCCGTTAGTTTCACTAAATTAGCGGCAAATTTCAAGAAGTTCCCAGATTTTCGAGAACTTTAAAGAAGTTAAGAAAACTATTGAGGTTTTCACATTGGTCCAGAAGTTCACGCAAGCTTAAACATTTTTAGAACAGTTCAATTAAATTCATGGTAGTACAACAAGCTTCATGAGAACTGCAAACACTTTAGAGAAGTTCGAGAACTTCGAGAAAGATATTGAACTTACTAATAAAGCTCTAAACACACACAAAACTTCAAGAAAGAACAGACATCTTCAGAGCAGAGATGTTCCAGAGCAGGAAAATTGTTTACAAATTAAAAAAAAAAAAGTTTCGAGAAATTCAGTGAATTTTTAACACTTTAGAGAAGATTCATGTTCGATAGGAAAATTGTGGAAACTTTGGGAAGTCCGAAAAAGTTTATAGAAGTTAAAAAAAAATGATGAGAAGTATTGCGAGCACCAGGTTAGTTTCTCAAGCTAAAAAGAACTTCAAGGCAGTTTAATTAAATTCAAGAATATTTTGGGAACTTTCAGTCCATTCCATATTCAACGGAGATTTCTAATGAAAATTCGCTTGGAGTTTACTATCTTAGGCTCAGGCTTCACATGAAGTCTGAAATTCCTCAGAAGTACCATGAAAGCAGATTGCAGTTGATGTTTTTCTCATATTTTTTCCCAGAACTCCCGTGGAATGAGGTCTTTAGAGATTATAATGAAATTTCATGAGCCTTAACACTGTGCAGGGAATTTGACTCCAGATTCTTTAAAAATTTTTGAAGTATTATAACTTTTCACTTCAGAATTTATAAAATTGGTGGGAAATATGCATATTCTAGAACCAAAAAAAAAAATCATTTGAAGCCTCTGAATTTTAAAAATGTATTTTTTACTGAAAATCAATCCATTCTGGATCTATAAAGTTCAATGCGTGAAAGAAAATAACTAGGAATATTAAATGTTTTCATTTAAAATTCCCTGATACTTCTAGGCATTTTCAGGAAAAATAAAATTCCTTGCGAATTCCCGGTTTTTTAAGTTTTTCCAGGTAGTATAAGCTTGGAGGTTTAGTCATAAACTTTCCATTGAATCTTTCGGAAATTTGTTAATTGCGTAAACTGAAATCAAATTATGATTTCAGTTTGATGTTGATATCAAAACTTGTTTTCAATTTGCTGTCATTTTGATGGTGGACTTTGCTTGGGCTTTGCTCGGGAGACCAGCATCAAAATAACAGCAAATTGAAATCAAGTTTTGATATCAACATCAAACTGAAATCACAATTTGATTTCAGTTTACGAAAATAACAAATTTGATACCAAATTTTGTTTTTATTTTGCTGTACATTTGCTCTTCAAAAATATGTTGTTGCGGGTTTGTTTTCATTGCCTTAGCATAACAACAAATTGAATACTTGTTTTGTTATCAACAGGAAAAAATGATATCAAATTGAGTTTTAAGTTTGCTCTCACTGATAGCAAAATTAGTTTTCAATGTGATGTCACAGGAAGATTTTTTTGTTCTCAATTTTGATATTTTAACCGTTAAAACGACCAAAATGACTGCAACCTGAGCAATCATTATCAGCAAAATCACAACATCAAATTAAGATTTTAATTTGATCTCAGACTTTGCTCAGGTACTTAGTTATATATGAAGAAAGTTGTAAAAGGAAGGCTTGCCTAGTAGGATAATTCAGGCATAACATTTGATAACGGCACAAAAGCATTTGTAAACAAACTTTCTAAGGCCCTTTACACGCGAACCAAAGTACGCCCACGCAAATAATTCTATGTGTTCCTAGAACCAGGCATGGAAAATCATTTGCATTCATTTCGTTTGCCCCTAATTTTTTCATCAACAGAATTCCGCAAAATGATGTATGGAACTTTTGTAGGTTTTGTTATTAGTTACAACTTTTGTAACCATTTCAAATCCGTATCTCTTATGTATGACGAACCAGAGCGAACAGAAGCTAATATAGTTTTACAGTGATTGTATTTTACTTTCACTGAAAAACAGTAACAAGTTCTGCCCGCTCTTATTCATGATGCATTTGAGTTATGGGCAAAAGTTGTAGCTAATAACAAAACCTACTAAAGCTCTATACATCATTTTGCGGAATGCTGTTGATGAAAAAAGTTAGAGGCAAATGAATGTAAATGATTGCATTAAATGAATGTAAATGATTTTCCATGCCTGCCTAGCACTCCTGAACTCATGTCTTACTATTTCCTTAACCATTTATGTGCTTTATTTAAAATTATATAGCTAACTTTAACAAATTCATCACCTTGATTCACACAGCAAAACTGTGGTAAACTTAGATGAAACATGTATGTAACATTTCATCAAACTTTGATTTCATTAGGTTTCGTAGGAGGAAAAACATGACCACGTAAATTTGGAATTAAGTGCTTACATTTTGAAGTCCACAGAGAAGCAGCAAAATTTGGAACAAGAGTCAGAAGTACCATTTGAAAAATATTCAGTGTTTTGAGCTGACTTTGCATCGTTCCGTTCGCAAGAATTTTGTAAGCAGAACCATAATTGATATCGAGTGCTTATCGATACCTGCAATATCTATGATATCCCTATGTTTCTCAATTCCGTCAATTGAAAATTTCCTCAAAAATCCCAACACAAAGAACTACTCCAATTACTTTTTTATCAAAAACATGGTAAGGTTGATCCTTGTTGATTGAAAAGACAAAAGAGGAGCCACACCCAATCTTAACAAACTTTTTTTTCGACCACTATGGCTAAGGTCTCAGGCTGGGACTCCTAGTTAGCTGTATCAAAGTTAATATTTCAACATACCACGGATAAAATGATAGTTTTACACCTATTCTACGTAATCCTCAACTCTTCGATTTGATCCCAAGATTCCCCCCCCCCCCTTGATCAATTACATTATATTCAATAAACATAATTTCCGTCATGAATCCAATGCAAACCAATAAGATGCAATATTGCTAAATAACAACGCTCATGATTGGCTTCTAAGCGACTATAAAATACTAGCTAAAAAATCCTTTGAAAGTCTCCTGTCGAGCTAGTCGAAAAAAGAATGCCCACACGTCAAACACCGTCAAGCATTTAAATAGCGGACGAACACCATTTCATAGAGTTCTCTACCACTGTTAGTATTAGTGAGCAGTTTCACTAATACATGCATTTTACTGGTTGAAAATAAAAAACAAACCGCTGTCAAGTCGAACACTTTGACAGCTGATTTCGTGGTTGAAAATAATAAACAAATCGATTTTACACGGCTACACTAGCTAGGTTGTATTAGTGAGATCTTGTGTCGAGAAGTCAATTACGCATTACCGTGACCATTGACAATTCGCAGGGGTCAGATTTTTGCATTAAGTTCCACATATGTTATGTGCTATCTGTCCCAAGTACACTGAAGTCTTTTTTACGCCGTATTTTACACGATTTTTCGCGATTTACAAGGTACGTTTTTAACGATTTCTCGACAACGATACAACCTATCGACTTAATTCCAATCACATTATCCGTTTCAAGCTATAGGTAATCTAATGGCATACTTTTAAAATAAAATCACAGTGCTTGGTGTAAATAGTCATATACAAACTTTACGTCCTCTACTTGCATCTTACATATAAAAATTATTATTATAATATCTCATAGTTTCATAGTTTCATAATTTCGATAAGTAGTTTTTTAACTGTCATGAGTATGTTCAGGCCTGATCACTGCACAAAGTTCTTCTCCAGCGTTAGGTCAACGAGTTGCGTGACACCCTCAATAAGACTGATTTTCTCCCATTGGAAGCAGTTACTCAGGAAAGTATCTATATAATTTGGGAAACGTGGAGGCTCAATCGTTTCCGAAAAGTTTCCCTTCTCCCGGATGATGCGACGAAGTTTGTGTGCGCTTGCTTGGAATGTTTGGAAAAGTTAACCCTTTCGCCGAATGAAATCGCTGCTATGATAAGGAGGTTTATGATTTATTAGCATTACAGTTTTATGAAGGGATAGAGTGCTGCATTAAATTCATTTTAAAAACCAGACACGTTTTGACTTTCTCGCCAGACTTTAAAAGGTTTTAAAAACAGCAAAATGCTGAACTACTTACCAAGAATGTTGTACACTATTGAATGCTGTATTGAAACTAAAAATATTAGTTATTTTCATTATAAAACCACGATAAATCAGAGTGAAAGCCAAAAGGCTGTTGAATTGCTACTTGGGTATAATACCAAAAAACACCAACTTCAACTTGAAATCATACTTTATTTATGACATTATTTTTTTTGTTTTTAAGAGTTGAACATTTCGCAACTAAAAATTTATAAATTCCCTTTCTCTTCTTTTAGAGCCCGCAATTGATCACGTGGAAGGTGGTATTTATATCGGGCCGGAATTCCTGCTGGGGGAAGTGTACGACGGATGTAATGTCAGCGACAACGAATACCGTGACCTGGCACCCCTCTATCGTCCGGTGTATCTCACGGTGGTTCGTAGCTCCCAGCAAATAGCGGCCCGGGCTGCCGGCCGAGCCAATCGCAAAAAGTCCTCCTGCGAGGTGGAAATCGCTGAAATACACCGGAAATGAATTGACTCACAGCTGAGGTAACAGAGGTAAACATAGGCATACAATACCTACATGCTTGTAGGAACGCACTACACACAGTCTCCATCATCATCATCATCATCATCATCATCGTCACCATCGTGGTCGACCGAACTAACGTACCAAACAACCACCCCCACCTACCCAGTCAACACCGAAACGCCATCCGTCTCCATCGGCAGCGAGTAACGGCGTGTAAACATTAAACGAGCATAGGTAGGACGAGCAATAAATGTATTGGACGGGTTCAAGAGCAGCCGGGCTTAAAGCGTAGTTGTCACGTTCATATTTTCTACCTGTTGCCACATTACTTACAGCCTGAAGAAACCGTTCTATTGGACAGAGCTTTAAACCACGGGCCAACACTCATCCTCCTCTGCGGTATAAGCGATAGAATAGGTATCTACTTTCAAACCGCCGACCGGCACTGCTTGAATTGCCGAAAAATAATCCGCTTTCGTTGATCAACAATGCCGTTTTATAAAGATCAAACATCAAACCAAATCCAGCAACAACAAAAACAACGCATACACAATGTACCTTCCGAAGAGTGTAAGTTATTAGAAGCCGCAATAATCTTGTTACATCCTACGTGTGTCTTTGGAAACCTAAAAACCTCCAGTTGGAAACGAAAAGTGATGGCCACAAAACAACTATATAAACACTTCCCAAGACAGATTAACAACTCATTTATTTCAAAAAGATGGCCGAACAAGGTTACCAACGTGGTAGATTGCAGTCAATATGTTTGAATCAATTGCAATAAAGCAAAGTTGTGCACTTAAAAGTTTATGTAGTGTTTCGTTTGGCCAACATCGAGTCAATTGTGCAAAGAAAACCCATCTACATAGAGTAAGCGTTTAGGAGCTGACAAAGTCAATAAATTACATCGACAGTGAGCATGCATAAGGGCGTAAACGCGATGATCGATTCTCTTTGTCGTAATAGATGCTAGATAAAAGCTTCTTTTATCGATCTGTGTGCTGAAAAAGCTGGGAATGTCTTTACAAGGCGTTGGGGATACAAAGAGAAAGTCGAAGACGAAGAGATTCTGTCAATGTTACTTAGGACCTAATGCAATGTTCAGCTTGAATGCATACATCATCCATACTTGTGCACACAAAAGTAAGGTCATCTGCATATGTTACTACCAGATCAAGAGCTATGCTAGAAAATTGTTTGATAGATATTCAGTTCCGAAAGAAATTCGCGTAACGTAGTTAATACACTATGCAGCATAATTATGATGATAATAGGACTTAATGGGCACCCTTGTTGTATGCCTGAACCATTGTACTTATGTTTCCTCCGTTATAGCAACAATCAATACGAAACTAACGATTTTAAATTGGCTCACTACTTGACTAGCCTATTGGTCCCAAGCAAACGATTAACGTAGCCAATTCTAGTCGGAATTCTAGTACTACACTATGTTTGTTTTGATTCGCTATGAAAGTTTGACAGATAAAATGAGGGGTTAGTGGATTTTCCTACGTTTCAAGGGGTGACTCGATTAGCTTGGGACCGAAGATAGTACCAGAGCTGAGCCAAACAGTTGAGCACGTTTCTTCGGGACCTTCTAGTCTTAGAGTTACCTCTATGGTTGGTTATAGCATAGAGGTAACTCTAAGACCACTGGGTCCCGAAGAAAATCATTATTATTTTTGGCTCACTCAGTACCAGAACAACGGTCCCAAGCAGTCCCAAGCTATTTCACTCACCCCTGCATGTTCTGCATGAATCCACACACCCCTGATGTTATCTGTCAAACTTTCATAGCGAATCAAAACAAACGTAGTGTAGTAATAGAATTTCGACTAGAATAGGGTACGTTAATCGTTTGCTTGGGACCAATAGGCTACTAAAGTGGTGAGCCAATTTAAAATCGTTAGTTTCGTATTGATTGTTGGTTATAGTACGTTCAGACAACAGAGTTATAACATGGTATAACCATAGAGGTAACTCTAAGACCACTGGGTCCCGAAGAAAATCATTATTATTTTTGGCTCACTCAGTACCAGAACAACGGTCCCAAGCAGTCCCAAGCTATTTCACTCACCCCTGCATGTTCTGCATGAATCCACACACCCCTGATGTTATCTGTCAAACTTTCATAGCGAATCAAAACAAACTTAGAGTATAATGAGAGAGAGAAGGATTAGTATTTTCCATTTAATTCCACTACTTTATTTGCTTATCCTTGACAGATACGCGTATTTCGTCTACAATGTGCAGACTTCTTCAGTGTCTTGTACTAATACTCGAGTCGAGTATTAGTACAAGACACTGAAGAAGTCTGCACATTGTAGACGAAATACGCGTATCTGTCAAGGATAAGCAAATAAAGTAGTGGAATTAAATGGAAAATACTAATCCTTCTCTCTCTCATTATACAGGTATTCCACTAAGACGCCCACATTCATCAGGAAACTTAGAGTAGTAATAGAATTTCAACTAGAATAGGGTACGTTAATCGTTTGCTTGGGACCAATAGGCTACTAAAGTGGTGAGCCAATTTAAAATCGTTAGTTTCGTATTGATTGTTGGTATAACCATAGAGGTAACTCTAAGACCACTGGGTCCCGAAGAAAATCATTATTATTTTTGGCTCACTCAGTACCAGAGCAACGGTCCCAAGCAGTCCCAAGCTATTTCACTCACCCCTGCATGTTCTGCATGAATCCACACACCCCTGATGTTATCTGTCAAACTTTCATAGCGAATCAAAACAAACATAGTGTAGTAATAGAATTTCAACTAGAATAGGGTACGTTACTCGTTTGCTTGGGACCAATAGGCTACTAAAGTGGTGAGCCAATTTAAAATCGTTAGTTTCGTATTGATTGTTGGTATAACCATAGAGGTAACTCTAAGACTAGAAGGTCCCGAAATAACGTGCTCAACTTTTTGGCTCAGCTCTGGTACTCTCTTCGGTCCCAAGCTAATCGATCATTTTATCTGTCAAACTTTCATAGCGAATCAGAACAAACATTGCGTAGTACTAGAATTTCGACTAGAATGGGATACGTTAATTGTTTGCTTGGGACCAATAGGCCAATATAAAATAGTTAGTTTCGTATTGATTGTTGGTATAACGGTTGTAAAATAATTTCAATTGCATCAAGATAGCGCTACAACATGTTATAACCGAAGACGACAAATCAAGAAGACTGGTAACTTTGCCAGAATCCAAGCGACAGATACAATGGCGCTGCGCTTGAGTGAAGGTGGAAGCAACGCATAGAAAAATGAGCAAATACACAAACCCTTCTTCTGAGGATGTAATCTTTGCTATCAAATTCGTTCGAAGCATTTACCTTTGAGTGGCAGATGACGCGATTGTACCTGTCTCATAGCGTTCGTATGAGAAAATGGAAGAGTTGCCAGTCTTCTTGATTTGTTGTCTTCGTTATAACTCTATAATCTGAACAAGGCATTAGACAAGCCTCCTGTTTATTAATGCTTTCGAGACGCACCCATATATGGTCATGAGAATTGAAGCGGTCCTATTAGTGTAGTGTCGATTCTATCGAAAGCTTACTTCAAGTCCAGATATACAATTATTGTTGGGGCTCCTTTCCACCATCTTTCATCCAGTATTCTGCGCAGTACAAAAATGGGATCTGCTGCACTCCTTTTGGCTTGGAACGCTATTTAATACGTTGGTAACGGCGGTAATTACGTTTCTATTCTATTCAAGAGAATTCTGACGTATATTTTGTAAGCTGGTGAGCAGAGCGTTATTCTTCGGTAATCGTTCGTTGACTGTGGACCTCTAGTTTTCGGAATCGGTATTTGGATGATTGACAGCCATGATGAAGGTATTTCGTTTGTGTCCAATCCGGGCGACCCCAGCATAGTGGTTAGCATCCATACCTCTTACGCCAAAGTCACGAGTTCAAATCTCACCCCCGGACAAGTCAAGAATGACCCAAAAGTGTTATACCAACAATCAATACGAAACTAACGATTTTAAATTGGCTCACTACTTGACTATTGGTCCCAAGCAAACGATGAACGTACCCCATTCTAGTCGAAATTCTAGTACTACGCAAGGTTTGTTTTGATTTGCTATGAAAGTTTGACAGATAAAATGAGGGGTTATTGGTTTTTCCTATGTTTCGAGGGGTGAATCGATTAGCTTGGGACCGAAGAGAGTACCAGAGCTGAGCCAAAAAGTTGAGCACGTTAATTCGGGACCTTCTAGTTTTAGAGCTACCTCTATGGTTATACCATAGAGGTAACTCTAAGACAAGTAGGTCCCGAAGAAACGTGCTCAACTTTTTGGCTCACCTCTGGTACTATCTTTGGTCCCAAGCTTGTCGAATCACCCCTCGAAACATAGGAAAAACCAATAACCCCTCATTTTATCTGTCAAACTTTCATAGCGAATCAAAACAAACATTGCGTAGTACTAGAATTTAGACTAGAATAGGGTACGTTAATCGTTTGCTTGGGACCAATAGGCTACTAAAGTGGTGAGCCAATTTAAAATCGTTAGTTTCGTATTGATTGTTGGTTATACCAACAATCAATACGAAACTAACGATTTTAAATTGGCTCACCACTTTAGTAGCCTATTGGTCCCAAGCAAACGATTAACGTACCCTATTCTAGTTGAAATTCTATTACTACACTATGTTTGTTTTGATTCGCTATGAAAGTTTGACAGATAACATCAGGGGTGTGTGGATTCATGCAGAACATGCAGGGGTGAGTGAAATAGCTTGGGACTGCTTGGGACCGTTGTTCTGGTACTGAGTGAGCCAAAAATAATAATGATTTTCTTCGGGACCCAGTGGTCTTAGAGTTACCTCTATGGTTATACCCCGTATGATCGCTTGCAATTACTCATTACAGCTAAAATGCTAGTTTCGTAATTATGAAACTATGGGATACTATAATGATCATTTTTATTTGTAAGAAGCAAGAAGAGGTGGTAAAGTTTGTGTATGACATATAAAATTTATCAATTTTGCTTTCAGAACGTCACAACTAGCGATTTTATGATCGCTGATTGCTCGCTCATCACGTTGCTCATCGTTTCAGCTGTTATATTTTAATTAGACTAGCTTATTTCGTTAACTGTACTACTGCTCGAAAAGCCCTTCGGGCTGTCAAATGAGCTATGATATTATTGCAGTGCGAGAAAATAAGCGATGGTATCAAAGAGTAATAAAGCGAGGCATCGGCCTCTTTCTAGTTTGGATCGTCAACGTAATCATACCTCTTCATTACAACCGTTCTATCACAGTCTCCCGGGAACTTCCTGTATCAACCAGAAGGTGTTTAGTAATATAAAATATCAGCTAATCGCTATTGTGACCCTCTGAAAGCTAAATTGACGGGTGTTATGTGTCATACACACACTTTACCATCTTTTCTTGCATCTTGTAATTAAGAATTATCATTGAAATATCTCATAGCTTCATAAATCCGAAAAATATCATTTTAGATGTAATGAGCATTTGCAAGCTTGAGCACATCCATGGTCACACTTGTATAGTTTGTGTATAGTTGGTGTATACAGCCGTTATACGCATAACTGTCCCATGTTCTATGCAATCCTCATGCACCGTGGGACTCTTATGCGTATAACGGCAGTATAGCGCTCATAATTATTATACAAATAATGCCCATGGTCAAGTCACTATAATATAAAAAATCCGGGGTAAAGGTTTTTTTCCATGGCATCCAAAGAACCTGCTTTTTCTGTTTTTTTTTCTAGGAACTTGGTCACCTTCTCTTCGAAATGTTGATCAAAAGCCTCTTGTTTCTGCTTCCTAGCCGTATTGCTTACCTTCTTCAATTCTGCGTTGGACGGATCTTTCAACAGTTCCTGGTGTGCTTCTGTATATATTTTACAAGCATTCTCTCTCCTCGGTGTAGTTGGTGATGTTGGCGCTTGGAGTGTGATGACGGCAGCTTCATGGATTGCTTTTGTAAGTAAGGACCATTTCTGCTCAGCTGATTGCAACCTCTTTTATGCGGATGGGACGTGAGTTTCCGATCAAGTGTGGCTTGATACTTGTCCCGTTTATCCTAGTATTTTTTTAGTCCATCTAAATCTAGTTTAAGTCGTTTCGTCGGGTAGGGGGCTGTGGGGATTCTAGAAATTTGGTTTCAATCTGTTGCTTTCATCTCACCTATTTTCATTTTATAGTCACTGATGATGGCACCTAACCATCTCTCCTCAATGGGGGAGTTTGGTAAAGGGGATGATCGTACCTTCGTACCTTCCTCAAAATTGTCCTTTGTTTGCTTTCTACCAACCGATGGAAACTAACGATTTAAAATTGGCTCACTACTTGACTAGCCTATTGGTCCCAAGCAAATCGATTAACGTATCCCATTATAGTCGAAATTCTAGTACTACACAATGTTTGTTTTGATTTGTTATGAAAGTTTGAATGACAGATAAAATGAGGGGTTCGTGGATTTTCCTATGTTTCGAGGCGTGCATCGATTAGCTTGGGACCAAGTATAGTACCAGAGCTGAGCCAAAAAGCTGAGCACGTTTCTTCGGGACCTACTAGTCTTAGGGTTACCAACAATCAATACGAAACTAACGATTTTAAATTGGCTCACTACTTGACTAGCCTATTGGTCCTAAGCAAACGATTAACGTATCCCATTCTAGTCGAAGTTCTAGTACTACGCAATATTTGTTTTGATTCGCTATGAAAGTTTGACAGATAAAATGAGGGGTTATTGGTTTTTCTTATGTTTCGAGGGGTGAATCGATTAGCTTGGGACCGAAGAGAGTACCAGAGCTGAGCCAAAAAGTTGAACACATTATTTCGGGACCTTCTAGTCTTAGAGTTACCTCTATGGAGTTACCTCTATGTTTCTACTTTTTTTCGAGAAGGGATTTCCTAACTTTGACAGTTCATTGCGGCCTTATTGTTGAAGCTACAAGTGTCACGTGTCAAAATTTGTTCCTGGTTTGTCTGAAATAAGTCTGGTAGAATTGAAGGTTTATTTGAAAATTTTCCATCTGTCAAATTTAAGTTAAAATTCACCAAATGGACCGCAGCGTAAATGTAGGGGGGTTGACAGCTGTAGCAACAATCAATACGAAACTAACGATTTTAAATTGGCTCACTACTTGACTAGCCTATTGGTCCCAAGCAAATCGACTAACGTACCCCATTGTAGTATAAATTCCAGTACTAATCTATGTTTGAACAAACTCGAGGAAACTGGTCAAGGTCTGCCGAGAATATCGCCACTGTACACGAAAGTGTGCAGAAGAACCGCGCACAAGAACTAGACCTCTCGTAGGCTTCAACATGGTGAATTCTGCGTCGAGACTTGGGTCTGCACCCATACAAAATTCAATTGACCCAGGAGCTCTAGCTTAACGATCATAGACAGCGCCGTGTGTTCGCTGATTGGGTTTTGGGGCAGTTGCAAACCACCCCCGATTTTGCCCGAAAAATCTTCTTCAGCGACGAGGCCCATTTTTTGATGAACGGGTATGTGAACAAACAGAGGTTAACCTACAAGAGGTCCTCCAATGCATCCCCAGAAAGTCACTGTATGATGTGCATTTTAGGCCGGAGGCGTCATCGGTCCGCACTTCTTCGAAAGCGACGCTGGTGAGGCCATCACCGTCAACGGAGAGCACTACAGGTCGATGATCACCGACTTCTTCTGGCCTAAAGTGGACGATATGGATGGGAACGATATGTGGTTCCAACAGGACGGTGCAACGTGCCATACAGAGCAAGAAATAATCGATATGAGCGATTTCCGGGCATGGTTATTTCGCGCGGAGGCGATGCCAACTGGTCACCAAGATTGTGTGATTTATCCCAGCTGAGTCAAAATTCCTGAAGTGGACCACTGATTTTTCACAAATCATTGGATTCCGTTCAAAATACGTCTATATATTGCTCTTACCACGACAAACAATAACCCAAAATATTTCGGCAAAATGCGCATTTAAACAATAGTTATAAACAATTAAGTTTTTTGGACCCTTTTTCGAAAAAAAATCTTATCTCTAGATCGGGCCAATGAATTTATCTCCAGTTTTGATGTAATCACAAGAAGACATGTTTCTTCCAAAATCACTAAAATGTATTCATCAAAAATGTAATTTGTTTATAATAATTACAATTTTTTATAAACAAATGCAATTTTTTTGGTGTTCCCCGCACGATACAAAATTGATTTTTTTTTAGAATTGTTCCTTGACTTTTTTCCCATACAGAACCGTTTCAACATTTTTGTCACCAGTATTGGGAGCCGAGTTATAGCAATTTTTGTAACGCGCCGCACCAAGCGCACGGCGCCGCGTCGCGCCGCTCGCGCGTTCACGCATCGGGAAAGACACGGGAAAGACGAAACGAGGAAACGAGTTCGGACCAAGAGCGCCTAGCGACTCGCTTCGCGCGCGAGCGGCGGGTCGCGGCGCCGCGCGCTTGGTGCGGCGCGTTACAAAAATTGCTATAACTCGGCTCCCAATACTGGTGACAAAAATGTTGAAACGGTTCTGTATGGGAAAAAAGTCAGGGAACAATTCTAAAAAAAAAAGCAATCTTGTATCGCGCGGGGAACACCAAAAAAATTGCATTTGTTTATAAAAAATTGTAATTATTATAAACAAATTACATTTTTGATGAATAAATTTTAGTGATTTTGGAAGAAACATGTCTTCTTGTGATTATATCAAAACTTGAGAAAAATTCATTGGCCCGATCTAGAGATAAGATTTTTTTTCGAAAAAGGGTCAAAAAAACTTAATTGTTTATAACTTTTGTTTAAATGCGAATTTTGCCGAAATATTTTGGGTTATTGTTTGTCGTGGTAAGAGCAATATATAGACGTATTTTGAATGGAATCCAATGATTTGTGAAAAATCAGTGGTTTACTTCAGGAATTTTGACTCAGCTAGACTTTTTCTTGTGAGATTATGTTAAGTCGCAGGTCTATGCCAATAAGCCGCAAACCACCGATGCCCTCTAAGCCAACATTACTCAAGTCATCAACGAGATTCAGCCCGATTTGTGCGCCAGAGTCATGAAAATTGGACCTCTCGGATGTACGTCACAAAGCGAAGCCGAGATGGCCATTTGAACGATGTCACATTCCATACATAATGGTACGTGTTTGTTTTTTTCAACTTTAAAGATAGGAAACGCTTAATGGAAAACGCTTAACAATGTTCACACTGCCGTACTACAACGGAACTATGAACTCTATACTTTCATATCAAGATCTATCGTATAAAATGTCCACTTTAAGTCTGATATTTGACGTTAAGCATCTCCAACCAGAGCTGGTAAATATCACGGCCATCCTGTGACGATTACAAAATAGGTCCTCTCACTATCGCGAGACGAAACTACCTATCATTAGCTTTCTTGTCATTTTTCAATGATCAAGCACTCATGAGAATAATTCTTATGTGGTTGTGACATCAACATTTCTAACTGATTTAGATTACTTTAAGCAAACAACTGTATGTGACCATGTACAACTGAGTGAATATATTATTAAGAATTCCTCGGTACAAGTAACTTTAATAGCATTAAATGAGCTAGTAATTACGATGATCACAGCACTGTCACGTTCTGTCATGACAAAAAATTGACGAAAATCTCTGTCATCGTTTTCTCATCCAATGATAGTGACAGAAGTATCTCTGTAAATATCGCGTGACATCTTTCATTGAAAATGACATTTTCCAGCCCTGTCTTCAACTATATAAATTCTTGTTTAAATTGGTGGAATTGAGAAGGCTTACAAAAACCTGTTTTCAAAATCTCAGTGTATACACGGAAGTATACATTTAGGCTATATCTTTGTTCTTTCTCTATTCAATATCAATGGTTCACGCCTGATGGTTATGCTTTCCTTACTACAATTCGCAGTGCGCATTATACCGTGCCGATTCAAATTTCGGACACTTAAACTCGAATTTCGGACACTTTTAAAAGTTGATTATCTCGGTCGAATATGATCCACATGTCTTGTAAATTTTAAATTTTTTTGGCTAGTGCCCTTCACGATCATCTAACATTATTACTTTGTTTCTAACTGGATGTAATATTTAATTAAAAATGAAAGTGTCCGAAATTTGAATCGTCCGAAATTTGAATCGGAACGGTACCCCACTTGGAGTGACAAATTGTTACGTTGAAAATAACTACTATTTTTCGAATAAACATTGCCATTCGACCCATTGAGCCGAAAAACGAAGGATGTAATTTTGGCCATATTCAGAGATGCCAACCGTTTTATCAATTTCAAATTACTTTCTTCTAGAAGTTTTTTGCATCAATTCTTACAGTACGTTTAAAGTGTAAAGTGTGTCAGCAATTTTTCGCCATCATATTAATAACTAGCAGCTGAGATAGGAGGGGGCACCCCCATTTCCAGTACAAAAACAAATTTGTGACGTATCCAATTCGTGCGATAACTGGAATAAGGGCACATAAATATGTTTGTTAACCCTTTCGTTCCCAGAAGCTTATTCATTGTTTTGAGATGCAAAAAAGTGTAGTTGAAAAAAGTGAACCCCTGCACAGTTTTTACAAAAAAAAAATGTTCCATACAGTCTTAAATTATGGAATCCATCAATAAAAGTTTTGTTGAAAACCACTTTTTACCTGTGTACCAACATTGAAGACCAGATTTAATGCCATATTAATACTCGAATCGGTTGAAAAATACACGTAATCTTCTAAGAGATGAACTAGCCATATGGCCAAAAAAAACTTAATCTTCTAGCAATTGCAAGCAATATTTTGATAATTGTTTATGTTTTGAGAGTTGCTGCACAGGTAGATTGAGGTTAAGGAAACGCCACTGATTTTAATTGTTTTGCAATAGAAAGTTGCTCAGTTGAATTCTTAAAAATACCTATGGACGAGGGTAATGAGTACACGGTAGATTCACAAACATGCGACGGACCGAAAAGCTGCAGATCACCTGGGAAGGAGAGGGTTAAATACACGCGAATTGTAACAGGATTGTTAGTGCTGTGATATCTGAACATTAGACAGCCTTATGAAGTTCGGATTATCCATATAACGCCTTTATTGGAGCATACCGAAATTGCTGATGATTATTTCTTTTTCTTTTCGTTTTAATGTTACAACATAAATTCACTACTACTCCTTACAATGTCCATCTGCCGTCTGCTGGCGATTCCTTTAAGAATCTACACGATCGCTTAGTTTTGGAATACATAGATGCGATAAAAACTTGTGTCACTTGTGTCGATTTGGAATATTTTCTTCACAAAACTAAGCAGCTTCTCTACTTAAAATTATTGTACCTAACTACGCAAGACTACGCTGTTACTGTGTGTATTTTTATGTATTTAGAATCAGCCGCTGGTTAAAAGAGCTGAAGAGTGTAAGATTCGTTTCTTATAAAGTAGACTATCACCAGTGGTGATGTTTCATTTTTGTTCACTGTTATGCATTATCTTTTCCAGCTTTCAGTTGGTATCAAAAGTACGCCACTTTTCCAGTTTTGCTTTTGAGACTCTTCCAGTAGTTACGATGACTTTGACAAATTGAAAAACTTCATAATCTACGCTCAAAAGATTCTATCACTGTTTCATACTAATCCTATAACCTACACGAATTCCGGAGGGTTCCGTTGATATTATTACACGATATAAAAATACTTTATCACATATAATAAAGACATAACTAAGTGGAAAGAAAGGTATATCGAACACAATGTTTAATGCATTTTATGGAATTGATGGTTGGTGGTAGCGGTTGGTTTCTAAAACAAAATAAGCTTTACCGATTTCACGATAAAAGGTTTTTCCACTCAAAACAAAACAAAACAAAACAAAAACAAATAAAACGTGATGAATAAATCATGGAAAAATAAATCTGTATTTTTTTTAAATATAAATATATCAACACCCACAAAAAAATCGCTGTATAAAAAAATATAACCACACGTAGGTACAATGCTAGGCGGTTACACATCAAACTATAGGAAAGTAGAGTCTAGCTCCGCTTGAAAATACGATCCTCCTGATTTCATAAGCTAACACTGATCCATACAAAAAGGTGCAATTTTGTTCGGATTGGTAACCGATCGAAATTTAAAATTCAATACCTAAAAAAATTTCTTTCACAATATGTTCAAATTTGCGCGATAATGTCAAACCGTATTCTGATGCATACTGTATGCAACAGTAGTTGGAATAAACACACCTAATGCATGATACCCTCTGCAAAGAGCCTTGAACCTGTCTCAAATACCAACTATGCAATATACCTATGAATTAAATTGTCTAGTGCAGAACAGAAAATAAAAACACTACTACTCACGACAATCCGTCAGCTACCAATTGGATACCCATAGACGACTAAATTAACAAACCTTCCTAGGCTTTTCGATTGCTGTCGTTGCTGTTGCCACTACTTTTGTTACTATTGTTGCTTGGAGGTTGTTCCTCGGTGTTGGAATTGCTACTTGCAATGGAACTCAAACTGGCAACAGCCGCACTGCTGGAAGCAGCTGAAGTCGATGCCATTTCCGAGTCAGAAGATGCCGATACGGCACCGTGGATGTTACTGCTACTTCTGCTGCTGCTGCTGTTACTGCTACTGCTGCTATTACTGCTTGAGCCATTCGAGGCAGTTGTAGTTACGGTCAGAAGAGAGGAGGAAGAAGAACTGGCCACTGCCAAACTGGCGCTACTGCTTTCGCCGTTCATCGATCGTGCTGAAGTTCGAAGGGAGCGACATTTTTAGAATCTGTAGAGGCTGGAGAAGCGCACTTTGCTAAATTCTTACCTTCACTATTGCTTGAGCATTTTGCGGGCGTGTCAATGCTTTTGGTTTTTGTCCGGCAAGTATTGTAGGCGCCACATTGGCTGCACTTCAGTCCGACTACGTGGAATTTGACGGTCGATTCCTGTAGGTATGAGCTCATGTAATTTTTAATCTAAACATAACCGAACTATTTCCAAACGCACCTTATGACAATCCTTGCAGAGAATATCAACAATGTAGTTTTCATATTCCTTTGGCATGGGTGTTGCAGCTACTTCTGCGTCGAGATATTCCCACAATTGATTCATATCCATCATAGACGTCTGACACGTCGGGCAGGCATAGTGTCCGGAGGATAGCTTTAACGAAACATAAACCGTTGTTGTATTGATTATTTGGAAATATGTCTATTCGATTGTCATACATACCAATTCTTCGAAACACGTTCGATGTAGTAAATGGCCACAGTCCGGGATGTGGCAGGGAATACGCGAGGTGTGGATATCATCTAGACAAACAGGACAGTTTGACCTGGAAACGTTCTCAACGCACTAAAATACGAAGAAGGCAACGTGAGTCGGGTTTCTTGATTGAGAAATTCAGAAGAGTCATACTCACCCTATGACCATCGACCTGCAGCTGCATTGGCAAGCACATGTTGCACACCTTACAGTGGAAGAATCGTCCCCTTCCGCCGACCCGGCAGATTCCACAGCCTTCACAGTGATACTGATTCCGATCCTCGTCATCGAATAGATTACACACCAGGCAGGTATACTGTGGGAAATAGCAGAATCGTGTTGTTCACCGTTCCATACCATTTGACGCACTAGAAACATAGGTAGGTATTAACTTACCCGTCCGAATCGCACTCCACATTGTTCACACTCGGCTTGCACCCGTTGTCTCGTGTTGCACTCCGTACAGATCAGCTCCGTTACCGTTTTACGATTGAAAAAGTGGGATTCATTTTCGTCATGGCAGTACCGACACATGTAGAACTTGTTGCAGCATGGTGTCTGTAAAATGGAAAGAAGGAATTAATCAACATGGGATTATCCAGCGATAACTATGCTTTAGGCGGTTTAAAATTTAGCTTCACTTCCTTGGGGTTGGGCTTCATACGCTTCATACAATACAGTTTTGTTACGGACTGCAAACCCATTCTAAGCTTTATAAACCTCTTCAGAACCATGGATAAAACCAAAATTTTTTCTTGGAATATGAGTACAAAAATTGCACGGATTTAGTAACCTTTCAATGAATCGTGTTACCATGCTTCTGCGTTAATTTCCCTTCAGATGTGACTGCTGTTCTTAATGGTGACATCTATCGGAAGTTACGCTTCCACTTGGTTCCGTTAATTGTTAACAGAGGGCAGTGCTGTCAACACATGTATGGTACCTTTATATATGCAGTTAGATTAACATCCTTTTGACGTAGGATTACGTCTGTGATTTCTATATGGGGGTACACTTTGTGAAAGCCAAAAATGGAAAACGTAACGAAATTATGAAAGATTTTGAACGTTAAAAACTCACCTGTCCCTGGACCGTTTTCAATAATTGTATCTCCAATCGATCGGAAATATTTCTACGCATCGATAGCAATGCTGTTGATTTTCAACAGGAAACTATTGAAAAAGTGGTATAGGGGAAATGACTCTAATGTTGGCTTATGGATCTAATATTGGGCCCATCGCTGAAAAGCTCCTATTTGTCAATTTTATCTAGATGAACGCGTCATTGGGACGGTACTAATGGATATGTTTGGTCACTATTGAAAATTTAGTCGATTTCTGAATTTATGTATTGTCCCAAATTAGGGGCATTTAGGCCGACATTGTCAAGCATTGTCCAAAATCGTCGAAATAACTAACAAATTCACTAATTACGTACATGCATATGCTGCTTCCCCAACACTGTCATGAGAGAGTCGTTAGTAGACGAAACAAGTCGAAGTGGCATTCGCCTCCGATCTTCGGGCGTGTGCGAATAGGGAGGATGCAATTGTGTAGCATGATGTTGCACACTCATCGCCATTTTGAGAACCACACGCCCCAACGACTACACAAAATGCTCTCCAGAGTTGTAATCTTGTAACCAAATTCGGAAGCAGGAGTGCAAGTGATTCTGATCGATTCTCTTCATCGACTTTCTGTTTCGTTAGTAACTCGACAGTAAACACATTCATTGATACGTTTGATGTTCTGGATGATAGAAGAGCATACAGTGACCGGCATAAAAAAAGATCCACCGATGTCGAATGTAAAAATGCATGTAAAACTCATTTATTTTTCAAAAAGTCAATTAATATGATTTATGTCTCAGATAACTAAATAACAAAAGTTTATTTTGACTCAACGATATTGGTAATTTTTATTCCAAAACTTAAAATAAACAACAAATTCAATTCGCATGACTTTTTGAGGTACACAGCAAAAAAAAATGTAATATCGATCAACGTAATTCAAGCTGATGCATGAAATAATCATGTAATAGCAAAACGCAGATACAATATTACATCAATGGATGTAATTTTGTTCGCAAAATCGATGTACATCGTACAATGTGATTTTACACAACCGATGGATTGACCTGGTTGCAGCAGTTTCGATGTAATATTCAACAACTTTTTTTGCTGTGTATGACATAAAAAAAGATCCATTTTATGTTTCATGTGTTATAATCATACAAAATCGATTATGATCAGCTGGTCAGTAGTTAATATGACCTCCCTTCGCTTCGATAATGGACTGCAGTCGTTTCGGCATGCTTTCGACCAGGTTTCTGAGGTGCTGTGGGTCCAGTTCATTCCAGGCCTTCTCCAGGGCAGCAAAATATGTCTGCTTGTTGGTTACGCCGGTCTTTTCCACTCTGTTATCGAGAATTGCCCAGAGATTCTCGATTGGGTTCAAGTCAGGGCTCTGGGGTGGCCATTCCAAGGGTTTGATGCGACAGGCTCGAAAGAATGCGAGCGTTTTCTTTGCCGTGTGCTTGGGATCGTTATCCTGCTGGAAGATGTAGTTGTCTTCCAATTCCATTTTTAGCAAAGACTCTTCCAAATTTTCGTTAAGAATGTCAATATAGCCTTCCGCTGTCATGATCCCATTGATCAGGACCAGATTTCCCACACCAAACCATGAAAAACAACCCCAGACCATAATATTTCCTCCACCGTGCTTCATGGTTGCTTGAAGATGTTTGTCCTGGAGCCCTTCATCGCTTTTCCGCCATACTCGCAAACGTCGTTTTTTGTTAAAAAGCTCAAACTTCGATTCATCTGACCAGATAACACGTTTCCAGAATTCCAGGGGCATATTGATGTGGGTTCTTGCAAACCTCAGACGCTTTTCCTTATTGACCTTGCTGATGAACGGCCGCTTCCGAGCAAAATAACTCTTTAAGCCGTGCTCAGCAATGCGGCGTCGAATTGTTCGTTCGGATATTGTTAGGTTCAACTTTTCTTTCACTCCGTGGATGGTAACAAACGGATCCTTTTTGATTTCCCGGATGATTCTGGAGTCCTCTCGGTGATCAGATTTACGTTTAAGTCCTCGTCCAGATCGATCTGCAACGCTTCCAACCCGTTGGTGCTTCAAAATTATCTTTTGAACCGCATTGCGACTGACAGAGTATTTTTCGGCAATTTTGCGCTGAGATTCGTTTTTCTCAAAGTCACGAACGATTAGATTCCGAATTTGATACGAGATTTTCTTTCCACCCATATTTGAACTTTCAAAAACTGGTTACTTTCGCACAATACGTTTACTTCTCAGCGCTGCAGCAGAGATTTGCGATGAATGTAAATAAACAAATGTCAACATTAGGAATTGTGAGGGGTATGTCAACGGAATTTACACGGCAAATTTTTTTTTCTACAGGTGGATCTTTTTTTATGTCATACCGTAAACAAGGGGTGCGTTTGAATTTCGTTAGTGGTTGACCTGAACTGATTCGTATATTGAAACTCTTGCACGTACTATAACAAGTGGTACTAGAACAAGCTTAAAACGTGCAATAATATAGCTTTTAAAAAGTGCTTGGGAAAGAAAACCGATTTATCTAACAAGTGAGCCGGTGGATCTTTTTTTTATGCCGGTCACTGTAGCAGAAATAGAGCGGAATAGGCTAGTGAAACCATGGTCATCAAAAGAGGAAATCGATGAAGAGAATTTACTTTCACCTCTCTGCTTCTAAGAGCAACCGTAACGGTCGTTGTCATTTGCGCGACTATTTTAACAGCGCACAGCGCTCTCATTTTAGTTTAGTCACTCTTCTCCACACCGGTCGCTGCTATCGCGGTTATCAATTTACTCGCCGTAGTCCGTACCGGTAGTGAGCATTTTGACATTTCTACGAATAGCAACCTTTCTCCCGCGCTGCTAAATTTGGTAACACGCTTCTCACCGAGAAGCCGACTGCTATTTTAGTTACTCGTATGACAACCCCCGATACGGTAGCTGCGCTATGATGAGGGCTGCTAAAATGAGTTTAGCAGCGTACCGTTACGGTTGCTCTAAGTTACCAAATTTAGCAGCGCGGGAGAAAGGTTGCTATTCGTAGAAATGTCAAAATGCTCACTACCGGTACGGACTACGGCGAGTAAATTGATAACCGCGATAGCAGCGACCGATGTGGAGAAGAGTGACTAAACTAAAATGAGAGCGCTGTGCGCTGTTAAAATAGTCGCGCAAATGACAACGACCGTTACGGTTGCTCTTAGAAGCAGAGAGGTGAAAGTAAATTCTCTTCATCGATTTCCTCTTTTGATGACCATGGTTTCACTAGCCTATTCCGCTCTATTTCTGCTACAGTGACCGGCATAAAAAAAAGATCCACCGGCTCACTTGTTAGATAAATCGGTTTTCTTTCCCAAGCACTTTTTAAAAGCTATATTATTGCACGTTTTAAGCTTGTTCTAGTACCACTTGTTATAGTACGTGCAAGAGTTTCAATTAAATTTGTAATTATTACATTATTTTCTAGGGATGCCCACAAGTCCAATTATACGATCAACGATTAATCGTAAAGATTTTTCCTGCTATTCGATTAAATATTTATGGAATTTTCAATTATTCGAGCGCGTAACCGACACCCCTTATTATTTCTACTCGTTTGATTTAGCGCATCAGAGTAAATAAATAAAAGTACTAATTTTATCTGAACAGGCATAGAGAAGAACCATGACGTGAAACAGGATAATAAATTCGCCGAAAGAAGATGCTAAGATTTACCAACTTGTTGAGAGAAAATAAATAAGGGTTCCAAACTTTTTCAGTGCTAAGTAAATACTATATTTTGTAGTCTGTAAAAGGGAAATCACATATTGTGTGGTAACAATATACATAGCATGTTGAGAGATTAAGCTCGTGAGAGAAAACTTTCGCTCTTGTATTTGGATTTTTGGCACTACTGGTAGTAAAGCGTAGTATGGGAAAATACAGTTTTTATTTAATTGGGGCTTGTTTAACAATAATATCCGGGGGAAAACTGAACGACAAAGCCCCTGACTAATTTCTTTAGGTTGTCGTTAACTTTTTCTGACCTGAATATGCATCGAAAGTGAATTATTCCCACTTCTCTCAATTTCTAAATGGGGATTTCCATTACTTCCTACCAACGGAACAGCACCATCTCCGTAGAAAATGGCCTGACGATATGATTCATTACCAACTTTGAAAGTACTCAAAAACAGAACATTCAAGATTCTTAAAGTTGATTAAAATTAAAAATAAATTTAGTGTCAGTATAGGGAATAGAACGAGGGGGATGAAAGTCCCAGATTTATTAAAATTGTATCCAAAAATACCTTTTAGTTTGATAAATTGATTTAAATCTATGCAAATTTATTTTAATCGCGTTCAAATCTTTAAAATTAATAATATCGTCTTTTTGTCGATCACATCTCTAATATATCGGGACACATCTCTATCTAAAACATGACATATTATTTATCATTAAAACTAATAACTCGCTGCTACTTTTTCGTAAAGCCGGGTTTAGATTAGGCAAGTCAAATGATCAACTCAGTTGAATTCAATTGGCTTGAAAAGTTGAGCCTGGTTCAACTTTTTTCAATTCAAGTGAGTTGATCAAGTCAGTTGAATGGCATGGTTTAGACGGTCAATTCGCGTTCAAGTCAGTTGAATTCAACTGACTTGATCAATTGACTTGCCCTGTCTAAACCCAGCTTAAGGGCCAATGAATAGAGCTAATAAACTATAGAGGAAGCATAGCGCTGCCGTCGCTGTCGAAACATCTTTTCCTTACATCTAATAGGGACACAACTGTCAAAGCGAGAAAAAAAACTATGCAGTTTCACAATTCTGTACCCGGTATTATTCAACATCGGAACAAAGGGAACACCAGCGCTATTCTTCCTCTATAGTATATTAGCTGTATTGGTCAATGTCGCAAACGTAAACAATGACTTCTTCCGCGAATTTCTCGAAGATGAAAATTCGCTCATGTAAAATAGCACAATGATTGTGTAGAGGGAGAGTCCCCTATCCGATAGAATTAGGGAAATTTAAGAAACAATCCATTGTTTACGTTTACAACATTGGCCCTTATGAACGCTCAGTGTCGAGATGTTGGGGTGGATTTCGTCACAGTTCGATGAAGAATGTGGGTGTTTCGAGTTCACGAATCGGGTTCTGTCCAAATAGGTGCAACCGTCGTCTGACAGAGCAGCACCAGGTTTGCTTGGATACTTGCATGGCTGAGAATCATGAGTTTTGGTTGACGGCTGGATTTCGGGAGTACTTGAAGAGGGGTTGTCTCGATCTTGCGTGGGAGGTTGTTGGTTGGGAGCGGTATAGGCGTAGTGCCGGAGATAAGCTTCTTTTTCTGCTGCTGATGATTTGCGAACCGGGGGAGTGGTTAGGAGATTTGTTAGGTTAGGTCGTCGTCCGGCGTCGTAGCGGTGTTCATCTTCAAGGTGTCGTGATTAATTTATGTTTTGTTCATTGTCCAGGTTCATTGCGTGGATTCTAACGAGTTGTTGAAGAGAATTCCAAGAGATCCTTCTCAAGAGCATTTTGAGAAGTAATTCAAGGAAAATTTCGTTGGTATACTGAAGGTAAATCCTAGTAAATACTCTTTCAAATTCTAAATGGCATACCAAGAGATTTTCAGGAATATTAACAGTGAATTGAAAAGAATATAATGGAAAGAAATTATTGCAAATTGTTGCGAAAATTTTCAAGTATACAAATAAATGTATAGTGAATTTCAAATGTTTACTGGAAGGAATTCCTAAAATGCTCTGCCCAGCAGTGCTGAGATGCTTGTTCACTTTTATGACTCCATCAAGGGGTTGGTCACTCCGCACAGTGTGCCAAAAATACAGATGGGCACACCTGGGCACATTCATTGGCACCCATGGTTAGAAATATTTTCATGATATTTAAAGTTACTGGCAACACTGTACTATATCTGCGCCTGCTCTGTGCATTTGTCAATATGTTAAACATTGTTGTTGACACAATCCAATTTTTGATTTCATAACTTCAACCGTGAATTTCCGGCGAAGTTCTGCCATGGATTCCTCACAGCGCACATATTTTCAAAAAATTAGGATGAGCGAGGTCTTCAAGGCGATGACCGTTGCCAAGTACAACCATAGAGGTAACTCTAAGAAAAGAAGGTCCAGAAGAAACGTGCTCAACTTTTTGGCTCAGCTCTGGTACTATCTTCGGTCCCAAACTAATCGATGCACCCCTCGAAACATAGATAAATCCACGAGCCCCTCATTTCATCTGTCAAACTTTCATAGCGAATCAAAACAAACATAGTGTAGTACTACACTGAACCAATATGACATATTCCTGTTATGTGGAAATCTTATAAAATTGCGCTATAAGATAATCCATTGAAAATTATATGATTGAAAATGTGCCAGGTAAATTCTATATGAATATCTGATACATTTACAATGCTGATAATTTGGTAACTTTTATATGATCGTCGTATGATAAATGAAAATCGATCAAATTATAATAATTAACTGAAATGGATTTGAAACCCATAAGCATAAGCTACACTTTTCACCACAATATAATATATGTGTCATAAATCAATCGAAGTAAAATTTGTGTGAAAATCACATGAAATTTACTTCTTCTATTGACACATATATTTAATCGATTTCTAAAAATAAATCGAAAAATAAACATTAGGCAGTGGGAGCTTTCACAGTTGTGCCTTTTTTATTGTAGCTGATTTAGGATTCGATCAAGGACTGTTGAGGTGTGATGCTTTCGGTGTCTGCGCTCGATTTCACTGGGCCACGACTGACTTCAAGATTGAGCTCGTTCAAATAGCATGAAGTAAGAACAGCTCTCCCGACATGGAATGCAGTGCAACGTTATGCTCGTTTTGCTAGAGTGAAGACAAATAGCACTGACAAATTTATGTTCCGTTTCGGTGGTGTGGTTTGTTCAAATCTTTCTTAATGCACCTGTGTGCAATAAATCAACGACTAAATTATATAAGTTGATGTAACTGGTTCATGAAGTTCGAGTACTAGGGCTGGAATCTGAATTAGCCGTGTAGAAGGCTTACAATTAGAATCATAGCAAAGTAAATATTGCAGTAGAATCATTTTTTTTCAATCTCAATACATTCTTTTCCGGAAACAAACAAAGATTATTCAATACAGTATCATTGATGTTAGTAGTATTTAGTTCAACTAATCATTTTAATGAGTGTACGATAACATCGTTGAAAATTGTTTCAATAATTTATAAAGAACAATCATGTAAGATGTATTTTATTGGGAGCGATATTCAGCCCAGAAAAACATGCAAAAACAAACGTTTGCTGTTGGATTTCTTAAAAGGCATATCTATATGACTATTAAATGGTTGGGATGGATCTGTTTACAATCTTTAAACCTCAAAAATCAAAGGAAGCTATTCCAATGAGATATACATGTTTTCCTATACTGCAAAGTTAAATGACAGTCCAATAGTTTCTTCATGTCTGTTTACACACGACATATCAACAAACGTCAAAAATCATTGCAACTCTAATAAAATATACATCATTATCTTATAAGATATACATTTTAGTGAGCAATATTCATCATGAAAACAGGTAGATTTTACTGGATTTTCTCATAGTGCAAACTTATATGATTTTCCATTAGTTTCTAGATGTCTGTTCCCACCCATGACATATCAACACCATGAAATATATCAGACAATATTCATATACTTATTACCTATCGCTAACCACGTTCGAAGCAAAGTATTATCAAGTACTAAGTATGTGAAATTACGATAGAAATCATTCCATATCGCAGTCATAGTTTTTAAGTGATAATCCAATGGAATCTATCAATCATCACATAGAATGAATAAATCTGCTGACATTGCTATGTTATAAGATGGATCCAATAAACGGTACATGTCGATTTGTTTCAGTGTAGAATTTCGACTGGAATGGGGTACGTTAATCGACTTGCTTGGGACCAATAGGCTAGTCAAGTAGTGATTCAATTTAAAATCGTTAGTTTCCACCGGTTGGTAGTAGTTTTATCAGTGGTGGTTTACCATGTTTGATTTCTTAACGCTTCACCACTTCGTTGATCAGCCAACCGACATTCACTTTCTTGATTCGTTCTTCATCGTAACTGATATCGATAAATTCGCCTTCGATGATCATTCAGACCATGTTCGGAGGTAGGTAGGTTCTCTGGCCGGCACTGCTTTTCACTAGCGACATCATACTTCACTCCATATTAAACCGAGTATTAAACCCCACCTCCACCAGGGAAGTCTGATTCCGGTTGCAACTCCCACTAGAATGTTGACGACGCATCTTTGACTGAGTCGATGGCTTTCGGGAGAAACTCCTCCTGGAAGCGTTCATCAGAATCTGAAGAGCATCTGGACCAGTTTCTTCTGATGATGCACGCTCGCTTCGTCTGCTTACCACAGTCACCTGTGGTACATCTAGGTCCTCATCATACTCCAATCCAGTAGAACCTATTGTCCAGTCGGAAAATGGAACCCCCGAGAACGTTCTCGCTCGAAGCGAGGCCGAGGCCGTCAGTGTAGTCCTTTTCCGAGAGAATTTATGAGCAACGAATCGAGAGTCACGACAGTTATGATCTGGGATAGGATTCCAGTGCTTTTTGTTTTGTTTCTTCAAAACAAAACATGTGAACATGTAATCGATGCAAAATGTATGCGGATAGTATGGGCTCGGCTTTGAGAATCACTGCTGATATGCGATCGACCCAGAAAGGCTTGTTGGATTTCATGCTTTGAATAGCTGCTTATATCTACTGCAGTGATGGAGCTTCGGAGTTGATGCGCGATGTTGATGGCTGGTTGGACGTTGAAACTTGAATTCGTGGTACGATGTGCTCAAACCATCGTTTCAGCTGGTCAATGGGGTCGGTAAGCAACTGCCCAGTCGTGTCTTTTACTGGCATCCTTGGGTACATTCTTGTTCCAGGCATGCGTCGTGAGATATCGTAAAGGAGTCGAATATCGCCAGTTGTTGCGGCTTTCTCCTCCTCATCAGCCACCCACGCTCGCTTGTCCCGTCTGCAGGACCGCTTGATTTCCTGCTGTAAAGCCGAGTACCGTTGAAATTTTCCAACCCAAAAAAAATCCTAGATCTGACCGGGAATCGATCACAGCGCCTTTACTGACTGAGCTAAGCCCCCAGTGCGCAGCTCACCAGGTTATTTCCACTCGTCTCGATAAAGGCATTCTTGATAGCCGTCTATTGTTCTTCTAAGCTGCTACCTTCTGGAATATCCGCGCAATGCAGAGGAGGATATCACCAATTAGAAGATGGTGGTCAGAGGCGGGGCCTTTCTTAGCTCAGTCGGTAAAGGCACAGCTACAAAGCAAGACCATGCTGGAGGTGGCTGGGTTCGATTCCCGGTCCGGTCTAGGAATTTTTCGGGTTGGAAAATTTCTCGACTTCCCTGGGCATAGAAGTATGATTGGACTTGCCACACAATTATACCAATGCAAAATGGTACAGGCATCGAAAGCTCTCAATTAATAACTGTGGAAGTGCATCTATAGAACACTAAATAGAGAGCACGCAATAAGCTAATATGCGATATGCAATAAGCTCGAAATGCGAAGAAGAAGAATATCAGAAGCGACGTCAGCGCTGCGTTTATTTCCGGAAATCACGAAGGCACCGTCTTCATTTTTAGCTGATGCAGATGTGGTCAATTTGATTCTCGGTATGTCCGTCACGGGAAAACCACGTAACTTTGTGCACTGGTCGATGGGGGAAGAGCAAGCCCCCGATCACCATGTCGTTATTGCTACCAAATTCTGTCCATGTTGTTGGAACCGATCTTTACATTGAAGTCGCCAGCGTAGATCTTGCTGTCACCCTTCGGGACCTTATCCGCGGCAGCATTCAGTTGACTGTAGAAATTCTCCTTGTCCTGTATTGCATATAATAACATATCAGTCCCATATGTAAAAAGCAGGCATTGAAAAAATGGCACTCGAAGTTGCGATGTGCAATTTCCATGTAAATATTTGAAAAATCGAAGTAAATTTACTGATATTTTTCAAGTTACAATCAGTTGCAATGCAACTTGCATGTTTTGTAATATCAGTGAAAAATATGACAATTCAAAAAGCAGCTAGACGATTGAATTTCAGGATGTGACTGATATGCGATTACTTTGCTTGATGGGACAAACTGACTTGATGTTGTTTTCACATTTTGCATGATAACAGTCCGTAGTTAGGAGAAAATTTTGAACCATTTGATTTACATCAATGAGTCACCTCACTCGCGGCGCAGAATAAGGGGGACTGAAAATGGTGAATGGAGTGAAAATGGTTCTCGAAAGTGACCCAACAAGAACAAGAAGGAGAGGCACGCAGCGGGCAAGGTGGATCGACTAAGTAGAAGGCGACCTGCGGACTCTTCGCAGACTACGAGTCTGGCGACGTGTGGCCGATCATGGATCGAGTAGAGTGGAGACGACTTCTTCGGACAGCACTGGACATTAAGGTCTTAGCCTGATTGGTAAGGTAAGTAAGTGTGAACAGATTTAAAAGAAGCAATTCTCGCGTCACTTTTCAGTAGTTTCTATCTACATTGATCGATTCTCTCTTTCGTTGACTGCATTCATATTTCGGGGTATTTTTTCGCTAAAAGAACAACTGAACATGTTTTTGGAGCTGAGCTATTAACGAAACAGAGAGTCTATTAAGAGAATCGATCAATGTAGATTGGTCTGTTTGGAAAGTGACGCGAGAATTATTCTCTCAAGAATTAAAAGCATCAAGTAACTTTAAACATGATTTGCATAATTGAGTTCATTAATTTTGAAAAATATATATAGGTATTATACATCATCTTAAAAGAGCATCATTTTCTGAGCACAACGAAATTTTTTTTCGAACCCATAGACTTTCATCTCGATTTTTAAATTAAAATTTAAAGCAAAATAATAAATTCACTGTTCGACACTAAACTAACAATTTGACAGCTCGCTCCCGCTAACTCGCTAACGCTCCATTCATGGACGTTAAGATGCTGATTTGTGCTAATGTAATCGCAATTATTCAAAATAGTTCCAGAGCACCAGTTATGTAGCTGATGAAGAAATATTTCTGGTAAGCTATTTGTAACTATTGGTAAACCTTATTTTCTGATGCTGCAATTTACAAGATTTCTTATATTTTCAGTTAGTCACACTTTTAAAATATTCGCGTTAGAAAAAAGTTAATTTTTAGACTAAAATGAAACACAAGTCACAAGCATTACCCATAATTTGACAAATACGCGTATATCAACCACGACTTGCACGACTCCCACTTTAAAAACTCTTCAATGCTTTTTTTTTGGTTACCAACCATTGTTTATAAAAAGACTTTCTACTTACGGCCATTAGTTCCTTTCCGGTTATTTTACTAAGGACTGGTATACAACCATTACATAAATGCATACCTATCAATAATATTTTCGTGGTTTCGAATAAAATTCACATTTTCTACCAAAGCTGAACACCTGAACAATTCTGAAAAAAAAACAAGAAGAAACCTACCACAAACTTGGCACGTCGCTTGTAGTGTGCACATCCGACTCGTTTCTCTCCATCGTCTTGCTTTTCCTTGGGCTTCTTCTCCTCGGTTGTAGCCATTTGTTCCCGGTCTACTTTGGATTCACTTCCTGGGTTAGAGACTCTCGCCCCCGTCGCGGAGACAGACCTTCAAACGTTTCACAATATTCGCCAATGGTTTTGTCACGCTTACAATATGGGGGACGAACAGCAGCAAAAAAAATCTCTTCTTCAATCGACCCCTAAAACAGGTTTACTGCCACAACAATTCAACATGTTAGCTTCGACGACGATGGGATGGTGGGTAGAATTCAGCACACATTCTGACTGCCCGTGTCGCCTACGTCATCATTATCATCGTACAGAGCCACTGTGAAATATCTGCATTGCTTAATTTTTATTTTGCGCACTCACTTCCGAAATCTCGATATCAACCCCAGCAACCTTCTTCACTCAGGTGCAGTTTTCACTTTTATCTTCCGAACTGAAAAAGTTTCCCAACTCCTTTGCCTTTCACTTGCACAGCGCTATCGGAAACTGACTTCTCTATGTTCCGATCCTGAAACCGATTCCGGAATTTTCGGGTGCCTAAAAGAACACTACGATCCTTCACTGAACTACGGCCTCTTTCATCAACCTTCGAATAGTTCACGCAAGTATGTCATAAAAAATAAAAGTTAAAAAATAGAAAGTGAAATTTTTCTGCACTCTGTCGTCTTCGCTGACTGGCTGCTGGTCCACCGTGTTGTGTCTCTTGCTTTTTCTTTTCTTTTGTGCTTCTTTGCTTTGCTTTCAGACACTTTCAGCTGCTGGCTGCTGCTGTTGCCATCGAGCTGTTGAGAAAACAGAAAAAAAAACGTAGCATAAGATGTAACGAAAGGGCTTCTTTTGAACAACGACATTCTCCATCACAGCGCATATTATGGACACTTGCAAACATATAAACAATACTTTTATCAGAGTCGTTTCCACAGATATAAGTTGCATGCGTTTATAAGTTTGAAACCATTTACTTTTACTAGTTTAATCTGAGCAAAAGGCGATCCGAAAATTGTAAATTTTGAACTCCAACGAAACCAAAAACTAATTAATGAAACGTCACTTTTTCTTCGGATAAAAACACCAGATCCCAGCAGCGAAGCACAAGTTTGTTCATCCAACTCTCACACGCACACAAACACTCACGCACACGCAGTTTCAGAATGAAAATTTTCACTTTCTAGCAGCCTTCGCGAGTCGATCGGAAAATCATCCATTTGTGCAGCGGGATCCAATATTTTCCCAACACTGTTTACACGCACCCAATCCTCAATACTTTACCTCCGGTTTAGAAACGTTTTAGGGCAGTTCCAGATAAGATTTCCGCTGGAAAACGAATCCCGAAACGCGAAGTGAAATCCCCACACTGAAACACGTTCCGCGAGATCCACTGACCAGTAGTAGTAGTCCGTCAGTCGTTCGCATCCCCAGTTTGCGACCCCCCTCCCCACCCCGACATCAAGCAGACGGATGGATGAACATCAAGCAGCAAAGACGAATGCGAAATTGAACGTCAAAAGGGAAAGGAATAAATGACATCTATGTAGTTAAAAACAGGTCTGGTAATGTCAGCATATGCCTTCACTGAAAAAAGTTTTCATATGGTTTCCATTGGGAACGCACATGATATTTTTCCAATAACAAAATTAATTATTTTTATCTGAAATTAACATACCATTCATATGATCACATTAGTTCTATGTGATAAATCACATACATTTAATTGCACACATAAGTTTCATGTGATGGATTATTGGTGCGATTCTCAATTATGAGATCACATAAAAGTATGTGAAATTCTAATTGACAAACATTTCTAAAGGTCTTCCCGGCAGGGTTGCTTCCACTCACTTGCTATAAAAAAATGATTTTCTGAATTATGAAATCATTAGATGTTATAATGACGCTTTCAGAGCATCACAATCAACGATTTAATTATTCGTGAGCGTTCACTCAGAGTGAGCGTTCACGAATCGTCAAATCGCTTATAGTGACGCTCTGAAAGCAATATTAACAGGTTTTATGTGCCAAACACCTACTTTACAACTTTTTATTGTAACAAACAAGTACTAATTATAATTATAACATCTAAATATTTCATAATCCCGAAAAACCATTTTTTATAACAAGTGAGTGGAAGTAACCCTGCTTCCCGGAAAAAATAACCATACTATTAATATAAAATAAAAAGCAAGAGGTTGTATCAAGACACGACCGTAGATTTAAAGTATGATTACGAAAGGTAGTTTTGATGCCACAGCAAAAGTATAGTATATTTTAAATTGATTTCTTAACTAGTTATCAGTGAAAAAGTTCGATAGGTTGAAATTCGGAAGCAATTTGAGAGTTCTGTTTGTGAGGTACCTCTGTTTGTGAGGTGTGCTCTGTCGATGTCCATGTAGTACAAGCCACTCCTGGATATTTCTTGGATACAAGCTCTTACTCTTTAGTTAACTCTTGTATCAGTAATTTGTGGTCCTGAAAAGGACCGATGGGTTGGAAGCTTGCCATTTGGAAGCCATTTCATTACTTGACGCATTTGACCACAAACGTTTGTTGCTGGCTACATTATCAAAGAGCTATGGGGGTGATGTTGCTAGCAACAAGGCGAGCGAACGTTCAATGAAAATTAACTCTTAAACAACAACAATTTATGGTGGTCCTGAAAAGAACAGCTTTGTCGCATGGTTGAATAATGCTGTTCAACACGGATGAGGCTGATGAGCTGTATGTTGTTTGAAACGAGGGTAACGCGCTTGGCATAGATGGCCCACAACAGCTCCCGACTAGCCACTGAATCCGATCAGCGGTTGAGGACAGCCTTGATAGCTAGCTGCTTGCGGGGAGCCTTTCGTTGTGAACTGGAGAACACCACCACTCACCACACGCGGTGATTGAAGCGTTCGTTGAGACCGGATGGAGTTAAATTTTGAAATCCGTGTTAGGGAAAGCGCTTTCCGCAGGCAATCAGTGACCATTTTATGATCATAGATTTGAAAAATGATAAATCCTTAATTTTAACAGATTCGTGAAAAAAAATCCTATCGATTTGCGTATTTAGAATTAAAATCCATCATCTCTAGATCAAAATCAGACCAGATTCATTCCGCGACCGTCTTTGGATTCTGAAATTGAACTGCCAATGTTGCCTTAAAAATATATGGTAGGGGAATTGGATGTAACGTCGGCCGAAATGCCCCTAATTTGGGCCCATATAATTCAGCAATCGACTAAATTTTCAATAGCGACCAAAAATATCCATTAGTACACATTAGAGCCATTTCCTCTATGTTAGATTTTAACATATGGGAACTGACATCTGAAAAGGACCGTTTTGTCGTGATGATTGAGTAATGCTGAGCTATTAGGGTGTTCAACACGGATGCGGCTCGCGAGCTGTATGTTGTTTGGAACGAGGGCGACGCACTTGGCATAGATGGCCCACAGCGACTCACAAAGATGGATCCCGATCAATAGCGGTGAGCCTTCTTCCTCCTTCTTCGGTGAATGGACGCTCATGTGGGCTGCACCTAGCTTCCGGGCAGCCTTTCGTTGTGTACAATGTTCAATGCTATGCGCCGAAAGCACCGCTGCTGCTGCTGACGACCGACAAGACACACACGGTGATTGAATAAGCACCATTCGATTTTGAAATCTGTGTTAGGGAATGCACTGTTTGCAGGCAATCGGTGATAATTTTTATCACTATTGCAACAGTTGGACATTTGTGTAATTTTCAGTAGCATCGCGTGTCGCGTCTACCCTGGCCGCCACCTAAAGAAGAAGACGAGTCAGTATCGCACACAGCTGAATAATACATTTAAAATTTTGAAGTAAAAATGTCAAATGGTAAACGTTAAATTATGTATGTAAAGTGTTGAATGATTCATGTTCAGTTTTAAATTTTACATACTTAGAAAATTCCCAACCACATCAGTTATCAACGAGTAATTTGATTATAAATCCTGATGAATGTGGGCGTCTTAGTGGAATACCTGTATAAAGAGAGAGAGAATGATTAGTAATTTCCATTTAATTCCACTACCTTATTTGCTTATCCTTGACAGATACGCGTATTTCGTCTACAATGTGCAGACTTCTTCAGTGTCTTGTACTAATACTTGACTATTGTTTATAAATATTTTTCAGGCGTATTTTTCGAGTCAAAACCGAATTTCGGATACAATATGATAAATTTGACAAATAGGAACGAAGGCTGAAGCAATATTTACGAGTTAAGTACGTGAAAAACGAGAAAACCCGGTAAACTGAACTGAATATTCGGTAAACATTCTTTAACGTCAAACGCTCCATTTCGGTTCAACTTCAGACTTTTCAACCGAAGAATCTCGGTTTTCTTAGCTGAAGCCATTTTTTCTTGTGTGTGCAAATGTCTTTCGCGTGTATACCATTATACCATAGAGGTAACTCTAAGACCAGAAGGTCCCGAAGAAACAAGCTCAACTTTTTGGCTCAGCTCTGGTACTCTCTACGGTCCCAAGCTAATCGATTCACCCCCCCCCCCGAACATAGGAAAATCCACTAACCCCTCATTTTATCTGTCAAACTTTCATAGCGAATCAAAACAAACATTGTGTAGTACTAGAATTTCGACTAGAATGAGATACGTTAATCGTTTGCTTGGGACCAATAGGCTAGTCAAGTAGTGAGCCAATTTAAAATCGTTAGTTTCGTATTGATTGTTGATTATACTGAGCTAGATTGAGTATGTAATTACAACACATGAGTCGGTTTGTTTGACTGCGCTCGTTAATACTATAACATGTTATAACGGTTGTCAAATAATTGAAACACAGAAACCACCATCAAGATAGCGCTATAACATGTTATAACTGTGTAGTCTGAACGTATTATAAAATGTAATACCAAACTACATACGGACATTTTAACACTTAACACTGGGCAAGAGCTGCCTCAGAAACCAAAATACGAGGTTAGATTCGACTCAATTGTAATAGACGCCGATCTTCAGCTGTTGATCCGTCTGAAAAATGTTCATATGAGTCAATATCAAAGAATACGAGATCCTGCCATGAAACTTATATGGCGATATTTACAAAATAAATTAAAAATTCGATTCTCTGCTCTGAGGAACAAACATTTTTTTAAATTAAATTTCTCTGGTGCTCTACAGTGTGCTGACTTGATAGCTTCTCCTTTTGCTCTACGATTAAGCCAGATACATGTCGCTCTGAGATATGGAAAATAGAGAAAGTTTTCTATATAAATTTATAGTAAAGCATGATTCACACAAATTGTGCTCGTCAATATGAAAACAACATACCTAATCAATTTTAATTAACCATAGCGGGAAATTTAGAATGGATTTAAGGGCGTTACATTTGTTGTCACCTTGCGTATTTAATATTACATGTTATAGAGCAGCAGCACTATTGATGTTTATGGCTGTTTCAAGAACTGGATCTCATAGCAGAGGGTTGGCTAAAATTGATACATAGCATAAAAAGTTGTTGAGTATATAGCAACAAAAAATGTAATCAAGCTGAACATTGCATTAGGTCCTAAGCAACATTGACAGTTTCTCTTCGTCGACTTTCTCTTTGTATCCCCACGGCCATGTCAATACATTCAACAAGAAACAGTTATGTGCTCAAGTTATTAACGAAAGAGAATCGATCAATGTTTTTTAGGACCTAATGCAATGTTCAGCTTGTAATATCGATCAACGTAATTCATGCTGATATATGGAATATTGATTTAATAACAAAAAGCGGATACACGAGCAGATACATACAATATTACATCCATGGATGTAAATTTGAACGCGATTTTTGTGTACACCGTAAAATGTAATATTACACAACCGATGGAATGACCTATGTCATATGCAGGAGTTTCAATGTAATATTCAACAACTTTTTTTTTGCCGCTTTTTTACATCGAAACAGATGCACATAGGTCATGCCATCGCTTGTGTGCAAAGATGCAAGAATGCGATCGTACATACCGTGTACACGTTTTCTTGAACTTATATTTAGAGCTACCCACTTTGGAATACTAAAACTTAAGCAATCATAGAGGTCTATAAAACAGGTAGGTATATCCAAGTCAATCACACAATTTACCTATTCTGTTCTAAAAAATATTTTATTTAACATTTTCATCTCACAAGTGTTTAGTATTTATGTAAGTATCTACAACAAGCGAACAATATCATGATGGTGAATGTACTATGTAATGTCTATAAATACAATCTCTGTTTTATATTAAACATTTGTTAGTAACACTATTAATAGCGATAGTTAATCACTGCGAGCCCAAATTCCAAATATCAAAATGCAAATGTCGTCTACTTTATGCTTACTGACAAAACTTTCATGACGGCGATAGATTCGATTCAGTTACTACCCATCCAGGTCGTTGCAGCTGCATGCAGGCTGTCAAACTGGAACAACTCGAGCTAATTCTCCGCACTTTGCTGTGCCTTTTCCGCTCTTCTGGCCTTGGCTTTTCTGTCCTTAGCAACCATAATACCCGCTCCGTACAACACCACCCACATAATGTACGCAAAGTGATATACCGATCCATAGTAGAACCAAATCTTCTCAATGGTCAACAGCAGGAACGCAATTCCCATGTAGGAAAAGGCGAAAAACTTCGAGATCCAGCAAATTACATTCAACACCTGCCGCTTTGTTCCGGTGGCATCTTTGATGAATAGTTTGACGTACAAATCCTCGACGGGGAGATAAAACGGTGCCGCAAAGATGCAGAAATAGTAACCAGCATAAACGCCGTGCCATAGGGCAGATACAGCCAGAGTTGCCGCCGTTCGGTATTTTTTGCTGGGGAACCGCTTGTACACGTACATGGCCATCCAATACTGGACACACATGTTCCAGTATTTCATCGCCTCCCGGAAGGTCCAACATTTCTCCGTATTAACTACGTCGATGTTGCGTATTGTCTCGAAATCATATTCATGATCATCAGCATTGCTACAAGAGAAATCAGAATATAACATATCTCAAATGCTTCGAAAATCCACGCATCATACCTAATCATATCAGAACAATTTTTACTCGGGCCGTGTCCGGCTTTATTTTCGCACACCTTCGGGTAGGCGCCAAATCCAGCCATCGTGCAGACGCATTCGCTCAGCATAATTCCAGTATAGATACGCATGCGGAAAATGAAGAATGTCGGCCAAACGTACATCAAACGATAGATGAACGAACGTTCCTCGTAAAACTCAGTAGATGTGGCATACTGAAACAAAAAAACAACAATTAGCATTCCTTAGGCTTCCAAAACACCCCCGACGGACTCGCCAACGTACATCCAATGGCCAAATGTAGGAGATTAACAGAAATAATCCAGCATAAAGGGGAACGACCTTAAGCTTCTCCAGCGTATGTTCGATGCAGTTTGCCTTGGCACTGAACGGCAAATAGATTGCGTCTCGAAACGTCTTGTACGTGAAATACGGCCCGGTTAAAATACCAACGTAATTGAAACTATAATGAAAGATATCCAGCATATCCAAGTTTAGGAGAGCTTTTTCGTTTTCGGTCAGACCCTGCAAAGGTTTGTCATCTTCGCTTTTCTTTGATTCCCCAATGGCAACCGCCTTGAGATGGGCTGTATTGACTTCGAATGCCAATCCTACCAACTTCAAAGTGAGAATCATCAGAATCATATTGGAGTGACCTGGTGGTGCCTCCAAGCCTAAATACGTAACCGATCGGAAGAAGAATAAGTACCCAAACATGAAGGCAAAACTAATGAGGTGACATTTCCTAAAAATAAAGATTAATATTTTTGAATGTGATAAGGGAAACCTTAAGTGTAGTTTGTTCTTACTTGCGGTTAAAGTAAATTATGATAAGAGCTGACACCAGATAACAGAACAGCATATGCAACGTGTGAAAGCCGGACGCTGTGAGCACCACGAGTAGTCCAAATGCAGTTCCGATCCATTTCTTCTGGTCGGATTCCTGAACTTTGCGGTAGAATTGACCGAATCCGATGCACGATCCTAGCAGGACCAGATAGATGATGTCGTCTTTCATGGCTAGAATCTGCATTATTGTCTATCGTTTGATTTGTATTGCACTGTGTACTGGGCAGGTGGTACTAGATGGCACATACGTACTCTGTGATACACATTACAGAATACACGCACAAAGCTATCGGCAGAGATAAACAAAGCTTGAACGATTTTGTTTATTGTTATGTATTCATTGATAAAAAAAAAATCTTACCGAAGAGCAACCAATCTTCTGAGCACTGACGAAGCAGCTCCCGCTGCTCATCGACCTCTGTGAAGGGTGTAAATACAAAATAAGAATGATAGCGTAACAATGTTCGGAGCTTTCCGAGCTTTTATGCTGTCGGAAAGCGCATTCGTCGATCTGGATTGTACTAAAAGTGGTGAATGCCTTATCAGGGATAGGACACCAATTTACAATAATTTTTTTGATTCTACACTAATAAAAATTCAATGATTATGTGTATGTGTCCCACACATGATTTTTTGCAATGTGATAAACACATGATATATATGTGTTGGACACGAGGTTGAAACTATCACAATATTTTGAAATACATAATTTTTCATTTGACATTCTATTTTTTTTAATTTGTTTGGTTTACAATAATTATTAATTTGACGTTATGCAATGAAAGATATAAAAATCACTCTTGCTGCTAGGAGGCAAACTTTTACATTGAAGGCAGAGGTTGCGTAGCGCTTCCGTAGGGCTTGATCCTTCAACAGGTCGTCCTGGCAAATTGCGTAGTCTGATATAAAAAAGAATCTAAAAATCAGAAACTATAACATTGAAAATAGTGAACTTACCGTTTGGAATGTCAATTGCACTTGGATCACTTCGTAGGTCCAGCAAATAATGCCAGAATATCCATCGAAGAAAAGATGCTGAATGGGAAGAATCACTCGAGTTGCTACTTCTGAGCTGGATGTCATATTCACAGCAGCCAGACTAACGGAAAAGGCGGCAAATGAGATTTCAGTGTAGCCAGTAAAAACATCGATGAAGGGGTATTTTAAACAGTTGTACAATTTTTGTTTTAAAACTATGCACTTTTAAAATCACGGGTCAAAAGCGAGGGGGACGACTCTATCTACGCTGCAGGAAAGATTGTGTTTTGCTGTGGCTAGCTTCTCACGCGCTGAGTAGATAGAAAGACAATTGATGACGATTCTGAAGATTGAAAAATGCAAGAAGATTTTTCGAAGAATGATTCGCTAGTGTGAGATTTTTTGAGCATCTAACATTGAGATTTAGATGTGTCGCCCCCCTCGGTCAAAAGCGAACTTTCAATTTAAAAAACTAACTTTTTTTCGAATATTTTCGATGTTGAAACCTCGGTTGAAACAAGGAATTTAGGGACACTTTCAATTTAAAAATGCATTATTTTTATTGATATAATTTTTGTTGTTTGTGTAGGAACGCAGACCAGCAGTTCACTTCTGGGTTCTCTTATAGATTTAAATCCGAAATCTAGGTTCTAGCGTGGGCTCGAGAAAAAGAGGCAGCTAATCAGCCCCATTAGTTGCCTTAATTCAAATAGTGCAACGCACACAAAACAAACTACAGAAGTTATATTCATCATCTTCTAAATTTGGTCTCCAACAATGTTGCCCACCGGTTGCTTTTCATATCACGAAAGGCTAGGTTTCTTGTCTGCCTTTGAGGACTTTTATTATCTTGTGAACACAAACACACCCGCCACTTCCCGCGTCATCGTCTATCGGCTGGCGAACGAATACTATGAATTTGAGCATCATCTACAACCGATGTAGACATTGCATTTCTCTTTGGTTCCAACTAGACCGATTTATCCTTGCGATTTCAAACCAAAACATTCAAGGTGTCAGAAATACTGGGTATTTTACAAACAATCGCAGCTTGCTCTATGACCGGCACAACCGGCACACTGAAGGGCCACCCACATAAGATCCGTTTGCGTTGCGTTGACGTAAATTTGACAGTTAGACAATAGATTTAGCTGTCACTTTGCCGCAACGCGTCCCATCCGGATCTAATATGCGTGGGCCTTGATAAAAAAGATGACCCAAGATTGGTGTGCAGAGTGACCTACCCCTTGCTGGTACCTCTATATATGCATTTAGATTAACATCCGAGGCCCCTCCCTTTTTACATATTCAAAATATACTTTCTGCCCCGCTCCATTCATAAAAAAATGGTGGAAAATCCCTCGGAAAATCCTGTCAGAGGCGGGGCATGGAAAGTATTTTTTGTCCAGAATGTGTAGAAAGGAGGGACTTCAGATTTTAATCTAACTGCATATATAGAGGAATCATACATGTCTTGACCGCATTACCAACAATCAATACGAAACTAACGATTTTAAATTGGCTCACCACTTTAGTAGCCTATTGGTCCCAAGCAAACGATTAACGTACCCTATTCTAGTTGAAATTCTATTACTACACTATGTTTGTTTTGATTCGCTATGAAAGTTTGACAGATAACATCAGGGGTGTGTGGATTCATGCAGAACATGCAGGGGTGAGTGAAATAGCTTGGGACTGCTTGGGACCGTTGTTCTGGTACTGAGTGAGCTAAAAATAATAATGATTTTCTTCGGGACCCAGTGGTCTTAGAGTTACCTCTATGGCATTACCATAGAGGTAACTCTAAGACCACTGGGTCCCGAAGAAAATCATTATTATTTTTGGCTCACTCAGTACCAGAACAACGGTCCCAAGCAGTCCCAAGCTATTTCACTCACCCCTGCATGTTCTGCATGAATCCACACACCCCTGATGTTATCTGTCAAACTTTCATAGCGAATCAAAACAAACATAGTGTAGTAATAGAATTTCAACTAGAATAGGGTACGTTATACCTTGTACAGACATACAAAGTTCACTGTTGTACTACCGTTGTACTGCTTTAAGCTAGTACCACAAATTGTACGTTTTGAGGTACTTGATTAAAGGAGTACAACGGTACTAATTTGTATGTCTGTCTGTGGTATTAATCGTTTGCTTGGGACCAATAGGCTACTAAAGTGGTGAGCCAATTTAAAATCGTTAGTTTCGTATTGATTGTTGGCATTACCCTCTGTAAACTATTAACGGAACTAAGTGTATGCGTAATTTCTGATAGATGTCATCATTAAGAACATCAGTGACATCTGAAGGAAAATTAGCGCAGAAGCATGGTAACATTATTAATTCAGCCATGGTTGACAAAATCAGGCTTCCTTTCTGTCAGAACTAACCAGCTAAATTTATCTCGCCAACATTCGAAAATCTCTCTTTCAGTATTTCGAGAAGGTGTTTGTCAAATTCCTTGTCAGTCAGAAATAAGTCTGGTAGAATAGCAGGATTATTTGAAATTTTTCATCTATCAAATTTAAGTGAACATTCTTCAAATGGAACACAGCCTAAGTAAATTAAACCTTAAGGGGAAGTATACCGCTCCGAAAAAAAATTTGAGTTTCGATTTTTCTAAAATTATTGGGAAAAGATATCAAAAATCTAAAAAAAATCACATATTTTCGTATTTTTTTTTAAAGAAAATTCACGTGCAAACATATTTTTGTGTAATTTATCATGGCATAAAGTTGGACTCAAAAAACCACAAAACATCAACTTTTCGGTTTTGCTGAGAGTCCAATATTTTTTCATGATGAGATAGAAAAACCATTTTAACATGTAAATTTTCTCAAGAATCTAAAGAAGAAACTGATTTTCTTGGATTTTTGATAATTTTTTCCAATGTTTTTAGAGATATAAAAACGTGCCGAAAATATTTTATTTGGGGCTGTAATCTTCCCCTTAAACCCAGCTAATGCCTTGTACTCTACACTAAAAAAATATTCAAATCTAAATAGTATAAAAGTTACACTAAATCGCAACTCTCCTGCACGAAACGAAAATCAATTATTTTATTCATGTGTTTCACTTATACATTTTTGCCAAAGCATCAGCCTTATACATTCCATATGACAAACCACATAGGTCCTACAAGAATGCATAAAAGGTATGTGTGACCGCTTATACATTTCATTTGACACATGAGCTTCATTAACTTTTTGCGAGGCGTCTGTTTATTAGTTGACTTATACATTTTATGAATAATCAGCAATAGAAATTTGCCAAAAGGTATAAGGAGATTTCTATCCGTGTGACCGACGCATAGCTTGGTATAAAGACAGAGAATGCACGCCTAGTATAAAACTGGATTAAGGATAGTTCAGTTTAAATATACTTTATACATGCAGTGATTAGTCTTGCTGTATGCTGGTTTTAGATTGCTTTGCGTTTTTGTTTTGATTTTTGGTTTCTTTTGAATTTATCAATTTGTTCACAGGATTAAAACATTGAACCATTTTTATTTTTCTAGCAATAAACATTTACAATGTCATCATTTTACTTTATCGCTTAGTGCTACATGAGGATGTACCAATATTAGCACGGATATAACTTTACTACCGACACCGACCATATTTCTTCGGCCACGCAACAGTTGCAATCCAAAAGCCGAAAGAATCGACGCCGGTAGGGTTTTGTTGTCGTAGTAGAGTTGTTCGCTCTCCGATCCGGATGTTAGCGAATTCATCTACAGTCAACAGAGGGCCCTTACTATGTGCTCTTTCACCATTACCAGCGTATTTCAGTCGCCGCGAATTTCTCCGGTGTCACCTACTTTCCAGCTCAGGTTTCTGTTCCTTATTTTTATTCATGAAAACGACTAACAGCACAAATCGATTTTCGAAGCGATCAATCTGTGAAGCGAAATGTCTTATACTACGGCAGGAAGACATACTTGGCATCTTCATCGCTGGAATTAGAGGGTAGAACGGGTCGAGCAGAAAGGAAATGATTTCATAAAACAAATGTCAGCAGATCGAGCGAAGTGGTGCCTAAGTAAACTTTAACATAAATATCAACTCACCTTAAATTCATCCATCGGAAGCATCGGAAGATATTCTTCCAGCCGTCTTGCGTCAGGTCTCTGGGACTGTTGTCATCTGACCGAGCCCCACTTCAATTTCCTCCGTCGGTTTTCTGTCCTGGATTCTGCTCACTTTTTTTTTTAAATCATGTCAAAGGCTAAATCAGCAGTATACACTGAACGAATACTTCATCGGTATTCAGACTTAGTATAATTTTGACAAAAAAAGAATTAGATTCAATGTATAAATATTGATAAAGCATAAAATGATTAAATTTTAATCTATCTGTGAATAGTAATATTTTTGAGTGTACCCATTTAAATGGATGTTCTAAAATTAACCATCACAAAGCGTCACAAAAGACAAACAGCCTGATGTCAAACTTCGCTTTCTGCGAAGTCAGCCAATCTTCCACACAATCAAAAGCTTTCGTTTCGGTGCCTACACACATAACACGCACACCACTGTGTGCCACTGGTGCAAGCCACAGGGCTCGTTGGTATGGTGGTGGTGTTTCAGAAAAGAGAAGGAGAAAAATGTAATCGCGAAGTAGTGGTGTAGAGGAGTGTAGTGAGTTTGAAAGCATCACGACACAACATCGCCCAATCTCTCTGTACGTCGTCGTTCGGTTCGGTTGGTTTGGTTTAGGTCGCGTCCGAAATTGTTTAAAAAGTGCGGAATTTCCGTTGATTTTGGTTCCAATTTTACGCGTATAATGCTCGCCGAGTGTCCTGGCAAAGGTAGGTAGTTTTTTTGTTCGAGGGGAGTACCGTTTAGGGCAGTAAAAATGAATCACCCAAAAAAGATGTTGGAAAATTGTTGCGCGATCACATATCTAGTGCCAAAGTGAATGGATGGGGCATTGGAAAACTGGATTGTGGTACGTTTGCGGAATCCCATTATTTGTGCAGCAGGCAAGGCAGCAGAGTTGTGTAGGTATGGGAGAGGTTACTCGGTTGCTTGCACACACATTGAGGAGAGCGTGAGTGAGGAGGAACAAACTCGAACGAAGCACATCAAACAGAGCATAAATCAAGCTGGTGGGACAGGGAGGAGAAGAAGAAGAAGCAGTCCATCGTCGCATGCTCTACAACCACAGCGGCAACAGCAGTTACTAATCGGAGAAAGGCAAACTATGTACGGTCCGGCAGTGTTGGTAGATATTGGTCCACGGCAGGATTGTTTTTATATTTTGGTTTTTAAATTTTATTCGATGGAATGAGGGTAAGGATAGAAAAATACATGTCGAGCTTGTGGATCCTAAGTAAAGACCTGACTTAATGTCTTATCAAAAATTGTAATTGCTGACTAATAGAAAATTTTTTAATGTTATAATTATCAAAGTTGAATAATTCATTGTAATCAGTTAAATATGAATGCCAATTTTTACTTGAGAACACCGGCACCACACGGTACATAGTCTCTTGGCGGTGGAACTAGATCCAAGAATGACGAACAAGGTGGATGTATCATTTTGTTCATACATTTTTTACATAATTAAATCTTTGGAACATCACTTTGACAACCAGTTTGTGATAAATCCCCAAAATGAAGGCATAGTTTTTTGTATGATAGTTTGAATTACGGTAAACTCACTACAGTTCGATAATGAAGGAACCAACGAGTTTTAGAACAACTCAAGACCAACAATTGAAATGGCCTTAACTCCATTTTGTAAACAAACCTTGTAAGGCCATTTTCTCGCGAACCGAAGTCCGCAAAGGAAAACCAACATAATGAACAGGTAGGTGAAATTCTCCTCTACCCGATTGTGGTTTAGGTTTGCGTATGAAGGTTTCGGTTCGCGAGAAAATGGCCTTACAAGGTTTGTTTACAAAATGGAGTTAAGGCCATTTCAATTGTTGGTCTTGAACTATCCCATAGGAAATCACCATCACAGTAGCCATGAAGTTCATTGTTACTTTGGTTCTATAACTCGATATCGAGTTATTGGAAATTGATCTGTGGAGAGTTAACTGTATAATAATACTGAGGAATGTATTATTCAGTTTAAAAGGCTCTTAACAAAATCGTTTCTTTTTAACATATTTCCAAGGATTTTGCGAAAAGCTTATCAAATTTTTTTAAACCATTCTTATAATAGCATTTTTCAACTTTAAAATCAATTCTTACTTGTTCAAGTGCTCATAAGCTATTGAAAACATGGTGTTCAGCAAATTTCTGATCGATACCTATTCGACTTCTTACTCAAGTGTTCATACCAGCTATTAAAAACTTGGTGTCTCTGATGAGTATTGTGTAGAATATAATTAGAGGACTGGTAATATTGAGAAGTAAATAGCAACATATTTTCTGAAAATGATTTAGTAGGATTTTTATTTCAAGTTTATGTCTTTGTCTTCCTTTATTTAACGTCGGTCTCTGTTCCGCAATCTAGTGCCAATCACCGACGGACATCGATTGCCATCCATTGACAGCAATCGAATGTGCAGGAAGGCAGCTTCCACACCTGCGTAGGATATCGCACCCATTCAACATACATGGGCCGGGACCAACGGCTTTACTTCCCTTCCGAAGGAAGACGTGACCAGAGATTTTTATGCCTCAGAAAAATCCCACCGACCTCGGCTGGGATTGAACCCAGACCCATCGGGGTGTTAGAAAGCAGTCACGCTTACCACTACACCACCGGTATTTTCCTGAACCGAACCGCCTTAACTGACTAGGCTATTTGAGACCTTTCCCACACCTACTGCTTCTGAAGCTGCAGGAACTCAAAGAATTTAATACATTCAAAACAGCAGAATTTTCTGAAACCCGTTTCAAGGGTACCCTCTTATCTCTGACCCTGAACTAGTCTTGAACGCTCCTTAAGTTTATCTATTCATTTTAGTTCCGGGTGGTTTAGGGGAAATGGCTCTAATGTTGGCCTATGGTTCTAAGATTGGGCCCATCGCTAAAAATCTGCTATTTATCAATTTTATCTAGATGAACGCGTCATTGGGACGGTACTAATGGATATTTTTGGTCGCTATTGAAAATTTAGTCGATTGCTGAATTTATGTATGGGCCAAAATTAGGGGCATTTAGGCCGACATTACATCCATTCCCCCTAGTCACTTTAGTACATGTTAGGTCATTCGTGACTTTTTCGGGATCAGATTTGAATCGTGAGTGTTCTTTTCAGGATTCACTTTTAGAATTTTATGATTCTCTCCGTTATTTCCTAGAATGTTTCTCCATAACAGATTCGAAATTCTGTGCATTCTGTGCAGAACACTTTAGGAGTTTCCTCCAGAATACTCTGAAAATTCACTCTACATTTATCTTCGTATTCTTTATAATTCTCGCGATAATTTGCGTTAATTTTCCTTCATAATTTTTCTTAAAATATTCATCAGAAAACTGTTTTCTTTGGATTTCACCTAAAAAATTCCGGAGAATTCCTTTGAAATTCTTTTCAGAATGGTGTCTTGGATTCATCTCTTGGAATTTTCTTAGAATTCTCATAAGACTTTCCTAAGAAGTGGAAATATTTTTAGAATCTCCTGGAATGCTACTCCAATTTTTATGGAAATAATGTTGAAAATTTCCTCTGGCACCCTGGAAACTATCTTCAAACTAGCCTGAAATTCTGCAATGATTTTTTTTATTTAAATTTTATTAAATGCATTCAAAGTGTTTTTAAGTTACTTCATACGCGAAGTTTGCGATTTTCAGAGTTGGTTGGAAATGCTATCTAACATGAAGCTTTAGTGTGATAATTTATTAGCTAGAGAATGGTCGGGCTAGGCAAAAAAGTGTGCGTTTGACTTGTACTGTCGCTTTAATGGCCCTTCGCTCATTTTCAGCTTCTATTCAATTTTCATACTGCCGTACTCTAACGGAACTATCTACCTACCCTCTTCTAAGACCATTCTCTAGCTAATAAATTATCACACTAAAAAATCTTCATGCTAGATAGCATTTCCAACCAACTATATTAAATGCTTTTGGAATTATTATCTCGCAAAATTGTATGATCGATTGAGTGATTGCATAACTTTTAAGATATATTTAGTCGTATTCATCGTTAGTTCTTTAGTTTTCTTCTTTAGTAATTCACCTTTAGTTCTCCTGACAATTTTATTGAAATGCTTTTCAAAATTACCAAGAACTTCTAGTCGAATTGTGCTCAGAATTCCCCAGAATTGCCACTATTCTCATCAAAACTTATTTGACATTCTTATCGAGATAATTCATAAATATGTCAGAATCCTTCATTTTTATATTAGTTCATGATTAAGGTTTTCTGTTAATCTGAAATATTAAAAATAGTGCCATATTTAAAATTTAAGATTTTGTAAGTCTGAATCTCGAAAAGTTCACAAGAATGTAACCAACTGGTCTAGCCTAGCCTTCAATAAAAATCGTCTACCAATCTGTAGCTTAATAAAATTCCTACTCAACCCAGTAAAGTTCGGCCTAATATCTTTGGAGAAATTTATATGTAACTGGACTTTTAAAAATATGTCAAATATCGGACTTTAAAAATTTATGTAAATTATGAAACATAATTTGACATAAAGCAAATTATCAAAATTTTGTTTTTTTTGTGGTGTGTGTGGTGATTAAAATTTCTTTGCTCGTAACATTGATGTAGTCATATACTCATCACACATTTTCTTTCGATGAAAATTCTGATCCCAATGTCGTGGCTTTTTCACTTCGTTATCTTGATTGTTCAAGCCCTTGGTGTAGGAAAATGGTCTAGGAAAATGTTCATACTCTAGGCATTTCTCAAACACAAGAAATTTGACTAATCTTTGGAGCTCGCTAGCTTTAGTTTTTGTCCAAACATCGAGAATTAAAATCATGTAGGGGCAATAGCTCTAATATTGGCCTGTGGATCTAAGATTGGGCCCATCGCTAAAAATCTGCTATTTATCAATTTTATCTAGATGAACGCCTCATTGGGACGGTACTAATTTTCTCCTACCTTGAATTTTCAAGATACAGCATTAAAACAATGTAAAATTTATCCCTGAATCTTACAATCTTAAAATTGTAAAAATGAACCTTTGTTCGAGAATTTCAACAATTTTCTCTGTGACCCAATTTTTAGTTCTAATCACCACCAATTCATGATCTGAATCTAAAATCATCTAAGTAAATGGTTTGTTCTCATTAAACAGTGTCAGAAAAATTTGTGTAAAATGAGGAAATGGAAAATGCACTTGCTTATTCAATTAATAAAGTTATTATTGTGCTACTAAATAATAATAAATCATATAATATTTTTTGAGATTAAATTTATGGGATCCTTAAACCATTTGTTTTATCTCAAATGAACATGAAAAATGCTCTTAATGGGTAGTAATTGTGAGTCTATTAAATTTCTCGAAGAGGGTCGCATTCAACGATAGACTGGAACAATGTTTTTCGATCAATACATTTCACTATTGGTCACTCTTTTATTGTTTTAAAGTTACTATTTGGTCACTTTTTTTTCGTTATTTTAGTCACTAAAGTTACTATTATTGTTTAACATTCCCACTACCACTCCTGCTATTTGCCTATTATCCTGAATTGGTAGACACTACCGTTGGTTGTTTGTACACTGAAACAAGGACCATAGTTAGGAATACTTTTTTGCAGAAAACACTTATTCTCAATATAACCATGCTTATTACCGTTAAATCTACTATGAATTCAGTATAGTTGACTATGAATGTCAACAAATTTTCTATGATTCTGGCAAAATTACTATGCTTGGTCAAAATGCATAGTATTTTTGATAGAAATAATAGTAAAATTTAATGAAATTATTTTCTGCACAAATCTATTGGTGAGGGAATTTAATTTAAATCAGCAATATAGTATTTTTAACAATTGATTCTGTTTCAGTGTATGTATATGTCTATAGTGAGCATGCATAAGGGCGTATACGCGATGATCGATTCACTTCATCGATTTTCTCTTTTCATTGCTAAAGCTAAGCGTAACCATTTTCTAGAATTTGTTCAATGCAGAGTTGTAACAGGTTGTATTGGCTATCAAATGCAACAGCAAACGCACCGAGAAACGTTCATTATAGCCAGTTATTAACAAAAGAGAAAAACGACGAAGAGAATTGATCATCGCCTTTACGCCCTTATGCATGCTCACTGTCGATGTAATAATTGCAATTAATGCATTCAAATACTGACTATTTTAGTTCTTTCATGTCTGTTCTAGCACCTACGCATTGATACAATTAAATGTATTTAATGTTTGATTTTTCAAACATAAATTTTAGGTAAACTTAAAGGGTGCTAATCTTACCCCGGCTACCCCTATGGTATGACCAGGGATGGAAAATCATTTACATTCATTTCGTGCATTTATTTACATTCATTTGCCTCTAACTTTTTTCATCAACAGAATGCCGTTAAATGATGTATAAAGCTTTTGTAGCTTTTGATATTAACTACAACTTTTGCTAATAACTAAAATATGAATCTTCTATGCATGATGAAATAGAGCTGGCAGAACATGTTATTGTTTTTCAGTGAATGCAATTTACATTCACTGAAAAACAATGGTGGGTTCTAATCGCTCTGATTCATCATGCATAAGAGATACAGATTTGAGTTGTTTACAAAAAATGTAGCTAACATAAAAGCCTACAAAAGCTTCAAACATTATTTTACGGAATTTTGATGGCAAATGAATGTAAATGAATGCACGAAATGAATGTAAATGATTTTCCATCCCTGGGTATGACTGATGGGATAATGTTAAACAATAATTTGAATTTTGAATTCAGATAAACATTTAAGTACATTCACCTAACTTTCAACGTTTGGATTTTAGATTGAGACTACATTATGGGAATATAAATTTCTATTTGGGACGATTAAACATTTCAATGGAACCAATTCCATAGAAACCTCCGGTAAATAGTTTTCCATCACTGCCGCACAGAGCACGACCAACATCGAATGAAGGAGGAGCAGTGAGCAGTAGTTCATCATCGTCGTCGTCGTTTGTCCGCGTCGATCGAGATGTGCGTGTTTGTGTATTCATCATCGTCAGCACCAGCAGTGTTCAGTGCGATTTCACCTAATAGACAGTGTGCAGTGTGTTGTTGAAGCGCACAAAAAAGATCCGTGTGAGCCTACTCAGTGAGCTATTTGCTAAGAACAACTTTCGTCCAGCGGAGGTGACAAGAGGTGTTATGATTGGCAATTAACAGTTAGGTAGATCAATTCAATGTAATTAGAATGAATGAACTGTCAGTGTATTGGAAGTGCCGGATTAGTGTAAATGAGAAGAAGCTTTAAAAGCTGGAATCCAGAAACCCTGTGCGGTGTTTAATTTTTGTAGGTTTTTGAAGGGAAGGGGTGAATAGACAGACAGCAGTCGAAGAGGATTATCATCATCAACGTGGTCGTCGTCGTCGTCTTCGTAGACGTGCTGAATGGACACGGACATGTAGCAATAAAAGTGCGAATGGTTGTGGTGGCGGCCGATGGAAAGGAGAGTTTTTCGACTGCATGAAAATATGAAAAATAATACGTGTGCTTATTTTTTCTTACCGTAAATGAAACCTCCGCGGTGTGGTGCAACAGCAGTTCCTACAACTCCCTTCGAACGACGACGGCGGCGGCGGTGGTGGCAGGGTGGTCTGTTTCGTTTCATATTCAGCTGCTTCTAGTAGCGGAACCGAAGTATGGCATAGTACCTGGGACAAGAGTAAGCAAGCAAGCGAGCACGATTTGTGTATATTTACAAACTTCCGAACAGGGTAAATTACTACTACGACCGATCATCGAACGTGTACGTATCAATCAGTAGGTTTTTAGGAAGGAGGAGGAAAGATTTTCTTTTTCTACATTCAACAACAACCGAGCTCACAAATTCATCGTTTGCCTCTAGCTTCTCAGATCTGGCTCAAAACGTATATAATAACTAAACGAGATAATCTCGAGAAACAGTTACACAAAGCATTAACCTTAGCTTATCGACAGTACCAATCTATATTAGAGACAGACTCAAAAACGCTCAAAACGTTTGATGCTTCTCTTTCGCTTCATAATATTTTCAACTGGTGCTACATATTGGGGGAATAGCTTATTTTTATTGATATTATGGTGCGTAGAAAATTGTTTTCCAAACAATTTTCCTCCAGTGATCGGAGAGAATAGCTCCAACAGCACTGTTTAACTGCAATTTTGTGGATTTTTTACGTGGTCGAGCTGAGAAAGTTCTCAGTTAACAACTGTGGAAGTACTCACAGAAAATTGAGGGCAAGCGTTCCAGATGAATAAGGATTCTTGTGAGAAGATCAAGTATTTAACTGTATATAAAACGTATTCCCTAGTAATGAGGAACTACGACATGCACTAAACAAAGGACACGGAAATATCCCAAAAGATCAATGTATTGGTTGCAGTGATTATGACCTGAACATAAGGAAAATGCTGGCAATGTTCTGAAAAACTGGCATCATCAGAACGGATAAACAATTATAAATATCCTGTCAAGCAATGCTCAAAATGGTTAAATAATATCTTGTAAAATTTTGAGTAGAGCATCTGTAAAATGTTTTAATAAATAAAAAATATGGGACTTACTAGTCTGAACATAGCATTATGGTATATTCAGTTAAGACATCTGTCCAAATTCGTTCCGTCCGTTCGTTGAATAGGTGAATTTAGATGGAGTTTCACACCACAACACTTAACTGGAGGAATTTACACGATTCCTCAGTGTTTTACCTTCAATACGATTCACTTGTTACGTTGCTGCTAAAGCAATTGCTGATATCTGATGTTCTAATCAGCGTCTTGCTCAACGTGTCGTTGTGAGGGATTTCCGTGTCATCGATACTGTCAAACTCCAAGCAGATGTTCAAACTCGTAATTACGAAGACATTCTGGACGCCAGAGATACTGACGCAAAATCAGCGCTACTTACATCCGATTTGCAAAACCTGATGGATCAACAGGTCCCCGAAAAAATGATTGCAATCAAGAACAACCGAACACCCTGGATAACAGTGGAAATCGATTAAACAATCTACATACTGGTAGCAGGAGCAGGTCACTTTCTAGTGGCTAGGTCAGTCACAGTTTACTCCAAAAAGTCACTGAAGTCACTTTTTTACGACCAATGATGAGGATTCGTTGAAAATCATCGTGTAAAATATGACTAAAATAATTGCGAACAGACGGTAAAACTAGAAAGGGTCAAGTATGAGAGAGGAGCAGATTCAAAACAAATTGTTTCCACTGGCTGCAATTACGGCCTCCACACGCTTCCGGAATGCACGGCAGGTTCTAATGTAGTCTGGATCCATTTCTCTCCAGGTACGGTTCAATGTTTATCTGAGGCTTGCTGTACTCGGGTGGCGTTTACAACAGGCCTTGGCCTTCATGACGCACTATATTGAGTAATCCAGCGGATTAAGATCGGGGCTGGGTGGCGGCCACATATCCTTCGCCCAGAACGGAAGACGTTCCTGCAACCACTTCTGAGTGCGGTTCGAGGTGTGACACGGAACCCCATCTTGTTGAAATACAACATTTGGCTTCGGACCGTACTGTTCTTTGATCCACGGAAGAACATACTTACTCCGTGTTGACTTTGTCGCCTTCTGGAATGAAAACCGGGTCCATTTTTTTGCCATCGGAAGCCACCAATCCAAACACCATAACGCTAGCAGGATGCTTGGTCAGATACACGTTCTTGTGCCCGTCGGCCACGTCTTTTACCGGAAGAGAACTAATATACCGGTCGGTTCTGGAATTTGATACGGGATCGACGGTAAACATGCTCTCGTCGGTGAACAAGATTACCGGATTTTTTCGCTTAAGGAAGTTTAAGATTTTCTTGCATCGTTCGACTCGTACCTCCCAGATGCGGTTGGTAATCATGTGAGTTTTTTTTTTCCGTGCCCTCGACTTCGCCCCGCAATCTTCCTTTACGATATTCCGTGCCGTAAAGTCACTGATCCCGTGTTCCTTTGCCATTTTCCTTATTGAACGCACTGGATTCACCCGAATTTTCCTTTTGATAGCAGCGATAACCCTCGGAACCCGAGCTGACCTCGGACGACCAGTGGCCACCTTCGCGGATAGTTGTCCTTTCATTTCTCGGTCTAAACCCCTTTGACGGTCCACCGGGAGACTCCCACGGCGATTGAAATGTCTTTTTGCGACATTTGCGCGTGGAACAAATCTAGATGAACATTTCAAAAGGTCCTATCTGCATTGATCGATTATCTTCATCGACTTTCTCTTCCGTTAATAACTCAACTTCAACAACATTCCCTGCTGTGTTCAACGTTCTAAGCACAAGATAGTAATTTCTGCTATCAAACTGTGTGGCAAAAATAGCACGAAATTCATTTGCGTAGGCGTGGTTATCAAAAGAGAAAGTCGATGAAGAGAATCGATCAAAGCAGATAGGACGATTTGAAATGTTCATCGAGAAATCACGAATACGCCGCCACTTCGTCATGGTGCAACTGTCAAACTAAGTAAATCATTTGATGATGATGATGATGATGATGGTCCCACCTCTTCCCCTACAAAGGTTTGAGCTGGACGATTTATCTTTAAGATAATTGAATATGACATTTTAACCAGGTTGGCAAACAAAATCGAACTGGTTTCAGTTACAGATATAAATTCCCTCTAAAGTTTACAGTTGCTTCACAGCGATATAAATGTGGAAAAGCTCAGGCGTCCACCTCTTAGTTCGCCTTTTTGTCCACCTAAAATATTCATAAATATTACAAGCAATCAAGAGTTAATGAACAATCAACAAAGCATCCTATTACACTAGCAACCCCGCAATCTGATGCTATCATAATTTTCAGCAATGTCAGGAATGCTCACGAACCCCTAACATTTGCCAGAAAACTTACTACTAACTCAAGGTATCTTTCAAATAAGCTTCAAAATTGCATTTTTTTTTTATCAAATGTTAAATTCAGTCCTCTATATCCGTAATACGCGCGCGAGGCTCAAACCTTTGTAGACTACTATTTTTTTTTACTACTACTATTGAATCATATATCAAAAATCCATCATCACCATCGTGGCGAACAAAATAGTTTTTGCAGTGCTACAATAATTATCAAAAAGTCGTTATAACAGCTATCCATACAAAGTAATCCGTTAAAAATAACTTCGTCAAGATACATAATTTGTCAAGTCATAAAAAAAAAATCACTGGATAACCGTTCAAAAGACAGTTTTAACGTGTGAAATGCAATGTCTCTTAAATTCTGCTAATGTTGTTGAACGTTTAATGTGTCTAGGCATCGAATTGAAAACATTTATTCCTTTAAAAAATAATGAATTCTGTGAAGCACAAGTCAAGAAATGTGGTGTTCTTATTTCATCCGCGTTTCTAGTATTATATCTATGATAGTCACTTCCTCTTTCAATTCGATCACACAAATATCGAGGCAGCAAACCGTTAACTACTTTAAAAATGAACACCATAGTCAAATATACAATTCTTTGCTTCACCGACAACCATTGTAAGGCGTCTAAATAGCATCAAAGTTGAGGAAGTGAATCTATTACAGCTCAAAATCAAACGCATTATTTTATTCTGCAAGCGCTGTAATCTCGATATTTGTGTTGCATTGGACAGAAATAAAATGGATGGGCAAAAGTCTAGATGAGGAGAGATGATTGATTTGTATAGCTGTATTTTACTGGCAATAGTTAAATCGTTTTTCAATCGACATAGAATTCCATACTTCTTGGCAATTTTCTTGATGACATTGTCAATGTGAGAGTTGAACTTAAGTTTGTCATCAATAATCACGCCAAGATATTTAATCTCCTGAACGCGATCAATAGTCTCATCATCAATTACAACAGAGACGTTCTCATTTAATCGATTCCGCGAAATTACCATAAATTTAGTTTTACTTGTATTCAATTTTAACTGCTTACACTTCAACCATCTACTTAGATACTGCAAATCTTCATTCAAGTGTGAGACGGCAACTTCTAAATCCTTAGCTGCAATGAATAACACAGTATTATCTGCAAAAAGGTTAATGTTGCAAAACCGTAAAACACGTCGCAAGTCATTAATATACATAATAAATAAAAGGGGCCCTAATACACTTCCCTGGGGCACTCCAAGGTTGTTTCCCACGGGACTGGAAACAGAATCATTAAAAACAGTCCGTTGAGTTCTGTCAGACAAATAGCTTTCAAACCATTTATATGCAGTACTCGTAATTCCAAAGCGCTTGATTGATCTTAACAATAAGGGCCTAGAAATTGTTTCAAAAGCGCGTTTAAGATCCAAAAAAACAGCAACAATCGTATCTTTACACTCCAAGTTATTTTTCCATTTCGCTAATACCAAATTCAACGCGGTTTCACAAGAATGACCTTCCCGATATCCCGATTGTTCTGGTATCAACAAACTATTACTATTTAAATACTCCAACAGTTGGCCTTTAACAACAAGTTCTAAAATTTTCTCTAATGTGTGCAACATGTTGATGGGACGATACTCTTCGGCTTTAATCGTTCCAGCAACTTACAACTTACACAGCCTACTACAGTATGAGCTATAGGTGCATGCAAAGAAAATCAAGGTATTGTATGCACAGGTGAAACGGAAACCTGTTCGGTTCGTTAATCGATTATTCGATTCGATTATTCACTTGATTACTGTAGAATGTCATTTAAAATATAAGGGCCGTTCATAAAAAGCATGAGACAATTTGAAAGGGACTGGGTCTAAATCACAAATTACGTCGACACGGTAACTAAAAAAAGAACACGAGTGCTAACTATAGTCACTATATTCATAGTCTGGCGGATAGAATCTCAGGAACCAATTAAGTTGTCAAATAGCGGAACCAATCGAGCAAATCATGACCAACAACAGAAAAGAGCACAACAGCTATTGCGAACAAAACTTCGGAAACCCTTTTCTCGTGACTCAAGGATCGCCTACGCAAACTGACACCATCTTTGGATTGGGGAACGTTTCCCTTATCCGATAAGACCGGTAATTTGCGTTCGATTGGCGAGGAAAGAATAATCAACGTTTTTTAATTAAATTTGATAGTAGGGTAGAGAACTACTTCGGCCTAATCGCCCATTTTGGGTCTATCGAAGCAGAAAACTTCAAATAAATCCATGATTTCAGAATTAACAAGTCAATTATGCGTTTGGTACGTTAATAATAGTTAATAAACTACCGAACGAAGTCAATGAGAACGCGTGATATGAAAAAAAAAACAAAAGAAGCGCTCCGACCGAATCAAATTTCATCCGATATCCGATGAATACATTGGCGTTTCAATGCGTTAGGCCGAGTTTAGCGTCAAGAAGCAATGTTAGACTTTAGACAATATCTCAACGATTGGTTTCTCTTTATCAAATGTTACGGTACGTACGGAAATGTAAATACATTTGGAAGCCATCAGTAATAATATCATTCCGTTTGGGGCTTAACTGCGCTACATTAAGAAAGACTAAGTGCGGGTTGTGCTTAACAGGCCGGAAATGGGGTAGTTAACCCTACCTTTTTAATTGTTGGTCTAAAATGTATTGAATTGGTTCCGCTTTTTGATCGATCCAAATTCTATCCGCCAGACTATGAATATAGCGACTTTAGTGCTGACCGGTTGGTAAAACTGTCCAATTGGTTTTGACAGAATCATTAATACTGTTTTTTTTTTAAATTCCTTGATCTAGACATTTACAGGGTGGTCACTCAATTGGAAAATAACCAGAAATTTGATTGCAATCTCAAAATATGTTTGTATACATTTAGACATATCAAACGTTCAACAACACTTACAGAATTTAAGAGACGCTGCATTTCACACGTTAAAACTATATGTTGAACAGTTATCCAGTGATTTTGCTTTTATGAATTGACAAATTATGTCCCTTGACGAAGTTTGTAACGGATTATGTTCTATGGATAGCTGTCATAACAACTTTTTAATAGTGATTGTAGCACTGCAAAAACTATTTTGTTCGCCAGGCGACGCTAATGTGACATTCAATTTTCATTGTTTGCCCTAACTTAACATATGAACTAGATAGAAGGGATCCGTCTTCGGTAAAGTTTTTCAGATGAACATGAAACCATAAGGTCTTATGGTAAAAAGTTTAGTTCAGAATTCACTCACTAGGCAGCGCTAGTGTGACATCCATTTTTAATTGTTTGTCCTAACTTTATATATGGACTAGATCAAAGGTTTCCGTCTTTGAATGTCACACTAGCACTAAACTGTTAACCTTAGGATAGGTCTTGTCCATCTGAACAACTTCACCTAAGAAGGAAACCAGTCCATAACAATGTAACTTTGGTAATTCCGAGCTGAACTCCTAACCATAAAATAGGTCTTCTTCATCTGAACAATTTTGCCGAAAACGGGAACCTTCTATCTTGTCCATATGTTAAGCTAGGGCAAACAGTTCAAAATGAATTCGCCCTAGCGTTGCCTGGTGAGTGAACTCTTTTCCTTAAGATAGGTCTTGTCCATCTGAACAACTTTGCTCAATATGGGAATCATCCATATAAGCAGGATCTTTAGATAGCGTTGTGTAATGTGATTTAAGACAGCGTAACTTGATCATTTTTGTTTTAGCGTCATCTATTAAGTAAATTCTGTCATACACTATCCATAGTTTTGAAGACCTTCTATTCCTGAAGGAAGCAACATCCTATATGGTTGGGTTCTCGTGATACAAACATCTCTAACGTCAAAATATGCCACCTCATGGGTATGTTTTTACAACGACCCCTCCCTATGAGAGATTCGTCCCTCTAAAAAGCTGAAAGTCCTCTAAATTTACTTTGCAAATCGTTGAAATTTCTGAAATCCATTTAAATTTCGTTAAGATACGATAATATGAATTTAGAGTCAAATTTACCCCAGAGTACAGACAATGTAAGCACAGACAAACAGACATAACACATTGAATATTTCTCACTGTAAAACATCGTCGCTAAAACATTACCACCATCTGTTGAGTACACTGTGATAGGCACTACGCTGAACAGATGGCGGTAGTGTGAAAACTATACGTGCCACAGGTGGCGGTACTACAAACTACGATACTTTTAAGTTGTTCGTTAAATGCTTGTTCGATTAACAAATTGCGAGTGTTATATCAGTTTGTCTGTGATATAAGTATTCCAATAAAAAATATTTTTTCAAGTTTTTGATCAAATTTTGTCTAGTATTACAGAGCATCGGTCGACGTACCTAGTCACGAACGGATTTGTAAAATCCATAGTCAAAAAAAGGTACAGCCTTTTAAAGTGGCGTGGGTCAAATTGACCCCAAAGTACAGACAACTGGTCGAAGTCACATAATTTTAAAAGCTCCCATTCCTGAATTTCGATTTTCTATGCCAGGCGCCTAAGAAAATTTTCAATGAATTACCTACAGTGCTGTTCGGTATAATAAAAGCACATGCCGATTTTCACGAGTGGGGGGGGGGGGGGGGGGGTGGTCGTCACATATAAATCTCAATTCTAGATGCTCGAAAAATCTCACACTACCGAATCAATCTACGAAAAATCTTCTTTCATTGCTCGCATCTACTTGCATCGTGCATCATATTTGTGGAGGAAATCTTTAGAATCGTCATCAGTCTTCTTTCTATCCACTCAGCGTGTGCGCAGTTAACCACAGCAAAACAAAATCTTTCCTGCATCGTAGATAGAGTCACCCCCCTCGGATTTTCCATACAAAATTGACAACTTTGACATGTTGTAAATTTGTTCTCTTAAGATCAAATGAAATGAAACGTTCGCCACAGAACTACAAATATGTTCAATTTTACGATTACAATTTGTTTACTCCATGGATTCAATCTATGTTCACAGACTCTCTTTAAAATACTAGTGCAATTTCAGCTCGCAACCATATTCTTTCAGATTTTGCGCAACTTTTAGGAGCCTCATACAAATTGGAAGAGCCATAAAGAGTGAATATTTGTACCCACCCTTATACCCAGCACTCCAAATAGGTTGACGGTCTTACCCCACGGTCTTACCATAACATAACATATTTTTTCTAAATCATAATCAACAACATATTATTGATCAAAATTATCTTTAATCGCACAAGGATGGTGATAAAAGGTTGAGATGGAAATATCTAATCCTTTCAAAACCTTGAAATCGGCAAAAATAACATCCAGCAGCACACGGTAGACGCTTGGGTATGTTTTGATGATTTTTTAAAGCATTTGACAGTTCATTGTGGGTCCAATGTTCCTCGAAATGTTCAAAATAACGAATATAAAAAATGACCTTTGTTTATTTAGTCACACTAAAACTGATTTCTAGTACAAGAGATGGAGTGCCGGACTTATACACAGTGACCTACTTACTTTACTTACTTACTTACTTTTACTCGATCCCTGGCTACTTGTCGCCAATTCCTCGAGCGTCCCATACTTCCTAGATCTTGCTCCGCTTGGTCCAACCACCTAGCACGATGCGTTCCTCTGCGTCTTGTTCCAGTCGGATTAGAGGTAAACACCATTTTTGCGGGATTATTATCTGCCATTCTTACAACGTGTCCCGCCCAGTGTTGTTCCACTCATGATAAATATAATATAAATTTGCTCTCAAAATAGATCCGCACTCACTAGTGATATGCAATGGTAACTCACTCAAAACATCAATCGTTACAATCTCAAATGATAGAAAAGCTCGCTTGAGTCATAATAAAAACTCACGTGAGATTTTCTGTCACTCAACTTAAAACACTCACGCCCGCACGGCCTTTGAATCAACCGTGAGTGAAAGAAGGCTATGCTTTCTGTCATTAAAATATTTTCAGTTTTCTCAAATGTCTTTATCTGCTGGTGTGCTATAGGTGGTAAAAAATAAACTAAAAGGGTTGGACTCACAACTATTGTTTGATTGATTTAAATAGGAATCCTTAAAAGTACTAGGACCTTAGGGTTGATGCATATATTATGTGACGCTCTTATGTGACAAGCAATGCATTATAGGAAAAACGTCACGATGGGGGGGGGGGGGTAAATTTCTCCTCGATTTAGCGTGATATCATTAATGCATGGGCCCTTATTACGGCTGTCACTTCACGGTGAAAACGAAGTGAAGTGACCAGTTGTCACTCACGGTGAAGAAGTGATTGGCGTGTAAATCAAATGAGAATCACTTCACCGTGAGTGATAAGTTGTCACTTCACCGTGAAGTGACATCGGTAATAAGGGTAATTTGCTTCCCTAAAAGCATTACCACATTGTCATTAAATGTTATGCAAGCCATTAGTTTCAAACCTCTGACCTCTGTGTCAGATTGGAACGAATTTAATGTAATGATCTAGATTTTCGAGTGAACTGTAAAGAAAGCTCATGTGCTTACCAAAACCATAATTTATTGATAAATTTTGTCCTTACCTGAGACTTCAATTGCAAAACAATATTGTCGAAGGCCAGAAATTGATATGTCTTCTGTGCGAAAAATACATTAACCATTTACCAAAGCCCTACAGTAAAAGTATGGACGTCTGTCAAAAGTTGTTCCAATTGAACCGTCAAAATGCACCGCTTTGCTCGATTGGAACTGCTTTTTTTCAGTTTTGTGGTGACAGTCGTCTATACTTTGATTAGAGGGCTTTACAGCGAACTTGCGCGAGGTGACTTGCTCAATGCTGAATTTTAAATCATTAATAATTTTAGTTTACGTTCCTACGTTTCCTATACATTTCACAAACAAATTTTAAAGTTCTCTCACAATTCAGATAGTACTTTAGCAATCTCTATAGCTGCTTGCTGCTGGTCGTTTAGACAGTTTGTTTTTCATTGGCCTTTCTGACGTTTATAACACGCACTATTGAGTTATCCCATTTTCAAGTGAGAAGTTTGTTATAGCACATTCAGACTACAGAGTTATAACATGTTATAGCGCTACACAGAAATCACCATCAAATTTCTGTGTTGCAATTATTTGACAACCGTTATAACATGTTATAACTCTCCAGTCTGGACAGCGTTTTATCCTCACTTTTTTTTTCTTTATTCAGGAGATTTTTAGCCGTAAGCAGTAAACAGCATACGAAAAAAAAAACAGACTAAAAGGATACAAATTAAGAAGAACAAAATACAAAATGAACAAAAAAACAAACCAATAAAAAAACATAGGTCCACTGAAGGAGGTCCTTGGGGCCCCGTCCAGCGGGGATGTTTGGACTGGCCGAAAGAATCCGATTGTTCCTATGTCGCCTTTAATTTTTCTAATAAACGGAAGTCTGGCACTGGACCATTCACTTTCACTCCAGCCAAAAATATTGGTTTGTTGTTGTTAACCTCACTTTTGGAACATCAATAACCGCGCATGTAGAATGTACTAATGTACTATTAGCTGAGTGGTAATCGAAAATGCATGGGTATAATCCTTTGAGAGTGAAAAAACAAAAATAAGTGAGTGCTGAGTTGTAATGTTGCATTGCTTGGGTTGTCAATAACTCAAATGAGTGGCGAATTTAAACATATCAAATGAATGTTAATCAGTGCTGATATTTCATGGGCGTGATATTTGTGATACAAGTGATTTTCACAACACTGGTCCCGCCCATCGTACCCGTCCAGCTTTCGCAACTTTCCGGATACTGGGTTCGCCATAGAGTTGCGCCAGCTCGTGGTTCATTTTTCTCTTCCAAATACCGTTTTCATATACCCCACCAAAGATGGTCCTAAGCAGGCGTCGTTCGTAATCTCCCATTGCTTGCAGGTCCTCCTCGAGCATCATCCATGTCTCATGACCGTAGAGTACTACCGGTCTGATCAGCGTCTTGTGCATGGTACACTTAGTGCGGAGATGAAGTTTATCCGACCTTAGGGTAACTGCGTCTCCGAATTTCTATACTGCAGTTGTTACTTGACGTCACCAATGATCCGAGGTACACAAATTCATCCACCTATCTCCATTTATTATCACACTTCTACCAATGCGAGCCCTGTCGCGCTCGGTTCCTCCAGCTAACAAATACTTTGTCTTCGACGTATTCACCTTTAATCCAATCTTTTCTGCTTCACGTTTCAGCCTGGTGTACTGGTCCGCCACCGCCTGAAACGTTCTTCCGACAATGTCCACGTCGTCAGCGAAGCAGATGAACTGGCTGGACTTATTGAAGATCGTGCCCCGCATGTTAAAGCCCGCACGTTTCATAACGCCGTATAGCGCAATGTTAAACAGGAGACAGGAAAGACCATCGCCTTGTCGAAGTCCTTTGCGTGTTTCAAACGGGTCAAACACCCGATATCTCCACGCAGCACTGTAAACCATCCATCGTAGCCTCAATCAGTCTCGTCAGTTTCCCGGGAAAACCGTTGTCGTCCATAATATTCCATAGCTGCTCACGGTCAATAGTATCGTAAGCGGTTATAAAATCGATGAATAGGTGGTGTGTAGGAACTTAATATTCGTGAAATTTTTGGAGGATCTGTTACAACGGTCGCAACCAATCCTCTGGCACGGCCGTTGGTTCTTGAAGCTGCCGTCAGTGATAATGGTGGCGTTGAAGTTGGAATGATTTTAAGCTTCGGTCATACTTTACCATCATCATGGCTTAGCGATGAGTTTCACCCATCCGAGTATGACCAACCGATAGGACGGTCATTTTTTCTTGAAGCCACCGTGAACTCACTTTCATGCACTTCTTTGTTTTAATTTCATAGAGCGATAGAAACAAAACTGAAAAACACCGCAAGAACAATTGAAAACACTATTCACTTGAAAAAAATTCATCAATACCACAATGTTACCATGGCCGTTCAAACGGAGCTGAAACTCGTAATTTTTACATCAGCTGTCAATAACTGACGTGTAATCGAACCTTAGAGCCAAAAAATCGGCTTCAAGCAAAGTGTTCTTGGATGACTTTTGTGCCACCGGAGTGGTCGCAACGGGAAGATTTGGGCTGTTGTCGATCGCCCGTCCACAAAACCGGCTTGATAACTGCTCCACAAATCTGCTTGCTAGCGGCGATAGACGGCGGAAGATGATCTGAGAAAGCACTTTGTAGGCTGTGTTGAGAATGGTGATCGCTCGGTAGTTCTCACATTCTAACTTGTCATCCTTCTTCCACTCCTCCGGCAGCTGATGTGTATCCCAGATCCTGATTATCAGTCGGTGCAGACAAGTTGCCAACTTTTCCGGGCCCATTTTGATAAATTCCGCTCCGATACCATCCTAAACTGTCGGATAGCATCCTTAACTTCACTTATCGTGGGAGTTGTTACTTACTTCGTCCGCCGCACCGATGAAGCCGTTCCTCCTGCTGTCTTGGCTCTCCACCTCGGTGCCATTAAGGTGTTCATCGTAGAGCTGCTTCCACCTTTCGATCACCGCACGTTCGTCCGTCAAGATACCTCCATCTTTATCCCGACACATTTCGGTTCGCGGCACAAAGCTTTTACGGGATCCGTTGAGTTTCTTGTAGAACTTGCGGGTCTGTTGTGAACGATACAGCTGACGCTTCTTATCCCGGAAAATGTGAGTTTGCTGTCTTCGCTTCTGTTTAGATCGCTCCACATTTTGACGGGTACCTTGCTGCAGCATCATCACTCGCGCTGCATCCTTCTCGTCAAACCAATCGTTTCGTCGATTTCGTTCCACAAACCCAATGGCACCTTCTGCTGCGCTGTTAATGACTGCTTTTACACTATCCCAGCAGTCTTCAAGAGGGGCTTCGATCAGCTCTCCTTCATTCGGCAGCGCTGCTTCAGGGTTTTGCCCGTAGTCAGTTACAACTTCGGGTAACTTGAGTCGTTCCAGATTGTACCGTGGCGGGCGTCGGTACCGAATGTTGATCACAACGGAAAGTCTTTGGCGCAATTTTACCATTATAAGGTAGTGGTCCGAATCGGTGTTTGCGCCCGCGATAGGTCCTGATGTCGATGTTATCCGAGAAGTGTCTTCCATCAACGTGGTCGATTTGTGATTCTGTCTGTAGTGGTGGGCGTAAGGTGTACCGATATGGGAGGATGTGCTGACGAAATCTATTAGTCTGATGCCGTTGTCGTTCGTGAACACAGTGACTGGCTTACCCGAGCTTCTCCTAATTTGTTTCAATTGTCTATGATCTCGCAATATTAAAAAAATTCAGAGGTTTAAATAAAAACTCTAGTTTCAATATCAAGATGTCGAAAATGGTCTAGCTCTAGAGATTTCAAAGACTTGAATTTTGAAAAATCTTTTAACATCGAAAAATACTGTAGGCTACCTTGGTGAAACTCCTCAAACCCACTGGAGGTTTTAAAACACTCTTGTCGTGCGAGTTTAGCCAGCCCTTACCTCGAGTGAGTGGCGGCAGGAATATGGAAGAAAAACTCCTCGAGATAGAGGAAGAGTGAACTTCAGCGAGAGGATGAATTGACGTGAGGTGTATTTCGAGGCTCCGAATGACTTTTTTGTTCGACGCATGAAGCTCAGAGTTCACCCAGAGTGAGAGTAAGAGAGTGAATGGCAGTAAACCTCAGTTTCATTTTATCGCCCTTCGCTCACAAACTCTGAGGCTCAGTGGAATGATTTGGTAGTAGGCATTCTACTCCTCAGAAAAATGCTACGCTCGGCTCATTTCAAACTCGCGAGCGAGGCTACATCAAGCCTGACGGTAGTGAGTGGCTTATGCTAATTTCTAAGTCCATCAAATTGTAATTTTTACAAGCCCAGATTAAAAAAAAATCTAAGATAATGATATCTTTTCTATGTTTCAGAACATCCATTCTTACATATAGAACATTATTCCAGTCTTTCTTAATTTGTTTGTTTTAGAGATCACGAATTTTTAAGTCCTAGCATTTAAACAAAATGTCCAATATCTCAATTTTTTCCCAGAATCTTATACATTTTTTCAAGATTGTGATTTTAATTCATAAAATTTTATCCATGATCTTTCCAAGTGGGAAAATTTTCCTCGTTCTAAAATAATGAGAATTTGTCTTAGAATACGATCTAGAACAGTTGTCTAGCTTCCAGAGTTTTGAACACTTGTCTATGTTTAAAGTCCTACAAGAGATTATATATGCGAGATCCTTAAAATTGCTGATCTTAAAATTGTCAAAATTTGTCCGACACTGAACATTTTCCTCAAGTTCAATATTTCCTAATAAAGTTCAATCTTTCACTCCCAAAAATTCATTCCAATAACCGCGCGATCGGAACCTAAATTAAACTTAAATATCGAGGCAGAAAAATGAGTATTGAGTGAGGAAATGGAGGTTAGAAATGCTCTTGATTATTCATGGGATCCTTTAACCATTTGTTGAATCGATTAATATGTCAATTTAATAAGAATCCGAAGCTACTGAACAAAGTATGATAAATGTTGCAAGAATTGAATCCGTTTAGGGAGAACACCGAATCACTGTCCATAGAGTGAGAGTTTCGTTTTCAACAGTAAATATTATGCAACGAGAGCATCGTAACACGACGCCAGACCATTATCAAAATTATCAAATAACGAAACTTTTCGTACTTGACGACTCGTCGGTTCAATGTATCGAACCATATACATGGAACATCATATTCAACAGGCCATTTTATTATGCAGAGTATCAGTACATTGAGCATGAGCTGTGTTTACAAAATTGACCATGGTGGCCAATTTCCCGTTTCCTACTCCACCGCCGTGAAAAGTCATCAAACTCATAGGCCACCCCGAGCGGGAGAAAGAGCTCGAGTGCATGTGTGTGAACTTGAGCAAAACCCCCAGTTTTTTTCTGTCCATATTACATCAAACGAGAGAAATTTCTGCTTAAATAAGTTTTTCCGAAATTATCGCTCTTTCCACTTGCGTGGCGTCGGGCAATAACAATAACAACGATACAGTACCATCAATAATAGCAAACAGAAAGTTTGCTTGTGCAGAGACCACATCGACCACGATGGTGGTTGGTTGTTGTATGAATCGATTACGACGACGGCGGCGACGTCCTCGTCGTCATGTATAGCGTCAGCAACAGGAGGCACAATACAAAATAATAATAAAATCGAGAGTTTGCTAAATAATTTTCCTCGCATGGTTTTCCTCCTTCTTCGGTTCCATGGCAAATTGCCGAATGGGTTATTACTATATGGTTGATGGTATAATCAACAGGTAGATGAACCAAACGACCCCGGGCCGGACTGTCGTGGATATTTTTGGTGAACTGTGGTCGGAATCATCTCTTCTAGGAGTTTTCAAGTGAAAACACTTTGTTTCTCTTGACAAAATCAGGTTCTGAAATGAGTTCAAAATGTTACAACTGAATTTTTGGATTGATTGAGTAATGTCAAATTTCTCTACTTCGCAACAACTTCCATATTTTAACTTTTTTATAAACTTCATCCAAAACCTCATATAAAATTCAAACTAATTCCCCGTTCACATTACAGCGTATATCACGTGATATAGGCTGTCTTGCAATGAGCACTCATACATCTAGTTTTCACTGGAAATCCTGAAAACAAAATAAAAAATAATAATAAAACGTTATCTCGTGTTACAAAATCAAATTAGCTGAAACTCTCAAAGAGAAGTTTTCTCACCTAAAGGCATAAATCTAGGGATTAGCCCATTGATTATTTTTGTACAGGCTCAATCGAATAAACTTTACAGAGCCAAGTTATCTTTTGCGTTATACATACTTAATCTTAATCTTAATTCTAGAGTTACAGGAATTGAACCGAATTCTCGCGGTCGTCTCGAGGTTAGTGGAGATTTACAATTTTATGGATGGACAGATTTGAAATATTTACGATACAAATATTTCATTAATCCTAAAACATGAACTTATATCTTGATATCAGCAGTGTAACGAGCAGTGTAATAACACGATTATTACAAAAACAACCATAAAAAAAACCACCCACACAAAATACAAGCTTAACACATTAGGTTGTCTACCTCGATCCCGAAGGGAATCGCATGCTCAGATCTGACCACCCAACGATGCTCAGCACAAAACCAAATAATGTGATCTGCGTCCTGGTAACCTTGTCCACATTCACAAGCTAGGCTTTTGTACGGACGATCTTGGATCGAAACACAAAAGATAGATTATTTTGGTTTGATTAATCGATCTCAAACACGTCAAAAATCGACTGGATCGATACTATCCATTCGAGTTTAGTTTCGATCCAAAAAAAAATTAGTGCATTTGCAATTCAATATTAATTTTGTTTGTCTTCACCTGGATTCTGCAAACAACCAGTGTGACAGTTCAGTAGAAAAAATCACTTCTTATGACATATTTCAGGTTTATCAGTCCTCTACTATGTCAGAACTGGATCGCCATGGGGGCATATCGGCAGAATTACAAAATTTCTTGCATCAGCCTGTTTTCCCACGTTCTGTGTATCTTTTTCAAGCATGGGAGAAAATCCGTAGTGAATATCCCCATGTATACCCCATTGCTCAAGACTATTTATCAAGAATGGTAACAAGTGTTCCGTCAGAGAGGTTACTCTAAAACTGGTGACAGCACACATAATCGATATCGGCTCAATGCAAAACGCATAACTCAATTAGCTTTCTTGGGATCCCTCTCGGATGAGTTTTGAGATATGTGAATTAATTACTTTTCGTACTTACCTCCTTTTACACTCCGACCGTCTAAATGTTTTGTTTCATATGTTTATCTTTCGTTTTTAAATCGTTCATTTAACACCAATAAAACGAATATTATAGCCTGTTAAATCACTCCCCTAATCAAGTATCCTGAGCAAAAACATCCACATGTCAAATGAAATCAAAATAGTCATGTACTATATACTCTTATCATGTATTTATTTCTGAATGATATCAATCATCACACTAAATGGCTATTATAAGTGAAATGTCATAACAAGATAGCTTATGTAACGTAATATCAACTTTAGACTGAACTTGGCGTTAATCTGCACCAACTTTCCTACGATCCGTTATATTTGAAACATTTTTGTGCTATTTTGAAAAATTAATCGATTCAAAATCATTGATTAAATCGGTGAACCGATTATTTTCAAAAAAATGAATCGATTCACTAAGATCGATTCTTGCCTCAAGATCGCTCAATGCTAAGTACACACTTAATTTTGTTTGCCGAATCTAGGTATTTTTTGTCGAGATAGGGACAGGAAATTGTGAAATACCTATTTTAATTTTCCCCATTTAATTCATTAAATGTCCACAGTGGCATGCTTTACTATTTATTTTTAATTAAGTCATTTTTTAGTAACTTGGTCACTTACTTGAACTTTTATCATAATAGTCGTTCTTCCCCTTTTCCAAACTTGTTTTATTTGTATTATCCTCTATCATCTGTTATGTCTGAATAGTTTTGTTTTCTGGAGCCACTTGCCTTAGTACACCGCTCTACAAATTTATTTACATTTCTGCACTATCTAGCGCCCACCTACGTTACGAAATATTGCGTAAATCGTAAATATTGCATACAAACATTGTAGCAAAAATTTAAAATAAATTAGGTAACAAATTGTATGCTACCTGGGTATCACAATGTGTGGTACAGCTTCATTATTTCTATCGCTTATTAGGCACTAACCAATTTTGATTAAAGGCTTGTTAAGTAATATTCAGAATAGAGCTATTCAAAGCATGGAGTTGTGAGCTAAAAATCACAAAATTTTCATCGAAGCTCATCTTTACACGAGAAACAAGAATCTTCTTTGGCCTGAACTGAAATATTCAACAATGGATCTCAATCAAAGCCCCCCAGCCACCTCACTGGTCGACAGGGTTTCCTTCGGGCTGAAGATAACAAGAGAATAAAAGACAGGAACCAATACCGAAAAGTGAACAAAGGCACACACAGCCCAACCACAGCATAGTAGCATCATCGGGGTGGAACACCACACAAAATGAACATAAATTATTCAACAATGTCGAACATTGTTGCTGGTGGAATTCAGTTGCTCTCGGGACCAGTGCAGCAGTGGGATCCGACGTGTGAGCATGAACATTTCACCCGCCCCGTGATGACCGGTTTCGTTGCTAAGGTCACCGATATCGCGGCACACTCTCGTTCACTGTTTGCCTTTGGGTGTCGAGTGACAATTTAAATCCATTTGAACCAATTTGCTGAACCCCGAATGGGCCCTCGGTCAAACGGATGCTGCGGAATGCTACTGCTCTGCTGCTGTTGCTCCCAGTGCACAAGTATGTGGACCTGAATGTGTGAAACGAATCCTATGTGTAAATACATAAAAGTGATTGTGTGACCGCGCGTACTTACACCTACCTACATACATATTTACCCAACTGTGTGTATATTCGGGGCTGCGTGTGCCTTTAGGTTTCGATTTACTTTTTGCGGAGGATTATCATTGAGACCACGTTAAACTCCCCTTTATCCGGCTGCAGTGCACTCGCGAATCTCACGCGAGCAAAAGCCATATAACCGATGGAATGTTGTTGATAAATGCGGGTTATGCAGCGCGGCAAGGGGGATGATAGATTGGTAAACAGTGCAAGGGTGATATGCAGTGATATGAAGATCATTCGTATGATGGAGTTGTTAGTGTCGGGGCAACCCCTTTTGGGATACATTCGATTGGCATAAAAGTCATTTGGCATTATGGACGTTTGGCATAACACAAGGGAAACGTTTAAAGTTTAGCAATTCGGGAGTATTTCATCATTCGGAGTTGTGGTATTCAGTGTAATAGATTTATCCCGAGTAGAACATCTAAAATTTCTATTAGATTGATTGATATAAGAGGTACAATATAACACATTTAGTTTTTCTTTTTTATGGCGCTCTCAGTCTAGGGTACTCTAAACGGTTAGTTGTACATTGCTCATTGCCCCAACATATCATATCAATAGTAAATTATGCTGTGATAGCAGAATAAGCTATTAACATCTGATAGTGCACAACTTCCCTAATAAAAATACCATACACTAACGCTAACCAAAATATTGGAACTATTCCGCGAATGGTTTGGATGATACTCTGAACACGTCGTTAAGCAAATAACCATACAAATTTTATTAGGGCTACCAATCAAATAATATTATATTGATAGTAAAATTTGATAATTTGCTATTCCCCTCTACCCGAGATTCGTCCAAAAGTAGTCTGGGTGGAAGCAGAACGACAGCAACACTTGTCACAAATAACATTAAGATATCTAACCACAGTTTTTTTTCTTGATTTGTTTTCCGTCGATCTTGTTTTCTGTACTGAATACCAATACTACCGAAGCCAGGGAGGCAGCTCCCACACCGGGACCCTACCTATCAATCGCTATCAGTTTCCGGTCAAACTGTTCGTTGCCGTCTCGTAGCACAGGGGTTGAATAGCAAAGCTGCCCGGAAGCTTCAAGGTAAACAAAGCCAAACGGCTTAAGTTTGCTAAGGAGCATGCTGATAAGCCCCTAGAGTTCTGGAAAACGGTTCTCTGGACGGATGAATCAAAATTCGAGCTGTTTAACCAGAAGCGGCGAGTTCGTGTTCGTGGTCCAGATCGGGTGAGGAGCTTCAGGAGCACCACATCCAAGGCACGGTGCAGCATGGAGGAGGAAATGTGACGGTCGGGGGGTGTTCTTCGCGGGGTGGAGGGGCAAGCCTCGTGAAAATCAACGGGATAATGATGGCAGATTCCTACATCAACTACCTCCGGGAACATCTTAAGGTTTCGCTGAACTAGACGGGTCTTGAAGAGAAGCTCATATTTCAGCAGGACAACGACCCGAAGCATACTGCCAAGAATACCAAGTCTTTCTTCCGGTCTTGTCGGATCAAACCGCTGGTATGGCCTCCACAAAGTCCGGATCTCAACCCTATCGAGAATTTGTGAGTGATTCTCGTTGCCAGGGTTGACAAAACTGGTGTTACCAATCTAGATCAACAATTGAAATAGGAGGAACAACCAAACGTAAACAATGGCTTTAAACGCAAATTCCTCGAGAATCAAAGCACATCCAAACAACCTAACACCATCATCTGATAGAGCAAACTTCCTTTATCGAATGGCAATGTTAGTTTGCGTGGGAGTGTAGTGATTCTCGAGAATTTTGTGTTTAAAGCCATTGTTTATGTTTGGTTGTTCCGCCTATTTCAATTGTTGGTCTAGTAATAAAAATAACTATTTTGAAACCCTGGAGCGCGCCTTCGAAGAGCTAGATCCACAGCACCTAAAGAACATAGTGGAGAGCATGCCGAAGCTCCTGCATCAGGTCCTCAAGGCGATTTTAATTATTAAATATTAATATTTTTTTTTTAGTATTCCATAAATGAATCTTCAAAAAAATACTATTAATAAGATATCAGAAAAGACTAGGGTGTTTTTAAATTTGAAATAAATAAATGAGAGAAATTCAATAAATGATGAGGTGGGCACATTATTTTGCCTATTTGAAGGGGCCGTAGAGTTCTCTGCATCTCTCTTAAGCAGGGCTGTTAGTCGTTAACGTCAGTGTTAACGTCTTTAATGGGAATTTACCGTCATTAACAACCCTTCTCCTAAGTTAGTGTTCAACTAACAATCCTTCCCATCCTCAGCAGTTGCAATGACGTGGGCAGGACAGTTCTTGATTGTTGGAGATAGTGCTACTTCCATCCAAGAGGCCGAGATCAATCCCAAAAGCTCGGTCAATACGTTAACGGAGAAGGTGAAAATACCCTCAAACAATGGTCTAGGATTTGCACCACCTACGAATTTTTGCAACATGCTTAATGCGAATGCTAATACGAAAGTAACATTGACAGATTGTCTTGGTCGATATTCTTTTCGCATCCCCACGTCCATGTAGTCGCATCCAGCTATTTTCAACGTACTGTTTTATGAAAGAAGCTATTATCTTAGAGAATCGATCAAAGTTACTTAGGACCTTATGCATTGTTAAGGTTGATTTCACTATTATTGTGATTATTATAACAGACGCCAGCATTAATCAGGATCAGTGGCGTTTCCTTAACCTCAATCTACCTGTGCACCAACTCTCAAAACATAAACAATTATCAAAATATTACTTGCAATGTATAAATATCGAGTAAACTAGAAGATTAAGTGTATTTTTAAACGGATTCGAGTATGAATATGGCATTATATCTGGTTTTGAAAGTTGGTGCACAGGTAAAAAGTGAGGTTACGGGACCGCCACTGATCAGGATACTGATTGAGGTTAAAAAAAATGATAGAAACTTAGCAACTGCAACTTCGATAGCTTATCGAAAACATTGTGTTTGTCAACCCATATTCAGCCTTTTTGTCCTATTTTTTCTTTATTATAGTGACTTTTACTGCCGCTCTTCGCAAATCGGTCCCATTTGCATTTTTGTCAAAACTAAATTTTGAAATGTTAATGGTAATCCATATTTTTATAATACTGAATAAGCTCAATAACTTTGTTTTGAAAATGTTTGGAAAAAACAGCCAAACGAGTGTCCAATTACAAAGCAAATTTAAAACACATTTTTCTCGGCTTGCTGATTTTTGTGCTATGGGACGGACTTTTCATGAGCGGCAGTTTAACCCTGAGGACCTAATGCATTTGATATTACTCCCATTTCATCAGTTCTGGCTGATCTTGATACAACATACTCCAATCGATCTGAAATTCTTTCTAGTTTCTAGAAGTTGTGCATAATTTTGGGCTAACTTAGAAAAAAAAAGTACTTTTTTCCTCACCCCATTAGTTTACTTATTTTTAAATTAGACCAAAATTATGCTCATCATTCAAAAACTAGAACGTCGCCGAATGGTGATGCGGTCGGATATTCGGTACCTAAACATCTCTAGTAGGTACAAACTTACACCTATTGATGCAAAGCGGTGCATACCATCCTGAATGGGGGCTAACGGGAAATCATGCAATAAGCAAAAAAAAAACCTCGATACTAAATACTTGTACTTGTTCTCTTTGCAGGAGACCCACAGAGCAAGTGGCACCCACGGCATCAGCAGCAGCAGCAACAGCAGAGGGCACCTAGCAAACATATGTTCGACTAGAAGCTTATATCAGCGGCCACCGGGTGCGCGCGTACCGTATAATGTGTATCTCTTGCTAACGACCAGTGATGTGAATGATGATGATGATCCAGAAACTGCAGCAATGATGTAGAACGTGAATTTGCAAAAATAAAAAAAAGAGTGTGCATATCTCTTAAAGTGCAGCAGCAGCCGCAGCATCAAGTAGTGCAGTCAGCAAGTGATATCGTATCGTGATATCGTGGTTACGCTTGTGTGCGTCCAGTGTCTGTGTGTGACTAGTGAAAATAAAGGCAAAATATCTACACCAGCCAACGGCGAAAGGCAGAACCAGTTTTTCTCCTCCTGCATTATCAATTTTCTTCTCGCGTGTGCAGTAATATATATATATACATGTTTTGTGTTGCATTTTATCTTCCGAAACACGCGTCTTGTGCTTGTTCCGCGTATGCAAGAGTGTTTTATCCCGATATCTCAGTGTGTTAGTGGCTGGGTGTACGTGTGACGTGAAGGGAGGCCTTTGTTTGCTATCAGCCCCGTGGTTACATATCCTCACATCTCCTGCTATCGAATGCGAGAAAACACGGCAATAAATGACTGATCGAAAATTGCCAATTAGTCTGTCGGACCACAGCGAGTTCGGAATCAATCACGGATCTGCGGCCATCATCGGTGGTGGCGGGGTCATTGGCAGCGGCAGCATTGTTGGCCTCGGAGTGGGAGTCGGCGGTTTGTCAGGTCTAGGAGGAATTGGAATCTGCGGAGCAACAACGGTAGCGGCGTCGGTGACCGGAGGTGGCAGCAGCGGGAATGTCAGCAACAAGCATGCCATCGCACGTCTGAAGCACACCAATTCCGTAAGTAGCTTCTCTGTTTCTTTTCATTCACTCGAGAGTTTCCATTACACATGACCGAGACTCGACCAGTTTGACTTCCATCGCAGCAACAACAGCAGCGGCGGTAGTACGACGTAGATGGTGGTGTAACAGTGGAAATTTAATAACGTGCCTGTTTCTGACTGACTTTGAGACGATGCAATAGTTTTGCTCTTCTTTCCACTTACTATATGCATACTTTCCTCCCAATATTGCACTCGCTGCTGCCGTTGCTGAATGGAAGCTCACAATTGCGAAGGTTTCGCTGGCAGCCGTAGGAGCTAGCTGTGCCCTCTTCTTATTGACAACAGGAGACAGCGGCAGAAGCCGCGATTGCGAGCATGCAACGCATGGAATTCTAGAAATGCCTTTCTCGCGCCTTACCTCGACTAGGGCAGTCGTGTGACCTTTGCATTCTTCGTACCAGTTTCACTGCATTTATGTCTACACCACATGGGTTGAGTTTTACAGCGGTAGGATTTGAGCACTCAACCAATCTACTAAAAATGTACACAAAATGAAGTTTAATGAAGTTGGTGTTTTCGAAGAAGTTTTTAGTTAGGTAAATACGCATTTGATAGTCGTTCATATATTAAGATGCTTACAACGCACATTTTTTTTTTTACCTTTTGAGTGACATTTGGCGATATTGAAATGTTGTGCAAAGTTGTAGAACTGATCATTTCCATAAACTTTTCTGAAGATACTAATTTACTAAGTTGTCATTTTAGTTGAGATATTAAGCATTTTTCATTGAAGTCCCTGGAAATCGATCTCTTATGATCGATTTTCTTCTACTAAGACACACAACTACACTGAAGTCTTTTTTACACGGTTTGTCGCGATTTACACGGTACATTTTTAACGATTTCTCGACAACGATACAACCTATCGACTTGATTCCAATCACATTATCCGTTTCAAGCTATAGGTAATCGAATTGCATACTCGAGGGGGGCGACACATCTAAATATCAAATTTAGATGCTCAATAAATCTCACACTAGCGAATAAATCTTCGAAAAATCTTCTTTCATTTCTCGCATTTACTTGCATCGCGCATCATCTTTTTGCAGGAAATCTTTAAAATCGTGATAAATCTACTTTCTATCTACTCAGCGTACGCACAGCTAGCCACAGCAAAAGATAATATTTCCTGCATCGTAGAGAGTCGTCCCCCTCGGGCATACTTGAAAAAAAAAAATCACAATTTTTGGTATAAATACAGAAAATATGTCTATATGGACCATAGCATGCTATAATTACAAATGGCATCAAAATCCGATTTTTTAAAAACATTTAAACATGTGAAAAATAAAAATCTCGGTAGGTTTTTTTTTAAACGGCTTTTTTTACACGGTACATATCCCCCGTGTAAAAAAAGACTTGAGTGTACATAGCTTTGTACAAGACAACAAAGCGGTATCTAGAAATTCTGGCAAGATACAACGTTTATTTGATCAATACAATAATAAATTCAAATACACATTATCAGCAATTGGGTTCTTTAATTTTGAAAAATGTATCGGTTTTTATACATCATCTGAAAGAGCTTCATTTTCTGAGCACAGCGATATTTTTTTCGAACCCACACACTTTCATCGCGGTTGTCAAATCAAGATTTAAAGCAAAATAATCGCTTCACTGTTTGACACTAAACTAACAAACTGACAGCTCGCTCCCATGCAAAGTGAAACCGAGGGGCGTTAACAAGGTGATTTTTGCAAATGTAATCGTACTTATTTAAAATAGTTCCAGTGTACCGACATTAATGAAAATTTTGGATTGGGATGCATTTTTAATGCAGATTACGAATATGCATTTACCTCAATACCATTAAAGAACCCAATTAAAACATTCACAGATCGGCTCTATCTACCCATAATCGCATATCAGTCCCATCTTTGCTTGATTTCCTATCCATATGGGACTGATATGCGATTACGGCCAGATAGCAGGGCTGGTAGCAGGTCACTTTTTAGTGACTTGGTCACTATTTTGAAGCCAGTCACTAAAAAGTTACTTTTTACACCAAAAAGTCACTAAAGTCACTATTTCCCTAAAAATAGTCACTTTTTCACTACTAAAATAAAGCGAAAAAAAATTGAAAATTTTAACCAGGGTGACCAGTGTGAACCACAAAACTTTGGAACACCAGGAAAACTATTGGGAAATGCCTACAATTTCGATTAAATAAAATCGGGAAAAATATACCTCCTTTCCCAAAAAATAAATTGTAAACCTTCCATCAAACTTTCCATCTGTGATGGATTTTCAAAAGTCTTTCAAGGATGATTGAGAACTTTTAAAAGTCCAAAGTAAATTTTAAGAGAATTTTAAAGGATTCTAGGGATGACACCAAGGTATATCAGAGAAGAATACCAAAGTACAGACTACGAAAGTCTTATGTAAAATTAAGTGCTCTGAGGCCCGTTTCTTCTTCTCCGCTTAAATATTAAGCCAGGTTTACCTATATAGTTAAACTTGGCTTAACACATACGAGCGTCACTTTTGATTATTGTTTAGATTATTAGAGACGCAAAAGTCAGCTCCGAAACAATTTTGGGAATAATTCTAATATAATTGTGAGTGCATTTTAACGAGAGTTCTGAGAAGAATTCGATGATAATTGAATGAGGATTCCAGGTACAATTCTAATAAGAATTCGAAATTAGCTCTGAAATTTTGCTTAAGGGGGCTCTGATGATAATTCCATGAAAATCCCGTGAACTCCAAAGATGGTCGCTGCGGATAGGTCTAAAAGAATTCTGGGGTGATTTGTGACGATACTTGCAAGCGAATTCTAAAGAGTTCGAAATAAATTCCGAGAAGAATTCCAATGGAATCGAATTTTGAGAATTCAATCCCAAAGGAATTCTGGGAAGAGTTTCAATGTTTGTGATGGATTTTTGTTTTGAGAATTCTGAGAAATACTATGGGGATGGGATTCTGATTGAATGCAAGGGAGAAGTCCAAGATTATTCTAAGCAGAAATTTATGACATGGAAATTCTAAGCATGGATTTATGGAAGGAGCCTTCAGGTAGTTCCTAGAAGAATCAATTAAAAATCGAAAATAATCTGCTTTAACTAATCATGTGTTATTACTTCATGCGTGAATTTAACGATTTACATAGTCGGAGATGCTTAACTTCAAATATCAGACTTAAAGTGGAAATTTTATACGATCGATTAGGAGGGTCAATTATACAATAGTACGGCAGTGTGAAAATTGTATATACAAAGAAGAATGCGAGCAAAGGCCAATTTTGAGGAAGGTACGAATCGGGTAGATGTTTACGTCAGATGGCGACTTGAGTGTGAAACAATCGATAGAACTGTTTCCGCACATCAGAGGTACATGGGCAAATCGGCGATCATCCCTTTTATCAGTGGTGGCAGGGGGAAACACCCCTCACCAGCCCTCATTAACGGATGAGCTTGGTAAAGGAGGTGCTCTACCCTATTCGTACCTTCCTCAAAATTGCCCCTTGTTCGTTTTCTACTTTCTGTATACAAATTTCACACTGCCACACTATAACGGAACTATAAGCTCTTGACTTTCATCTCCTCATCTATCGTATAAAATGTCCACTTTAATTGTGATATTTGATGTAAATTATTCCCAACTACGAAAATAATCTATTTCCAAGAATATTGTTGATTGTTCTGCAAAGAATTTGTAAACTATGTTTGTAAAAGCTTATGTGCCTCTAAGTTTAAGGGAAAGTTTTAGAGATCATTCTGAATAAATTCTCTGAAAAGTTCTTAGCAAATTATCAAAGTTATCTAGCTAGATATATCAAATATTTAAAGATTTCGACCGCAGAATAAAATTCAAGATCATAAAAAATGGGAATTACTATTTGCTAGTCATCATGTACTACGTAAGCAAAAGTAAATTATTCAAATCACTTCAAATGCTCTTCACAGGAGATTCTGTTGTGAGATTCGATTACATTAGAGGAATTTATGAAATTTGATTTTAAGTTCCATGACATATCAAACTGTGTTTGAATTTCTAAGTAACCATATAAATGGTTTCTTATTTAGTATTTACAAGTCACTATTTGGTCACTATTTCCGTAATTTTAGTCACTAAAGTCACTACTATTATATCGCATCAGCACTACCAGCCCTGAGATAGGTAGATATCAAGGAACAAAATGGTACGTACTGCAATCTCCAGTGGACAAAGCGGTACAACTAAACTATAGCTGAATTCAGGATGGTTGGTTGGTTGTCTTTATTAAGGTGATTCCTTCTAGAGTCCACAAATGGCCGTCACCTAGGCTATACATGCACTTCCATTTCGAATTTTCAATTACACAAATCTCGGAAATCAGTACCCATATCATTTGAAATTGCTACTTCATGTATGCTGCAGTGCAGCAAACATGGAGTAACAATTTGAATGTTGCACGTGTCGTAAAAGCTGATATTTGTGCACTTAAAGTTTCGAAGTGGTCACGAGAATAAGGATGTCACAGCGAATCACCTTAAGGAGATTTCCAGTTCTAGTTCATCTCCGGAAATTCAGGCAAATTTAGGTACTTTTGCACAAATGCATCAATAAATGACCTAAATCAATAGAAATTCCAAGGGGTAATCAACTATGTTCACTCTGCCGAAACACATCACGACAAACTGCTTGACACGCTAGGGCACAAATTGACAAGAATGAGACTGAATATATTATAAAACGGCATCACGGTTTTTTACTGACAATTTTCCAATAGTTGCTAAGGTTTTGCACTTTATTGGTAGTCGCTGATCTTCGCTTCAAGATGAATTTAATAAATCCATCGGACTAGACGATCGTATCCCGGATTAGAAGTCAAACCTGTATGACTTTGCTCGGATCGCTCCTGCAGCCAGTACTTCGCCTAATTCCCTGCAAGAGTTGTTAAAGTGTGGTGATAAATAGCAGTGCCGAGATCATAACCAGCAACAGCAATCACTAGATCATCCTCAGGGTCATCCACTTTTGCAGCCAACGTGATTGCAACAATTGCTTGTCGTTTCCGGTAGCGACAATATCAGAAATCACGGTTTACATGGGTCAATTCCACAGGCACGGTGGCCAAATACATGGTGTCATACAAATCCATGCTTGGCATGCACAGTTGTACACACCAGCTACTCATTTGTTAATAACTTTTCACTCAGTTGTTGAAATTGAGTGTTATTTAAAGTAATTGATAGATTAGGATCATAGTTTGCAAAGAGTATGTACATCTTATAATTTGAATCAACACCAATGAATTTTTACACTTACAGTCTGAGATGTGCAGCGAGCATTTCTCACTTCATTTTTGCAACGCAAAATCAAATACAGTTTATTACTAGAATTAAAATATCATTTTTTTTTACGTATCTATAAGAAGCTTAACTAAACTCTATTCTATCTACTGCTTCAAACAGAATTATGTTTCGTCAACTTTGTGCAAAGTTATTAGCAAATGAGCAGTTTGTGAGCAAAACTGTGTATGCCAAGCATGTACAAATCATCCTCCTCGGATGAGCGATCATAGCCACCGGTAGCTCATCCTGTTTATGATACCCTATTGTGCAGACTGCGACATATTAGATAGGCTTTCTTTAAACATTGTTTTGTGTTTTATTCGTCTAAGAATACAGGAATACCTCAATATAAAGTAACTGTTACTTTGACTTCCATCGGCGATATATCACAAATAACAATTCCAATTTGAGAATAAACAATAGATGGAGGATTGTCTCATGTCTTCGATGGTGTTATTACATTGCTTGATTTAATGGCTGTTAGCTAGAAATCAGCGAGTCAAAAGTGACAGTTACGTTACTTCAAACCCGATCCTTAACCCCTTCGAATCTTTCTTTTGGCATACAACAGAATCACATTCGACACCTCAAAGTTGTTCACCTCGAGGAAATCGTTAAACTTTTTCTTCAAAATCCCTGCTAACATTCATATAGCCGTCCTCCGCTTGCAGCCGATTGAACAGTTCCACCTCCACCTCGCAGTTGTTATCGTTGTTGTACTGTTCCACAGTCAACGCCACGGATGAAAAACCACATCCAGCTTTCCGGAATCCATCCGACGGAGTATAGCTAAGGAACCGACATGCACCAGGGCTACAATCAGTCTTCTTGGAACAGATTTGGTTTGGTTTGCTTATTCTGGTGAAATTTCCGTGCTGCAGCAGTGATTTTAGGCTGCATATATAACATTATTTTTATCACGCTTCGTTTTCTTTCACTATCACACATTAACAATCACAATAAAGTCATTCAATCTTCAGGGTTGCCAAACTCATGGGATACTTGATTGACACGCCTCGGCACAGCGTTTGGCATAGCTTTCGGCACAGCGAAAACTATCGGCACAGATTGAGGTGTGCAGAGTTGATTCCCCCTTGGAGAAATTCGTTTAAAATAAACGGAGTAATCTCAATCTAGATATGTTAAAAATAATTATTTGAGCTTTGGAGTTTTGATCATACAGCATATTTAACGTTTATGAACTATGATGCTTTTTACCATATTATTCAAATATACCTCTATCTTACCACAGTCGCTTTAATAGTCTCGGTAATCCATGTGCCATGAACCATGTGCGGCAGGTTCTGCGATGAGCAGGCAGTTTCTGTCGGCTTTTTTTTCAATATGAACCACAGTGCGCTGTACCGTGCCAGCACCATATTTGACGCGTCCCTAATGATGACGCACTCGTCTAATCTTTATCGAATCTCGATTTTGACAAGATATTTTTTTAAAAGTTGTTACATCAACATCCCTACAGCACAGGAACTAACACTTGCAGAAGTAACATTTCAAAAATAATTATTGAAAATAGTCAAACATTATTGAGTGCGTCGATTTAGGAACCGATTCGAATATGGTGCCTCCACGGTAGGCTCATTCTGGTATGAAATGGAAATGGAGAAGTACCTAGACAATTTTACTAAAGGTCATTGATTTTTTTATTGGCTTAAAATATCTCTTCTACTACAAAGTTGAACTTTTACTAGCCTTTCCTATCACTGCTAATAGATGACTATACAATCGCAGCCTCTTATTTGCGTAGACTTAAGCAGCAAATGATAATAAGTCCAGTAATAGGACCTGGATTATAAGTCTGGCCAATTTCGGTTCTACTTGTGGCCAAAACCATAGGCATATGAAATCATTTGCACATCAGTCTCCCAAATAGCACACCTCCGTTGCTACTTGGGAAGATTTTAATGTTTACGTAGTTTATGTGCAGCCCCTAAACGTGCTGCAAAAAGTAAACTGCCTATAACCGCATATCAGTCCCATATGGGGTTTCGTTAATTTTGAGATAACAACGCTAGCAATTGGCATTTACTGTTATATTATGTGATAAAACCTCGGATAAAACTACAAACTTTGATCATGAAAAATGTGAAAGCAACATCAAGTCAGTTTGTCCCATCAAGCAAAATAATCGCATATCAATCTCATACTGAAATTCAATCGTCCATAGTTCAAGTTAGAGTTCTGCTTTTCGAATTGCCCTATTTTTCGCTGATTTAAATAAAAATGATCAATAAATTTACTATGATTTTTCAAATATTTACATAGCAATTGGACTTCGTAACTTTGACGGCCACTTTCTCAATGCCTTCTTTTTCCATATGGGACTGATATGCAATTATAGGCAGTGTATAGCTTAAAACATTTGTTACGGAAATTCGGTTTTAAAAAAATGCTACGAAATACTTACTTGATAATGATTAATTCCTTATAGTCAAATACCTAGCTGTCCTGCCTTTTGTCCTAAAAGTGCTAACCTGGTACCTAGCAACGATGTTCCTTCAGTCACGTAGTCCGCGATATTTCATGCCCCCATGTTCTCGCTGGTGTCCACCTTTGATTTTGCTGCCCTCTCTCCGTGCAGGTGCGCATTGGTCCCGGTCCTGGTGCAGGTGACTTTAAAGTTGATGACGTTGGGGTGGTTCTGTGTTTAACTTATAACATTCCCAGTTTCAGGGTGGCAAATAAATCAGGAAAAGCAGGAAAAAGTTGGGATTTTATTTTCACCCGACACAGCTAACCATACCAAATCAAAATCTTTCCTGCATCGTAGATAGAGTTGTCCCCCTCGGTTTTGTGTACCATGTTCAGGATGACATTTTTTAATCTTCAAAATTACATGTCACATGTATGTATGTAATGTATGTTAGGTAGCTACCATCCCTTCGAAGATCTTATCTTGTAAAGGGTGATACGGTCAAAATTTGGTCAATATCAACTTGACGTATTTCTTTCAATTTTGAATTTAAAAAACCTGAACACCCCTCATTTTGAAGGTGTGTGCGTGTAGAATGTTGCTCCTATTTAGATTTTGGAATTCACTCTTCAGTTGTCAAAATGCCGTCCAAGCAAGAAGAGCAGCGTATCAAAATTTTGCTCGCGCATCGCGAAAATCCGAGCTACTCGCACGCAAAGTTGGCAAAATCGCTAAAAGTTGCCAAATCAACCGTTACAAATGTAATTAAAGTGTTTGGGGAACGTTTGTCGACAGCCAGGAAGTCTGGATCGGGGGGAAATCGAAAACCGGAAGCCGCTGAGACGACAAAGAGAGTTGCCGGTAGTTTCAAGCGAAACCCTAACCTCTCTCTCCGAGATGCCGCAAATAAGCTGGGTGTATCGTCTACAACCGTGCATCGAGCCAAAAAACGAGCCGGACTATCGACTTACAAGAAGGTAGTGACTCCAAATCGCGATGATAAACAAAATACGACGGCCAAAGCGCGATCCCGGAGGCTGTACACGACGATGCTGACGAAGTTTGACTGCGTGGTAATGGACGACGAAACCTACGTCAAAGCCGACTACAAGCAGCTTCCGGGACAGGAGTTTTATACGGCAAAAGGAAGGGGAAAGGTAGCAGATGTTTACAAGCACATGAAACTGTCAAAGTTCGCAAAGCAATATCTGGTTTGGCAAGCCATCTGTACCTGTGGCTTGAAAAGCAGCATTTTCATAGCTTCCGGGACTGTCAACCAAGAAATTTACGTGAAAGAGTGTTTGAATAAACGTCTGCTGCCTTTCCTGAAGAAACACGGTTGTTCCGTACTGTTTTGGCCGGATTTGGCATCTTGCCATTACGGTAAAAAGGCCATGGAGTGGTACGCCGCCAACAACGTGCAGGTGGTTCCCAAGGACAAGAACCCTCCCAACACGCCAGAGCTCCGCCCAATTGAGAAATACTGGGCTATTGTCAAGCGGAACCTAAAGAAGACCAAAAAAACTGCTAAGGGCGAGCAGCAGTTCAAGGCAAACTGGCTTTCTGCGGCGAAGAAGGTGGACAAGGTGGCTGTACAAAATCTGATGGCAGGGGTCAAGCGTAAGGCCCGGCAATTCGGATTTGGAAAAGCGGAAGCCTAACTGAATATTTTTCCTGAATTTTATACTAATTGAACTTGAAAAAGAAATTTAATTTGATTTTTTAAATAAACGATTTCACCGATTTACACGCGTTTTCCCTTGACCAAATTTTGACCGTATCACCCTTTATGCAGCTCCACTTAATAGCTAGATCAATTTGAGCTACCGATCTATATTCACAATATCGCTGTATGAACGGCCAAAACGAAGGAGTGGACCCGTAACCAAAGGCACTTACGCGAAATCCACGAAAATTTAAGAATCTCCTTCCAACGATACGATCCAACAAATCGAATAACGCAATTCGTAATTATTGAGTGCGTCGATTTAAGAACCGCTTCGAATATGGTGCCTCCACGATAAGCTTCCTACAGGATGGTTTGTTAAGAAGGGTGCGTCAATTTCACTGAAACTGTTGGAGTAGAATTCACACCACCACAATCGAATCAGTAGGATAAAGAAAATGATAATGTTTATTCCCTCCTAGACTCCGGTTGTCATACCACTCCAATCGTCCAGTTCCAGGTTAAATGCTCACAATTACATGTTACATATAGTTAAAAAACAGCCTGATTGACATTTGAATGTGAAAAATGCATTAAAACAGTCGCCCGCTGATTAAACCGTTCCCTACCCTAAATGCAGTGGCGTCCCATAACCTCACTTTTAACCTGTGCACCAACTTTCAAAACCAGATTTAAACTCGAATCGGTTGAAAAATACACTTAATCTTCTAGTCTACTCGATATCTATCCTTTGCAACCAATATTTTGATAATTGTTTGTTTTGAGAGTTGGTGCACAGGTAGATTGAGGTTAAGGAAACGCCACTGCCTAAATTAATATATATTTTCTTTCTGTTTCTCATACATTTTTCCAAACTAACTTTAAAATTCTCCCGCAAATCCAAGTCGCAGCCAAATTCTTTCAAATTCGGCACAGTTATTGGAGACCTCAATACAAATTGAAAGAGCAGTACGGAACACAACCATAGAAACTTGACTCACCCTAGTGTACATCCAGTAAGGGAAACCGGGGATTAACGGGAATAGGGGGAAAATACAAATCGTACAAGCAAATATCATACATTCAATCAAAGTGTTTGTTACTTGATGCGTGAAGTTTACGATTACAGAGTTGGGAGGTCTTGATTGAGGTAAATCCACAGCAGGTTTAAGAGTGCGCGTTTAACTTGCTCATATACTGTCAGTAGCAAGTTAAACGCGCAATAGTCCATTCTATGCATTCTATATGATGAATTTACGTTACGGTCGTCCAGCAGATGGAAATGATGTTAAAATGATAATGACGTTTTGCTACCTGTCAAATCGTATGGAATATTTTTTAGTACATCATCACTTTTGTGGTTTTGGATTTCAAACCTAGGTGTCGCATGTACTGGTGCAGTTTCGCGTAGATTCATCAATACGCCTTTTTAATGCACCACCAACGTAGAGTGCGCCACGCGATTTCGAAAAGAAACGTCAACCAAACCGTTTGTTTACATCAGAATAACAATTTTTCGCAACGCAAATTTAAGCATTTTTCATTCAACATCTTGCCAATTTCTATCGGTAATTGTCTTATTGTACGATTTTCCACAGATCTGAACTGATTTGTACCTTAACTATCCACACACAAGAAATCCGGAAGATCATAACCACTAAAGCACTTTTCTAATTTTCCATTTTTCGCAACAAAAATATTCCTGTACACCAGTAGGATGTTTGCAAAACCGTTACAGAATTAAATTTTTCAACTGTAGATTAAGTTTTGGGGCATCTCAGATGAATCAATTTATCAGGAAAAGTAAAAAAGTGTTCCGCTTCCTATGTCTCAAGCGAGGGGGGCGACACATCTAAATCTCAAGTTTAGATGCTCAACAAATCTCACACAAGCGAATCAATCTTCGAAAAATCTTCTTTCATTTGTCACATCTACCTGCATCGAGCATCATCTTTTAGCAGGAAATCTTCAAAATCGTCACCAATCTTCTTTCTATCTACTCAGCGTGCGCGCAGCTAGCCATAGCAAAACACAATCTTTTCTGCATCGTAGATAGAGTCATCCCCTTCGGTCTCAAGGCAAAAATTTCTTCTCACAACACTCTTTTTGACGTTCTCTTATTCACCACCAGGTTGAATCGATCGTTAAGTTCCCTTTAAAAAGGCCTATTGGTGGTCCGAAAGTGAGGATAATAATTGAAGAATCAAAGTGAAGATTGACTCACAGATGGCAGGTGGGTAAAAATGGTAATGATGTTTTGAAATCTTTCAAATTGCATGACATTTTTTTTAGTACATCATCATTTTTTGTAAAAAGCGGTGCTGTGGTGTAGTGGTAAGCGTAATTACCTCTCACCCCAGCAGGCCTGGGTTCAATTCCAGTCGGCACCGCCGGGATGTTCTGAGGCATAACATCTCTAACCACGCCAAAGTAAAAAAAATTCTTTTTTGAAATTGCGGATCTGAAAAATAGGCTTTGCTTTGATTCGCCAATAACAAACAAATATTTTTGACTGAAGCGAAAGTTAGGATAACAAACTTTGCACTTGAAATTGGGATTACGCCAACGTGTACTACCCATAATCCCCCATATCAGTCCCATCTTTGCTTGATTTCCTATCCATATGGGACTGATATGCGGTTATGGGCAGTGTAGGTCCCTCCGCACACCAATCTTAGGTCATCTTTTTTGTCAGTGTGCCGATTGTGCCGGACATATAGAGCAAGCTGCGATTGTTTGTAAAATACCCATCCCGGTAACCCGGTATTTCTGACATCTTGAATGTTTTGGTTTGAAAGGATAAAGTCCTTTTAATATGTTTGCTTATGTCCCACCACATTTGTGTCTGTCAAGGGGGGAACTTGAAATAAGGAGTTAACATAAAACAAGTATATTTCAAATAAATAAATAAACAATCAACCATTATACCGTGTGGACCCATAGCGGATAATTAAAGGTGCCACAGAAGGAAGAAGTGTTAGTTTGTTTACTAAAATTAACTATGACGATTGTATCAACAATTAATACGAAACTAACAATTTTAAACTGGCTCACTACTTGACTAGCCTATTGGTCCCAAGCAAATCGACTAACGTACCCCCTTCTAGCATAAATTCCAGTACTACACTATGTTTGTTTTGATTCGCTATGAAAGTTTGACAGATAAAATGAGGGGTTAGTGGATCTTCCTATATTTCGAGGGGTGAATCGATTAGCTTGGGACCGAAGATAGTACCAGAGCTGAGCCAAAAAGTTAAGCTCGTTTCTTCGGGACCTTCTGGTCTTAGAGTTACCTCTATGATTGTATGTATATGACAAGTTTTGCTATAATCAATCCTCCTCGTGTTTATTCGCGAAATCCAAATCACTTGCGTAGGAAATCAATTTGGCAAGGCATTTGTGACCAGCATACACCTTCTGGTCGTATGAAACAGGTCCAAATATTTCCGAATCCGCCCGTAAACTTTTTTGTTATGAAACTGTTTATGGCAAAATAGTGAACTTTTCATGAAAATTAACGGCAAATAACTAACCAACACTCATTCCGTCTCGCACGCTGAGCCGGTCAAGTCGCATCGGTCTCGTTGTACGACACTAGTTTTTGAGTTTTTGAGTTTTTCCCCACGCGAGGGTTTTTTCTCGCCAAAGTTAGTTGGCATAGTGTTAAGACAACTAGTGCGCGAGTGAGGAAGCCGTTAATCATACGCCGAGCGCTTTGATTACGGTCCAGCTTTAACATCAACATCTGTAAAATCATCATCACTATCGGCCCATTGATAGCAACAACGAAAGCACGTTAAATTGCCTACCGAGGCGAAAGAGGCATACCAGCTGCAAGGCTATCGACCCAACAGCCGTTGGGGAATACAATAGCATCGAACCAGTCATCTGCCGCCTCAGTGCAATAGGTATACCGTGTCGCTTTGTTTTCACCAGTATCGCATCTTCCCGCATGGTCCAGTATTAGATTAGGCTGGGTCATAATTAGGGTGATCCAAAATCTTGTAAATAGTATATATCTATAATTTTTTTTTTCTTGGTTTTTTTTTCTCGTACTATTTTTAAGTAGAGTATAGTTAGGGTGATCCAAATTTTTTTTTTCAGTATATATATATTTTTTTTTCTATTTTTTTTTTCTTGGTTTTTTTTTTTTGTTTCTTTCATATTACTCTTTAGTAGAGTAAAACTATATCATTTTTTTTTTTTGTTTATTTTTGCATTTTTGTTTTTCTATTTTTGATATTATTTGAAATTACTGTAATTATTTGTAAAATATTTACCAAAAACACCATTGCGGCGATATTTAACCGCAATGGATGAAAATGATAAAGGCGGGGGATGGTCGCTTGCCATCTCAGACGACGAAACTCTTAATTCCACCTCACACGAAAGTCTCGAGGAAGTTGTGGAAATGGAAACCCTTGACGTTCCAGTTGACTCGCTCTCCAGCAAAAATACTGGAGCATATTCCAAGAAAAGATATCGCCCACAACCCTCTCCCCCACCATCTCCTCCTCGTCCACCTGCACCCCCCACACCATTGCCCCCGAAAACCTCTGCGCTCCCCCGCCTAAAGGCTTACCCAGAAGCCTCGAAAGGCCCATGGGTTGTTTTTTTCCGGCCCAAACAAAAACCTTTGAACATTCCGAGGATCTCTAAGGATCTAACAACACATTTTTCGGCCGTTACCGATATTTTCAAGGTAACACCAATAAAACTGCGCGTTACCGTTGATGACCGGAAGCAGGCTAACCAAATTGTTGCGTGCGAGCTTTTTTCATTGGAATACCGAGTCTACATACCCAGTAGTGAGGTAGAAATTGAAGGAGTGGTCACCGAAGCGAGTTTGACTAGTGATGATTTCTTGGGTCCCGATTCCTTCGGAATCTTTAAAAACCGTGCCCTGCCGAAGGTGAAGATATTGGACTGCCTTCAAATGCAGTCAGTATCCGTAGTAGGCTCCAAAAAAACGTATTCCTTGTCAAACTCGTTTCGTGTGACCTTTTCGGGTTCAGCGTTACCTCACTACGTCGCTATTGGCAAGGTTCGGCTGCCTGTACGTCTGTTTGTACCTCGGGTAATGAACTGCTCGAAATGTAAGCAACTTGGTCATACATCGGACTACTGCTCGAACAAACCACGCTGCGATCAGTGTGGCGAGCAACATCAAGAGGGCCCTTGCGGTGCTCCTCCAAAATGCGTGTACTGCAAGGAAAGCCTACATACCCTGACTGACTGCCCGAGGTATAAACAGCAGGGAGAAAAACTTAAGCGGTCTCTGCAAGCTCGCTCCAAGAGAACTCTAGCAGAACTCTTGAAGAATACCGCTTCATCTTCTCAGACCACACCAAAAAGCAGTAACACGTTCTCCATTTTGCCAGTTGATGATCTAGACTCTGACTCAGAGGTCGGTGAGGATAGTCCGTTTGTCTTTAAAGGCAATACGAGAAAACGAGCAAAAAAACACACCACCGAAAAGCCTCGTAAGGCCACTCGTACGGACCACCCTTCCCCCTTGGAAAAATCAAGAAGTAACGGAAATTCACCGAAACCCATTCCACCGGGTTATAAACCTTGTAATTATGACAAGAACTTTCCGTCACTTCCAGGATCATCTAAAACCCCAGATGTTCCAGTTTTTCGGCCAGAAAATCAGCTGAATAATCAGCAAGAACATGCTCCCATGTTCACGTTTTCTGGTATTGTGGATAGCTTCTTCAGTATATTCAATGTCTCTGACTCAACGAGGAGCATTATTAATTTAGTGCTGCCAATGGTGAAAACTCTTTTGAAGCAACTAGCTTCTAGGTGGTCCTTCCTTGCATCGATCATATCCTTTGATGGATAATTCTCCGAATGAGGTCGGGGATATGATCTCTGTTCTTCAGTGGAACTGTAGAAGTCTTATGCCAAAACTTGACACATTTAAATTTTTAGTTAACAACTCACTTTCTGATGCATTTGCCCTTTGTGAAACATGGCTCTCTTCAGACAACGATCTTGCTTTCCACGATTTCAACATTATACGCCTTGACCGCGCAGATTCGTATGGAGGGGTGCTTCTGGGGATCAACAAGCTCCATTCCTTCTATAGAATCGATCTGCCTTCAGTGACAGGCATTGAAGTAGTTGCATGTCAGGTTAATATTCGAGGTAAATGCCTCAGTATTGCCTCAGTATATCTTCCACCAAAAACCGCGATCTCTCGTCAAAGTTTCGCGGATATCTGCACGGCTATGCCGGAGCCACGGTTGATCTTGGGAGATTTTAACTCTCACGGTACAGGCTGGGGGGAACTGTACGACGACAACCGCTCAACCTTGATATACGACATGTGCGACTTCTTCAAAATGACAATTCTGAACACCGGGGAAGCAACACGAGTAGCCAAACCTCCAGCAAAAATAAGCAGATTAGACCTCTCACTTTGTTCGAGTTCACTATCGTTGGATTGCTCGTGGAAAGTAATTCAAGATCCCTACGGTAGTGACCATTTGCCAATCAAAATTTCTATTACCAATGGTTCATCTTCTACTCGCTCGGTCGACATCGCGTACGATCTTACGAAAAACATTGACTGGCGAAAATTCGCGTCCGCGGTCCTTGATGCCAGTCAATCGGTTGACGTACTTCCTCCGCTGGACGAGTACTCCTTTCTCGCGCGTGTCATCATCGATTCTGCGCTGCGAGCACAGACGAAACGTGTTCCGGGTGTTTCCGTCCGCAAGCGACCTCCCACCCCGTGGTGGGATAAGGATTGCACCGACGCGAACAGCGAGAAGTCCGCCGCGTTTAAACGCTTCCGCAAACACGGTAAGGTCGGGGATTTCGAGCGGTACACCGACCTCGAGAAAACCTTTAAAGACTTAATTAAAGCAAAAAAACGCGGATACTGGCGTCGGTTCGTCGATGGTTTGTCGCGAGAGACTTCCATGAGAACACTCTGGAATGTCGGCAGGAGAATGCGAAACGCGTCATCACCGATTAATGAAGACAAGGAGTACTCGGACAGATGGATTTTCAGCTTCGCGCGGAAAGTTTGCCCGGATTCGGTACCGGTTCAAACCAACGTTCGTGATCGTCCGTCGGGTAATAACGAAATAGATTCCCCGTTTTCGATGGTGGAATTCTCACTTGCTCTCCTTTCATGTAACAACTCAGCTCCAGGAATGGATAGAATCAAGTTCAACTTGCTCAAAAATCTCCCAGACGTCACGAAGAGACGCTTGTTGAACTTATTCAATCAATTTCTGGAGCACAACATTGTTCCGGATGATTGGAGGCAAGTAAGAGTTATCGCCATTCGAAAACCCGGTAAACCCGCGTCGGATTATAACTCGTACCGTCCCATCGCGATGCGGTCCTGTATACGGAAATTGTTGGAGAAAATGATTCTTTTTCGTCTAGACAAATGGGTCGAGTCGAATGGTTTACTTTCAGATACGCAATTTGGATTTCGGAGAGGCAAAGGAACGAGCGACTGTCTTGCGTTGCTTTCAACTGAAATTCAACTGGCCTATGCGCAAAAACAGCAAATGGGTTCAGTTTTCTTGGACATTAAGGGGGCTTTTGATTCTGTTTGTATCGATGTCCTTTCGGATAAACTCCACGATTGTGGGCTTTCACCAATTATGAACAACTATTTGAGCAACTTGTTGTCTGAGAAATATATGAGCTTTTCTCATGGAAACTCGACAACTTCACGAATTAGTTATATGGGTCTCCCCCAGGGCTCATGTTTAAGCCCCCTTCTTTATAATTTTTATGTAAAAGACATTGATGGTTGTCTTGATGAAAATTGCTCGCTAAGGCAGCTTGCAGATGACGGCGTTGTGTCCGTTATAGGGCCAAGTGCACCGGACCTGCAAGGACCATTGCAAGATACCTTAGACAATTTGTCTACTTGGGCTATGAAGCTGGGTATCGAATTCTCTCCGGAGAAAACTGAGTTGGTTGTTTTTTCTAGGAAGCATCATCCTGCACAGTTACAGCTTCAACTAAAGGGTAGAACAATCACTCAAAGTATATCTTTCAAGTATTTAGGTGTCTGGTTCGATTCCAAAAGCACGTGGGGAAAACATATTGCGTATGTGAAACAAAAATGCCAACAAAGAATCAATTTTCTTCGTACAATTACCGGAACTTGGTGGGGAGCACACCCGGAAGATCTGATCAGGTTGTATCGAACAACCATCTTGTCGGTTCTAGAGTACGGTAGCTTCTGCTTTCAATCCGCGGCGAAAACACATATCTTGAAGCTGCAACGAGTTCAATACCGTTGCCTCCGAATCGCGCTTGGCTGTATGCACTCGACGCATACGATGAGCCTCGAAGTACTCGCGGGTGTTCTTCCACTGACAGATCGTTTCGCGGAGCTGTCCTTTCGGTTTCTTATCCGTTGTGAAGTAATGAACCCATTGGTAATAGAAAACTTTGAGAAGCTGCTCGACAGAAATCCTCAAACAAGATTCATGAGTCTCTATTACGATTACATGACGCTGGAGATTGGCCCTTCTTCATTCAATTCCTCTCGTGTTTGCCTCCAAGACTTTTATAGTTCCTCTGTAAATTTTGATCTGACCATGTTGCAAGAAATCCGTGGAATACCAGATCACCATCGGTCGATGGTTGTTCCCTTAATTTTTGCAAACAAGTACCACCATGTTAGTAACAATAAGAGTTTTTTCACAGATGGGTCAACTATAAACGCTTCCACTGGATTTGGAGTATTCAACGAATTTCATAGCGCCTCATATCAACTGCAAAAACCCTGTTCCGTATACGTTGCGGAACTAGCAGCCATATTTTACGCAGTAGAGCAAATTGCCTCACTACCATCTGATCACTATTTTATTTTTACTGATAGCCTTAGCTCGTTGGAGGCTATTCGATCAATGAGGCCGATGAAGCACTCCTCGTATTTCCTGACCGAAATCCGAGCTAAATTGAGTACTTTATCTAACTGCTCCTATACTATCACCTTAGTTTGGGTCCCATCTCATTGCTCAATTCCGGGCAATGAGAAAGCGGACTCGCTAGCTAAGGTGGGCGCTATGGAAGGCGATATTTTTGATCGACAAATCGCCTTTGCGGAATTTTTCTCAATTACCCGTCAGCACGTCCTCACCAACTGGCAACAAAAATGGAATGAGAGTGATCTGGGAAGATGGTTACATTCTATTCTCCCACAGGTATCGAACAAGCCATGGTTCAAAGGATTGGACATGAGCCGTGACTTTATACGTGTCATATCAAGGCTCATGTCCAATCACTACTCGTTAGACTCGCATTTCTTCCGAATCGGGCTCGCAGGCAGCAATTTGTGCGCTTGTGGTAGTGGCTATCACGATATCGACCACGTGCTTTGGTCATGCACCCTATATTGTGTTGCTAGATCCGAGTTATCCGCATCCCTCAGGGCCCGAGGAAAACAACCTATGCGGCCCGTTAGAGACATCTTGGCGAGCCGAGATCTCGATTATTTTAATTTAATTTATGTGTTTTTAAAACGGATCGATCTGAGGATTTAGTAGTTAGTGTCATCTTGTGTTCTCTCAAGTTGCTAGGTCTCCATCGGTGTACCCCCATGTTTGTCTTTTTCTCCAGTATGTCGCTTAGTTCTAGATCAAGAGCACATTGCTCTAAAAAACCTTGTGTTCTCAATCCCTACCCTGCCACCCGTTTGTTACAATTTGTTACCCCTAACCTCGAGAAAGCCGCGAGTAATCGGCCCCCGCTTTACTAACGTTAGTTTTAAGTAATTTTGTACCCAAACGATGAATATCGGCTCCGCAAAGCTACGGCAAATGAGCCTGGAAAAATAAACGCATTATTAAAAAAAAAAACTAACCAACACTAGCGGACCGTGAGTTTCAGCCCATCTGGGATTATTCGCGTTTACGATAATTCATGCATATTAATGGGGCTCATTTTTATTTTGAACTTATAGTAAACCTACGACCAATATGGAAGTTGTAGGTGCGGTCAAGTACTCACGGTCCGCTAGTGTTGGTGAGTTATTAGCAGTTATTTTTTTCCATAGCGCAAACGGGTGGTCGGGTATTTCTACATTACAAGCAAACAGCGGAGATAGAGAATAGGAAAAATGTCGTAGCCCATTATTTTTCAAACAGTTACATTACATTTTAGCTGCAAGCTTGCTTGCGACAGTAAATTATCAGCTCCATTATTTACGCATAATTTTAACATCTTTGCTTATGAGTGGTTAGCATTTATTCATATCTTATAATTCCATGCAATAAACAGCAAATAAATGCTATTATTAGCCAGAAATCAGCAAAATTCTACATTACATAAATTTATGTCTTGTCTACTTAATTGTGCGAAAATGTTCAGTCGCCTGCATAAAACAGTTTAGAAATATAATGAGAGAGAGAAGGATTAGTATTTTCCATTTAATTCCACTACTTTATTTGCTTATCCTTGACAGATACGCGTATTTCGTCTACAATGTGCAGACTTCTTCAGTGTCTTGTACTAATACTCGAGTATTAGTACAAGACACTGAAGAAGTCTGCACATTGTAGACGAAATACGCGTATCTGTCAAGGATAAGCAAATAAAGTAGTGGAATTAAATGGAAAATACTAATCCTTCTCTATCTCATTATACAGGTATTCCACTAAGACGCCCACATTCATCAGGATTCAGTTTAGAAATGTCATGACAATTTTTCCGCTTGCCAGTTTGTGTTTGTGTGTCCTTCTCTATGCTTTGCGCAATCATCTAATGTTAAGGAAAAAACGTTAAACTCCAGTACTCATGCCACCACTGGCCTTGCCAAATTGATTTCCTACGCAATTGTTCAATCTTTGATGTGAATTTCGCGAATAAACACGAGGAGCATTGATTATAGCAAAACTTGCCATATACAATGGTCATATTATTATAGTTCATTTTAGTAAACAAACTAACACTTCCTTGTGTTTCACATTTGTATTAAGCGCCTAGCCCTACGCCCATCAGAAAAGCGAGTTTCTGGTAGGCTTATTTGCTGTTTTGTTTTGTTTTGCGTTTCGTTTCGCATCGTTCCATTTCGCTTTACTCTACTGATCTTTCTGTCGTTTATAAGTTGCACACTTGCGTAATCTTATTTTCAATACTCGCGCATATAGAATCGAGTAGAATGGCGAGCAGATTAGCTGGGCTCAAGCTAAAAAGTGTTCAGACTAAGAACGATCAGATTACTGGGGGTCCACGGTATACTATTTATAAGCATATCTACTAGCATACTTCTTATCCGCAGTTTTCGAATGCAAGAATTCAAAATCATGTTGATAATTTTAGAAAATTCAAAATATGTTGATAACTTTAGCGATTTGAAAGTTGTGTATACTCCAAAACTGTGTCATACTTTTTCGGTATCTAATTTAAATTGTTTCAATTTCAAGATTTCAAATGTTTTCTAAATCCCAAGGTTTTAAAAATATTCTGAGGAGCAGGTCACCTTCCTGTCCCTACGTGGACAATCTTCCGTTTTTTTTTTTGCATTACTCTCCCGCTCTCTTTAACCTATGTATACATGGTTATGGACACCTCTAGAGCAACATAATCAAAATTGTACCGATTCCATCCACCGAAAGTACTGAATGGTTAATTATATTGGTATGTGGAAAGTGAGATACAGAATACATAAATCTTAAAAATTGTAGGATTAAAAAACATGATACTGAGGCTTGGATAGATACTGAATCTTAGACATCTAAAGAGAATTTTGATTGTGATTGGAATTCCAGGGGAATTTTAAGGAGAAGTCAATGGTCTCCTGATGATAATTTGTAGGGAATTTTGAAAAATTAAAGAAGTCAAAGAGATTTGAATTATGATGATGGTTATATAGGCATACTGGGGAAAAAGGATTTTTTTCTCGGGAGGATTTCGTAGAATTTCAGGATACATTTGTAAGGAGTATTCCAAGGGATAGGAGAAAAAAAACCTCGATAATTCTCCGGAGACTTTCGAGAAGAGTTCCAAGAGAACTTTGGAAGAGTATTCCAAGAAAATCTTGATGACCATTTCACAGATTTTTTCTTCAAAATATTCATTGTTAATGTTGAGCACAATTACCATGGAAATTTTAGGAGAATTCCAAGACAATTCAAGCCAAAAATAAATTTAGTCCTACGTAACATTGATCCATTATCTTCATCGACTTTCTCTTTCTAATCGAACCTAATCTAATTTAAGACAAACGCAGCCAGTACAAGAAAGCATCCTGGAAAATGATTAGGTTAGATAACGCCATAAAACCCCGAAGAAACAGCTTTGTCAACAAGAATAATAGACTAACATAAAACTTTATATGTTTGGCTGGCCGTACAGGTACCACGTGGTCAACTTAGTAGTAGAAGGGGGGATATGGAGAAGTTCACGCTTGTCTACGGAGCGGGGGAGGGGCATATCGTCCACGTGGACACGTTAAATTTAGTAACACCATCGGTTTCGTTTCTGACAAATTTATCTGGAATTTGTCGAGTAAGTCCAGTGATGAAGATGGTAGACCTAAGGATCTTTTCTTAGTTTGCGGTTTGCTAACTAACCATTTTGTTGCTTCCGGAACTAACTCATTCCACTAAAAGAAGTAAGATAAATTTCTTTTTGCTGTTGAGGAAGACATTAGGTCGCTTAATAACACCGATGGTCACAAGCGGCTGGCGCAAGAACCAGTCATGGATTTGTTCTGAAATTGTGCCTTTACCAAGCTTCATATGATGCAAATAACTCATTCGATGATAATATGTCCCAACAAATATCTTGTCATAATATTTATTAACTAAAGTTAATAGCGGATGTTTATCTTTAGCATCACCTGTTCGCGCTTCGGATCATAGCGGAAACCTGGGCTATGAAACCAAGTCGAAACGACTGTTTTCATACAAGCGTTCATACGAAGAACGCTTCGGTTCGACTTCCTCAATGAGGCCTCTGAACTTTACCGTGTGTAGATAGCTAGATATACGTTAACTTTACCTTTTGATACGATGATTTCCCATTCCATGTTGTCTAACAAATCGCTTCAAACTGCAAATTTCCGCACATTTAAATTTAATTAGTCCTGAAACACAATCTTCCTCACTACCGTGCAGCTCGCTTGCCGTTGCTTTCAGGGATCATTTTGCCTCCCCATGCCCCATAACGTTTCCTTTGTGCAGTTTATGATGGTACCACCGACCAATGATGGCAGAGTGTAAACCAATATTTTCAAACCCGTTATAAACGAACGATTGTTGTGTCAAAAGCAAAATTATTGATTTTAGGTGAACGTTCTATTTTCACTGCATGTACACATGATGGGATCCTAACCTTTCCTCCATGGTGTCGTCGCATAAAGTCCTCACACAAAGGTCGCTATCACCAAACAAAATTTAATTCTCTCGTGTATGAGATTTTGCTTTCTATATTGCTACGATCCCCTGTTCAACACGTTTCGATTTCGATGTGGCAGGTATTGAAGAGTAGAGCGTGAATATTTCGAACCCACCCCAATTTAGGACGCTCTCCGTCGTTGTTATGTTTATTTTGTGAACCAGAACCCGAAAGGATAATAAAAAACATACAGGCGGATGGGTTTTGCTTTATCCGTGACGCATTGCCTGATGTAATGTGGAGATCGTAAACGGGATTGGGACTTGGTGCAGTGAATCCATTGGTCTGCTTTTCACAGTTGATTAATGGCGATGGGGAAATGTATGCCTTTACCCCGTCTTTCGGAAAAATACAATTATTCAATCAGTTTATTTCGATAACAGTGCGTCACTGGTTTATTATTATCTGTAGTATCTTTATCAGAAGTAGTGCTTTAAATATTATTAACTTATCCTTACGAGAGCTGTTATGTGACTATTGTAGCGCAAAAAAAAATGCATTTCCTTTACTGGAACTTCTACCAAGGTACTCTGAATCGCAAAAGCTGCTATACTTAGCCAGCCTCCTAATAGAGGCTAGTTTTCTTCATGATCCGCAAAAATTCCTCTTGGTTGACCTCTCCATCTCCATCGCGATCGGCTTCGTCGATCATCTCCTGTAGTTCTTCGTCGGTCAAATTCTCTCCCAGCTCTTTGGCAACCCTTTTGAGATTCTTGAATGAAATAGTTCCCGTCTCATCGTCGTCGAACAAACGGAATGCTTTCAGGATCTCCTCCTTGGAATCCTTTTCGGCCATCTTGACCGTCATCAGCGATAGAAAGTCCTCGAAGGAAATCTTGCCGGTGCCATCCTTATCGATTTCTGCAATCATCTTTTTGATTTCTTCCTTTTTCGGTTCGAAGCCCAGCGCTCGGATTGCCACCTTGAGCTCTTTCGTATCAATCATTCCGGTTCCCTCGGAATCGAACAGATCGAATGCTTCCTTGATGTCCTGTCGTTGTTCGTCGGTTAGCTCAAACTTGGGGCCGGATTTCTTCCTTGCGGTACCAGCCGTCTGGCCAGTGGCTGTCGTGGATGTTTTCTTCGTGCTGGTTGACACCGATCCAATACTGGAGGCCTGGAAACGTTATTGATTTTTGAGAATATAATTATTTTTTTAAAAGAGAATCATCTGCACTTGAAACCTACCATATTGTTCGATTGGTCGAACGATTCTAACTCACTAAAACGCGTGTTTGAATGAAGGGAACCGCTTTCAAACCTGTTTTTGTTGTTGCTATAGTATTCTGCCTTGGTTGGTTTTCGTGATGCGCAACACAAACTTCTTTTTTTTTCGGTTGGGTTACAAACAAGAGCGTTCCTGATGCTTCAACTTGCGCTGACCGAGGTCGAGGTTTGTGGAGAACACTCACCAAATAAAACAATGTTATGTCTGCACTTGTTTCTGCTCGTTCTGTGTAGGACTAGGCGTTTTGTTGACCTTCTCGATTATGGCACAATAACACTTCTTGCATGAAAACCCTAGCAAATCTAGTATTGCAGAAAAAATACCATCCGTGGCAGACAGACCCAGAAGGAATCGTGTCCGTCCGTGGCGATGTTTCGAAACTCTGCTGCAGGTCCGGAAAATATTTGACAGCTGCTGCGGCCAAACGCGTCTAAGTACACCAACACCAACGGGCAAACGAGGCAATTTTATGCTGCTGGCGAGACGCTTGCACGCACACAAACGTGTGCTTGCTGTGGGAGCTTTTTAGTACTAAAAATGCTCCATTATGAAAGCTCTCTCTGATGGCCTTGAGTGAAGTTCATGGAGTGAATTTGCGTGAGTTTGGTTGTTGCATGGTTGTCTGGCTGTGTGCTAAAATTATGCTGTATTTGTAAACAATGAAGCAACAGCTCCTAACGTAATCACCTTTATAACTGTTTCTGTTGTACATTGCAGCATTGACGCTAGAATGAAAGTTGGGCCATTAAAGCAAACTGCTCATTACGATTAGATTTGAATGATGAATGAAACTAAATTATTTAGATTAAGAGAATGTTATGATGAATTTAGGGATCGAATTACGGTTACAAATTCGAGAAAGTTTAGTCGCGTGCAGATTTTTTTTTTCGATTAATTTGACCTCAAGCTTTTATATTGTATGTTGCATAATATTACGCATTTGCATAACTTTGGTCTCCTGTGCAAAAAATTATTGCTCAGTAATATTTTCGCACAGGCCATTAAGTTTCTCCATCATACGCATTACGTTTATATAAAGGTGTGCACTGATATCAGGTGTAATACTGGCGGGTTTTGGTGGCAATTCACATATAGACGAAGCTAGTAACAATCTTAAATACTTTACTCAAGTAATTAAGAAAAACGACAAAAAGTGCACTTTTCAGTAGCGTTACATACTTTCATTGTTGTTATGCATTAATTATTATTGAATCAATTATCGAACATACCGTTGGTATGTTGGTATAATAAATGTACTGCTTCATTTTCGAATAGAGTGAATGTTTCGATCATGACTGTGGGAGTGGGAATCGTGATATGGTGTGCTTCTGTTATGGCATCTGGGAATAAAATTTCTCGATTACTTTTTCGAAGGGACGTATCTGCTTTTGTAAAAATGCATTTCTCGATTACTTGTTCGAAGGGACGTATCTGCTTTTGTAAAAATGCAACAGTGTTAGCATTCGTTGGCGAGCTACCGACGTCCCTTCGAAAAAGTAATCGAGATTTACCTTGATGGGGTGCGTTGTGGTGGAATCATATAGCTGTGATTGAAGCACTTACTCAACAATATATAGTTTAGGGCATAGGGAAACAGAAAAGTCAATGAATAAAGTTAGAGGACCTCCTAGATAAAGAGGAATTAAAGCTTTAAACTTACCGTATGGTTCGCTCAGACAAATAGCCTTTAGAGCTGTAGAATAAATCTTCACATCTAGTTTAATTTTCGTAGCAGTCAGAAGTAAATGTTTTGTCCTAGGTAGGCATTATAAATGATAGTCATATTTTCGATTAGGTATTTGTAAAGTTTGGGAAAGGAAGAGTTCGACAAAGTGTTGATATTGTTTAGGGTGAGTTCAGCTTTAGTTTGTTTCCGGTAAGGCGTAGCTTTAAATAAATGAGATTGATTCAAAATTGAGTGGTTTTTCACTCAAGAACGAAAAAACTGAAAAATAAAATTTTCGTCGCTTTTTCTTCAAAATCTGCTCGAATATGAGGTAAATCGATTAAAAGTTTACTCAGTCTAGGACTATACTAAAAGACTGAGTGAAACCTCTCTCGATTTTCCACATACCATTAAAGTTTTTCCTGAAAAATCGAGCCTAATTTTAGTCACTGTACGTTTTTGCGAATTTGAGTGAACGAAACTCAAATTTGAGTTGGTTTATCAGCCGTTTAGTTTGTTTTTGATTTGGTTATGCCAGAATTTTTCTGAAATTAAAATTTGAGCCGATAAGTTTAGATTGGCTGGTACAGTGACATTTCGTTCTATAGGGTATAGATACTTGTTTTAAATGCCGAGCTCTTGTATTTTTCTCATAGTAGTAATTGACTAGAACTACATAGCATTTTTCATACCTAGACAACTACGACGTGCATCTTTATTGTAATACCAAATTACTTTATGTTTTTTTGTGTGTAGTATTTTTACGTGACTTTTTTGTGTATGCACATTTCTGAATTAACTTTTAAACTTTTTGGGCATTTTTGTGGTTTTATTTTTTTATAGCTTTTTGAGAATTTTTGCGGTATTACGAGAATCTGAATAGTCGTGCAAAATGCGTTTTGGAATTTGTTTTTATGGATTTTTGAATTTACGTAGTTTGTACACCAATTAAGTGGATAATTTGGAGAGGTAACCAAAATTAACAACTTGCCAGGTTGACACATAATATTTAGTGGTACTCTCTAAGTGGTTATTAAATTTGTTTAAACTGAAGTTACTTTTTTCAGAATTTTCACGGGTTTCTTCTAGGGGCAAGACGGCTGTACTCAGAGTTAATATTTTCACAGTGAGCAAATTTGAGTAACTCATAGGGGAAATGTTGGCTTCGGCAATACCTTAACCTATTATCGTCAGGGGGGTAAACAACGTCCTTGAGAGCTCAATTTTGGCATGTGGATACATTGTGTACCAGATCATCTATTGGCCAAATTTGAGTGCTCTAGGACTTTGTTTACCCCCCTGACGATAATAGGTTAAGGTATTGCCGAAGCCAACATTTCCCCTATTTACTCAAAAAAGATCAAAGTAGTCTCACATTCGTCAAGAAATTAAAAATTAAATCAGTATAAACATACATTATCTGTCAGAGTGTCAGGGTAATTCTATCCGTATTTTATTTTTTGTATTCTTGCATCAAATACTCATTAATCCGTGTGTTCTTCTTTTCAGTATGAATTACTCTTATATGCGTGGTCTCTACTATCGTGGGCAATAAAGTTGACAAATCAGGAAAAGATATTTCCGATATGATCCGGAGAAATGAACTCGTTATTTGGCGTGCTTTATTACGAATTGCCAAGGGTGTGTTCTTTCGATGGTTAATTTAGCATTCTATTAGCAGTTTTGGCATTGACTCTTATAATGATCATGCATTGGAAAGTGCTTATTAGACCTATTTTTAGTTTTAAGTCTGTTCTAGATTTGACCAATCAAGCAAAATCGGCGAAGATTAGAATCTTAACCGCTTCAAATGTATGATTTAATTTCAGCATCTTATATAAATAAATTAACACGAGTTGCGAATTCTAGTTTGAATTGTTCTGATAGAGCAGTAAATTTTTATATTTGACTAGTCAATGATCTTTCCAATAATCTCGGTTTAAACTTTGTGAAAACTGTAACTCCTCAACGATTATTTCTCTCCAAAGTCGCAAGTGAAACGCGATGCAAAGGAAGAGAAAAACTACCATCAAAAACTTCAGTTTTCATTCGTGAGCAATACAGTCCTGAAATCATAAAGCCGTAGTCTTTGAAACCTCTGCCAAAAAGTGCATCATCAATACGTTAAATTATGTCAACTCCATATTCACTTGAAAATCCCATTATTATCATCACAGATTTTGCATGCTGCAACACGGATTTTGTGGATGGCAATCCGGTATGTAATGTTGTTGAATGATGAACGTAGATTTTCCTTGTCAAACGTCTTTGCTTGACAATCGTGGAATGCAGTCAAAACTAACAGGTTGCTATTGAATATTGAGCAACTCGAGTTACTCAGAGTTACTCAAAATTTACTCCAATATTACTCATTATCAAAAGCTGTCTCACCCCTAGGGTTTCTTCATTAATTAAGATCGGATGAAACGCGTTTTGATTAATTTTTAAGATTTCTGGCGTAACATCGGGTTTATTAACATAGGGCTTATCTCCAAAATGTAAACAATCATCTATTGCACTATATGTCAAGATGGAGAAATGATGGACAAAAAAGTTATGATTTAAAAAAAAAACTCAAGTTTTTGGAAAAATATCCAAAACTTGGTCCAATTACTGTAACGACTTCATATAATGAAAGTACACTAAATTTACAATAAAAAAGTTCTCAAGTAATTTTTTTCTAAGTCGCACTGTTTTCGAGATGTAGCGGTTTGAAAATAGATATTTTTTAAATGTTGGCAGCTTTAAAAAACACTTTCTGTAATTTTTCTTTTATTTTTCCCATAAATAACTCCGAAAATTTACAGTTAACCACCTTTTTTAAAAATGCGTTCAATTTCGTTTTTGTTGAATATTAACAATCAGGAATTGTTTAAGATTTGAACTGGGAAAACCGGGAATTTCAAAATAAAATTCACTGGCCACCCTGCATGGATCAGGTGGATCTGTTCATATCAAGATACCCAGAACTGGTTCCGGCAGGGCCTCAGAAAGGACACGTCCAAAACCTCATGTACTGGTACCGTTCGACGACTCAAAATTTCCATCCAGAAGAAAATATGCATCATACCATGGACCAACAGGTGGATCTGGAACCAGTTTCGAAAAATGTTTAAAATATCTATTGAGATAAATGCGTTGAATTGAAACATATTCATTGTTGACTTTTTGATGATTGCGACTTTATCTTTTATGGCAAGGATACGTGCCATTTTGGGCGAACATCTCAATAGTATGGGCTTCAATATACAAACAAAATTATGAAATGTTTTATTGGTCACACGATAGGTTTCTAACGCCATTCCAGATCATCAAAAACCAGAATCCGTCCTGTTAGCTCCGGATGACTGGTGTAAAACTCGAAGATTATATCTATTTACTTCTGGATGAAAAATAATAAATGATGAGCCATAGGACGGTACCAGCACATGAGGATTAGGAAGTTTCCTTTTTGGGCTCTTCCGGAACCGGTTCCGGGTATCCGGATGTAGTCCTGTTATGTTCATGTTATGATTAGCGTTAGCGTTGTTATGATATACTTCGTAGATTGGATACTAACGACACTCACGACTGTTTTAAAATTCTCAGTCAGACTACTTTCAGGATTTATGCTGGGGAGTAAACATTGATTCCAAACTAAATAAGAATACGAAAAGCATGATTGTCGGTATTCCCGGCCACGCCCATCTTTACCAAAACTAGGGATAGGAAAGGAGATGTTAATGTCGTACTTACTTAACGAAAGGCCACCGACTTAGCGACACCCTCATAAGTGCTTTGGAGGATTCGCCTCAAGTTGGTGATGCAACCAAAAGTATATATTGTTTATGTGTTGCTCATTTAATCTCTCGATAGCCGACTATCGAAAGAAAATATTTATTTTGTTTAGTGATCATGCATTTTAAGAGTCATGATAGAGAGCTTTGGATTAAACCCATGATTTTCTGCTCAATAAGCAAAATCGATCCCTCCGGGTCATCGAGCATCTCAGAACCATAACGTTTCGCGACTAAGCGCGACTACGTTTTCGCTTGGTATGTAAATAACGACTGAAATACGCGATAATTCAAATAGTATCCAAGATTGATGGTTAATCTAGCGTTGCCAGATATACAGATTTATCGGTATTTATACCGATTTTCAAACTTGATACCGATATACAGATAAGGTTTCTCAGAATACCGATTTTTGAATTTTAATACCTTTTTTTTATCAATAATCAAAATGATTACTGCCTGCCCGCACTGAATTGTCAGAGGAAACTATTGTGAGAGTGAGAGAGAGAAGGATTAGTATTTTCCATTTAATTCCACTACTTTATTTGCTTATCCTTGACAGATACGCGTATTTCGTCTACAATGTGCAGACTTCTTCAGTGTCTTGTACTAATACGTCGAGTATTAGTACAAGACACTGAAGAAGTCTGCACATTGTAGACGAAATACGCGTATCTGTCAAGGATAAGCAAATAAAGTAGTGGAATTAAATGGAAAATACTAATCCTTCTCTCTCTCATTATACAGGTATTCCACTAAGACGCCCACATTCATCAGGATTTATTGTGAGAGACTTTTATCTTCTTGAAATTTAAAAAAAAATCATCTTCCAAAATGTCTTATGCTTGATACTCTTTCGACTAAGGCTTCCATTTCCTCGCCCTGTTTGGTTACCAAGGAGTTGAGAAACAGCTTATGACTTATCCCAGTAGTTTCTGGAAATCGGGAAATTCTTTTATTCAGTGGTAAAAAATATGTCCATAAAAACGGTAATTTTTGAACTTCCTAAAATGTCTTTAATGTCTTTAACCCTTTGAAGTTTATTCCAACTTTCCCTAGGAATTTCCGTCCACCTTACCCTGTAAGTTATTTTCCGATTCCTTCCGGAAAGCTATTTTGACTTCCCTTGGAAGCTTCTTCCGTCTCCTCCCGTCAGTTTCAGAACTTCAGAAATGCTTCCAGAGTTTTATTGCGGTTCTATTAGTTTCAGGAAAACTTCAGGAACTTTTCGGAAGTTCTGAAACTTCAGAATAGTTCGGACTTTTGTAGTTCGGACTTTTGGGTACACAGTAAAAAAAGTTGTTGAATATTACATCCAAAATGCTGCAACCAGGTCAATCCATCGGTTGTGTAATATAACGTTGTACGATGTACATCGATTTTGCGAACAAAATTACATCCATTGATGTAATATTGTATCTGATTTTTGCTATTACATCATTATTTCATACATCAGCTTGAATTACAGGGTGATTCGGAATAGCTGTCCCTTTTAAAAATGGTCATAACGATTGAACGCTTGCATGAATTTTTGATATCATTATATTCCAGATATTCTGGATACATAACCTTCAACTAAGCATAGTTTATTTCAAATCTCTCTCCCTTTACCTTAATTATCAGCAACATTTGTCATGAAAATTAACCACAGCTGGCACGCACGCTTTAGTTCCAGCACTTTTTGAGTCCCGGTGATGCGTTTAAGCTCTGATATTGAACGGATTATCCAAGCATGGTTCCTTTGTACCTCTATAATGATGCAAAAATAAATGTTACATTCTTTCGAAGAGATTTCAGTTTCTAAAAGATAACACACGATTTTTTTTTACAGATTTATGCCATGCTCCATTTGGACGTCAATGGCTGTTTGAAATCACAAACGAATGAAATTTCAAATCCTACTATCAATACAAGCTGATATGTGTACACACTTAAAACAAAAATACTTGAACATATACCCATTTTACCCATTGAGAATTGCATATTTGTGAAATCGGTGACAGTTATTCTGAATCACCCTGTACATTGATCGATATAACATTTTTTTGCTGTGTAGGTTCCGTTAAATTCTAGACAGCTTCATTAACTTACACACTTAGATTTAGCAAAATAGATTGCCGAGATGTTCGGTGGTGTCCATCTCAGCAAAAATCATAATCTAAGTGTGTATGTTCAAATAACCCAGGAATCTCAGGAAAGCCCAGAGAACTCCAATGAACTTAAGGAAACTGAATTATTTTCGAAACTTCACAAGCCCAAAGAACTTCAACTTCCGAGAGGTTAATGATAATTTTGGAAAGGGGGGAGGAAGGGAAGCTCTGTGTTTTTTATCGGCAATTTTGAGAACTTAAAAAAATTAAATCGGGAAGATCAGAGTACTTTAATGCTGATGTTCATTAATTAAATAAAAATAAATGAAAGCGCTAAAGATGATCCAGGGACTTTTAAATAAGATAAGAGATTTTCCGGTAGTTCCATAATAATCAGGGAAGTTCCGAGTACTTCGAGGATGATCAGAGAACTTTAAAACAGCCCCATTAACTTTAGGAAAATTGCAAGAAGTTTCAAGGAGTTCCGAGGAATTATGGGATATTCCGAAGTGCAATTCAGGAATGTTCCAAAAACTTCAGGGACTTTGTGGGATTTTCAGGGATGTTTCATGAATATCAGGAAAGTTGCTGGATCAATAGAGCATGTGATGAACTTCAGGGAATATTGTGCTAACATCCCCCAGAAATCTATTTCTTCCAGATATTTTCCCATCTTCTCCTTAAAGTATCTTTCGACTGTTCCGTAAGCCCTCTGGTGTCTGACTTTTTCCAGAAGTTTCTTTCAATGTACCGTAGGAAGTTTCTCCCAGTGTCTCCTGGAAGTTTCTTCCGTCTTCTCCAGGAAGTTCAAAAAATGTTCTATCGGATGTATCTATCGAGTTCTCCCAGAAGATTCTTTCGTCTTCCTCTGGAAGTTCCTCCATAAGTCACTCTCCGTAGGTTTTTTTCCGACTTATTGTAAGGTTTTTCCGAGCTTCTCCTAACATCACCTGGAAATGGCTACTCCGGGATTGGCTTTCGATTTCCAAACTTTTCTTGCTTCTGTTTTTTCCGAAAGTTTCTAAAAAAAATTTGCCAGAAGTTTCTCAGTATTTGTCATCGGATGTTTTTTTCGACATCGGTTAGAACTTTCTTCAAACTTCGTCCACGAAATTTGGAGGCGAACCAGCCCAAGGCTGAAAGCCTCCTTAATAAAGCTAAATAATAATAATCCTCCACGAAATCTTCTTTATTCTTCCTCTGAAAGTTTTGTCAGTACGATTAACAGACTAATTCAAATATTTCCCAGAAATTTCTGCCGACTTACATGGAAAGTATATCTTTCGATATTAGTCCAAAAGTTTGAAAAAATTAAAATTAATTAAAATAGTGAACACCTATAAATACCGATGTTTTAATCATTTAATACCGATCATTACGAAAACAATCTGGCAACGCTGGGTTAATCTTAAATATACAATTTACGATGGCGATTTATTGTGCTGTGGAAGAGCTTGGGGTTAAATCCATGATTTTCGGCTCAGTAAGCAAAAACGATCCCTCCAGGGTCATCGGGCACCTCACAATTCACAGCGCTTTGCGTCTAAGTACAATTAAGTTCTCTTTTGGTATGTAACGAACGATTAAGATACGTGATAATTCATGTATTTTCTACGGTCGATGGTTAATTTAAAATATACGAACTGTACTGAAAACGACGACGATAGTAGCGAATTTGGAGCTTACCTTTAGCCTAGGATATAAACACCTTGACACTTCCACTGGATCCTCATGTGTATATAAGTCCTGTTGGGCCATGGTATGATGTCTATTTACTTTTGGATGAAAAATCATCAACCTCTCAAAACTGTCTACGTATTTCATGAACAACTCCTTATAGAGTCACTGATCTATGTTATACACATTGTTTATTTGGGAAGCAAAGGTGTTAAAGAAAATCGTCATTATTAGTAGAGATTATAAGAAACTACTTCCTGAAAAAATTTAGTTTTTTTTTTATTTAGACAACATTTCAAATTTTTAATTATGAGTGGAAGGGATTTGCATTGCATTCTGTATTTCAATTTAAGATCCGATGTACCGTACTAAGTGATTTCTTCAATACTTACTTAATTAATTGAAAACCGCAAAAAAAATTCACGGTGATTTTAAAACTGATCCCGTCCCTGTCATTGTTTCCCCTTTCATTGCAGTTAACTGCCGGCCTACCACCGGAACTATACGACAAGGGCAACCGCCTATCGCATTCCAGTGATACCAGCCAGGCAGACACGATGACGTCCGTCACTAGCTCATCGCTCGACTCGGACGAGGTCGACCTTTCCGGGCTGGTCGAATCGGTGGTGGACTCCGACGAGGAGGATATCGCGGAAAGCATCGATGTAAGTATTCTGCCATAGTCGCCTAGTGATTGTTTCAGTCGCAAATGTGTCAATTGTGTTTTGTTGTTTGTTGTTTCGTTGCCTACGTTGCAGAGCTTAAGTGTTCGCGATACCGTACGGGAATGCCTGGAGAAGGATCCGAGCGATCGTACGATGGACGATATCGAGATATTGCTTGAGTTTACGCAAAAGTTAAAGGCTTTCACCAATATGACATTTGCCGTGAGGCGGGCACTGTGCTCGGTTATGGTGTTCGCCGTGGTCGAGAAAGCCGGGACCATTGTGATGAACGATGGGGAGGAGCTGGATTCGTGGAGCGTGCTCATTAACGGGCATGTGGAGATCGAGCATGGCAATGGGGAGATGGAATATCTGCATATAGGGGATAGTTTCGGCATTTTGCCGACAATGGATAAGCTTTATCATCGGGGAATTATGAGGACCAAATGTGATGATTGTCAGTTTGTGTGTATCACTCAGACGGATTACTATCGGATACAGCATCAAGGGGAGGATAATATTAGGAAAATCGAGGAAGACGGCCATGTAGTGGTGGTTACGGAACTTCGGAACAGTACAGGAGAGAATGGATCACGCAAGGGATACGTTGTCATTCGAGGTACGGTCGACCGGTTGACACAGCAATTGATTGAGGACACTACCCAGACGGATCCGAACTATGTGGAAGATTTCCTGCTAACGTTTCGGACGTTCATCAGCGATCCGATTGACGTATCGAAGCAGTTGCTGAAGTGGTTCAACGTGGATGGGACTGAAGATGGGAATGACCTTATCGACGCAATGCATCAAGCTTCGGCGAACGACATATGTGATCGTGTTACGAGGGTAGTACTGCTGTGGGTGAACAATCATTTTACCGATTTTGACACCGACCCGCAGATGATGGAATTTTTGGAAATTTTCGAGTCTGCATTAGAGAAGAAAAATATGCTGGAACAGCTACGGTTATTGCACGTGTATGCTCAGCATAATGCTAGGGAAAGGAATGTTACCTTGGCGAGGAGTTCACGGGATGAGGATTTGAATTTTCAAATTTCCGGTGGACCGGGCGGTATTTTCATCACCAGAGTCGAACCGAAAACGAAAGCCTACGATGTTGGTTTGAAAAGAGGCGATCAAATACTGGAAGTCAATGGACAGAACTTTGAGCATATCACGTGTGTACGAGCTATGGAGTTATTGATGGGAACTACTCACCTGAGCATAACGATAAAGAGCAATCTGTGGGCATTCAAGGGGATGCTGTCGAATGCCGACGGAGATTCGAGCAAGTTGAAGATCGATTTGAAGAAAGGCTTACGAGCAGATTTACTGCAATCGCAAAAGTCCCTGGATCTGGTAGACAAGGCTGGTTTCCTGCCGATTCCACAGTTTCTTATGCCACTGCCGGTACGGGATGACTACGGTCGAAAGGATTCCGGTGCGTCGACACCATCTTCGTCGCATATGAACAATAATAAGGGTAGCTTTATGACGCTGGGCGGTAAGAAACGTCTTCAGAAGGCTCTTATTAAGATGAATCTACTTCCGAAGAATATGGCATTGCAGGACGACAGCATCAACAATAATAGCAACAACAATAGCAGTAGCAATTACGACAGTAGTGACCGGTCCTCCGGGATCAGCGTGAATCTCTCCTCGCAGGCGTCATCCATTTCGACGTCTTCGATAACAACCGCCGATTCGGACGAGACTCCACCGACGTCGACGTATCAAAGCAATCCGGACCTAAGGGAGCATCACCATACACCAGCGAAAACTCTTTCAACTGAGGCAATCATTCCAAAAAGCGGCACCCTCTACTACGAGGAACTTCGAGCCAGCGATTATCCTGAACATATTCTCAAAGTTTACAAATCGGATCAAACGTGCAAATATTTACTAGTGCATAAGGAGACCACGGCACATGAGGTGGTTATGCTGGCGCTGCAAGAGTTTGGCATTCATGATCCCAGCTCAAACTTTTCGCTTTGCGAGGTTAGCGTAGGGGAAGGCGGAATGATCAAGCAAAGGCGGCTGCCGGATCAGCTGCAGAATCTCGCCGAGCGGATCGGGTTGAGTTCGAGGTATTATCTGAAGACGAATGGAATCACTGAAACCCTGGTACCTGACGATGTCGCACCGGAGTTGATCCGTGAGAGTGCGGTACATTTTTTGCAGCTAAACGCAAACGAGCTGGCCATTCAGCTGACGTTGCAAGATTTCTCGATATTCAGGCAGATAGAATCTACCGAGTATGTCGATGATCTGTTCAGCTTGAAGAGTCGCTATGGTAAGCCGATGTTGGTGAAGTTTGCCGAGCTAGTCAATAGGGAAATGTTTTGGGTCGTGACGGAGGTTTGCAGCGAGCATAACATGATGCGGCGGTGTAAAATTATCAAACAATTTATCAAGATAGCGCGACACTGTAAGGAATGCAAGAACTTCAATAGCTTGTTTGCAATAGTTAGTGGGCTGGGACATGCGGCGGTGTCGCGATTGAGGCAGACGTGGGAGAAGTTACCTTCCAAATATCAGAAGCTGTTCAATGACTTGCAGGAACTGATGGATCCATCGAGGAATATGTCGAAGTATCGCCAGTTGATACAAACTGAGCTGAATGCTCAACATCCGGTCATTCCGTTTTATCCCGTGGTGAAGAAAGATCTCACATTCATTCACCTGGGAAACGATTCCAAGATAGATAGTCTGATTAATTTTGAGAAACTACGAATGATTTCCAAGGAAGTAAGGACCCTGCTGCAAATGTGCAACTCACCGTATGACATTCTTACAATGCTTGAGTTGAAATGTCAGCCACCGAGTTCGGCCATGGTTGCGCTGAATCAAATGTCGGTTCCATCCAGCGGGAATCTGATGATGCCTCCACCGCAGCCTGCGGTACACAGTCAAACAGTAAAGCGAAGAAAAAAGTCGACGGCTGCACCCAATCCGAAAAAGATGTTCGAGGAAGCTCAAATGGTAAGAAGAGTGAAGGCTTATCTGAACAACATGAAAGTCACCACCGATGAGGATGAACTACACAAACTGTCGCTCGAGTGCGAACAACAAGGAGGCAGTACACCGAACAATGTGCAGGTGAGAAAACGCTATCCTTCTCCCACGCTCTCCACAACATCGAGTACTAGCTCCACTAGCGAGGGCAAAAAGGGAGCACTAGGTCTTGGCATGAGTAGTCTCTCAATAGGAAGCTCCGGCAGCGGCAATAGTGGAGCGCCCAAGTTCGGAGCCGCATCACCACAGGCAGTGAAGAAACTGCTCTCACTCTCAGAACAAACCAAAACTCGACCTCATCAACCACGACATCCATCGGTAGGAGCGGTATTGCCGCCTCCATTGAACAACATCCATCATCATAGTCAGCTTGCGCATCATAACAATTTGTCCCATTTCCACCATACCCATCACACACCGTATCATCATCACGCCGGTATCTCGATAAGTCCTTCGCATGCTTCCAGCGGTAGTCAGTGCTGCATTGGTAGTGGCACTGGTGGTGGTTCCGGCGGTGGCGTCGGACCACCACACCAATATCCGAATACTCATCCGAGCTATGCGGTTTCCAGCGGAATTCACTTATCCAACATGCACCCCACTCCACCCAACTATAATGCCACCATGTCGATGTACCCGAACGGACGACCCACGGTTATGTCCAGCCGGATATTGGAAAGCTCCGTGGACTCCACTAGTCAACTGCCACCACCGATGGAACTCCCACCGGAGAGCAGCTCCTTCCGTAGTCCTCCCAATTATGGTAAGATTCCTTTTGCCCTAGCTTTCCTAAGATACCGAGATTTATTTTGCTCCTTCCCGTAGCGCAAGCAGCACACCGACGAATCACCGGTAATAGCACGGTTCTATCATCCTACCCGACGCCGCATCAGAACTTTGGTTCGTCCTCCCGTATCATAGCCGCCGTTGGAATCTCTCCCATCACACCCACCTACGTACCGCCGGGGGTAAACGCCATCTCGCCGATGTACACGGGCAACGCGGGCAGCACTGGGAACGCAAACGCCACCGTTGTTACCGGAACCAATAACAGCAACCTTCCGCCGGCCATTCCCGCTCGATTGCACGAATCCAGTGGGATGCCCCTCTCGATCGAATCGCCGCCACCGTTGCCACCGAGTATAGACCTCTCGGTCGAGAGCAGTTCGGTGACCGTAATCAGCAATGCAGCTCCCGGTAAGCCGTTTTGTGCTTTCTAGTTGATTGTTCTATTTAATACTTGCATGCTTGTCTTAGCTAATTGAAAATTAAATGTCATATTTTAAAAACCCCCATATTCGGTTCGATTGTGTTAATCCTTTGCGAATGATTGTCGATTGCCTGCAGAGTTGGAAGCTTTTGTTTGATTATCCTACTTTTTTTTGTCCATAAACCTGGGTAATTTTATCTGATTTTCATTCCATTATTATTCATTCCTCAGGAATGCAGGAACATCGATTGTACTCGTTAGGTGTATTTTTTTCTTCTTCTAAGAATACCTGTATCAAAATACTGTTGCACACTTTCTGATTTCCACGAAAAATAAATCTTACCGTGATGCATGATGTTCGGTAGCACACTTAGCATGGTTAAATGTACGCTAAACGTGACGATTAGGTCAGATCATCTTTGATTCTACAACAACAACAAAACGCCCTTGTCATGTGTATCGTTCTAGAACTGCTCGTGGAGACCTCGGTGGACGACGACAGCGAATCGGTAGAATGTGACATCACTGAAACCCTGTCGACCGACGTTTAAATGCCAAATTTAATGATGAATAATGATTAATCAACCGATTACAGCGAATAAGCAGTGAATCACTAGAAAATAATCTCATCACACATACATTAATACCAGTATCACTATAAAATACTGACTGTTATCAATGAACAAACAAAAAAGGGTTGATGTCATTGCACGTACCAAGGTTTTAGTCATTTTTATTTTTTGGTTCATCATTTGCGCTCTCTTACAGGCACAGCTCTTTGGTGAGTTGTTTTCAAAATAAAAGTTAGTAACGTAAATTGTTGCCAGTTTTAAACGTAAATGTTTACAGTATACAAACAATATTGTTGGCACGTTGATTAAACGAATTTATGACACGCAATGGAAGTAGGTACTACAACAGGTTCTTGATTTTGGTACCTACTACTACTAGATTAAAGTGATTCCTTGTAGCGTCCCATTACACTTCGCAATTTCGCAAATCAAAATATTAATTTTTTTCTGAATGCACGTATTCGAAAGTAATACTTTGTTTGCTGTGGAGAAGCAAGCAATGTCTGAAATTTACAGAATTTTATAAACCTAAAAAATCTTGAGATTTGTGCTCTTGAAATTGCAAAGTGTGATAAGAAAAAGGACTGTACAAGGAACCACTTTAACACAATCCTGCATAGAAGCAATGAAAAAGTAAACCCAGTGTGCAACTAGTAGGTGTATTTTTTACCCCTTTACACACAAGAAGACAGTAAATGATATACACACTCCTGGAAGACTATATAGTTAAGTAAGTTTTACCCCGTCGTGCCCCAACCGTATAATGAGTGTTTCCATTCCAAGACTGACAGGTGATAGAAAGGGATAGAATGGCATTTCTTTCTTTTTTTGTGTCTGGTCGAATCTGTTCAACATTTAAAATTTACCTACGACGAGGCTTGTCGGTTTGTTCATACAATTTGGATTAAAAGATTTCATCGAGTGTAAGGCATGATCCGCTATTTATAAGCTAAAAATAACAGGTACTAGGTTTAACAAGCATTAATTTATGTTCATTGTAACATACCAAAGAATAAGCTATGAAAGGCACAGCTACCGTTTAGGTATAGTAGAACTATTTTCTTAAAAAAAAGCATCCTTGGTATAGTCAGATTGTTGAATGTTGAAGTGGATAAAATTATCATGATAGTAATCGTTCCCTATTAACCTTAAATACTCAGAACATGCAAGGTCGGATGATATAGTTGTTTTTATTAAATAAGCTCTCGTTCTTCGGATTAACATTTTCCGAAAGTGAGTAACTTTTCTAACATTCAAACATATCAACGCTTAGGGCGTTGAAAACTGAACTACCTATGTGCATCCTTAAAAAAATCAACACATATTGGGTAAGGTGGGCCAGATGGGCCACGGGGCAAGATGAGTCAGTTGCTCGATTTATTAATTTATTTATCTGCCAACATCAACAGCCAGCCGGCGCCGGTGGTGTAGTGGTAAGCGTGACTGCTTTCTAACACCCCAATGGGTCTGGGTTCAATCCCCAGCCGAGGTCGGTGGGATTTTTCTGAGGCATAAAAATCTCTGGTCACGTCTTCCTTCAGAAGGGAAGTAAAGCCGTTGGTCCCGGCCCATGTGTGTTGAATGGGTGCGATATCCTACGCAGGTGTGGAAGCTGCCTTCCTGCACATTCGGTTGCCGTCAATGGATGGCCATCGATGTCCGTCGGTGATTGACACTAGATTGCGGAACAGAGACCGACGTTAAATAAAGGAAAAGAAAAAAAACATCAACAGCCTCAATGTAGCTCCCAATGATGGTTTGAAAAAAAAAATTGAGCCTGTTGTTGTTGATAAATAATTCAAGTAACTGACTAAGCACCCTTAACCCCTCTATAATATAAAAAAAACCTTCATGTGTGCTCTTTTTTTCTTGATTTGTTTTCCGTCGATCTTGTTTTCCGTACTGCATACCAATGCTACCGACGCCAGGGAGACCTATCGAACTATAAACTCATGAACCGAGGACCAACGGCTTTACATATTTTTCAATCTACCATTAAATAGTCAGTACTTTTTTAAGCTTCTCCGTGTGCTAATTATTCTCGTTCATATGTATTCTTGATGATTCATCTGAGAATTATTGGAAAACAATTATCATGCTATTGATTTTGAACAAAAACTGTTTTTTATTTGTTTTTGTTCTAGGACTTTTTTAGTTTTGCATCTAAAAACAAGAAAAACCTACCCGGAAATAAAGGATTACATAGTTTGATTGATTTTCTTCCGAACTTTCTTCCAAAAGTCTTTCTGGCTTCCACTAGAATTGGCTTCCAACTTCCCAAGATGTTTTTTCCTACCTCCAGAAAGTTTACCCTGACTTCCCGTGGAAGATTCTCCCGAGTTCTTCCATAAGTTTCTACGATTTTTTTCTGGAATCTTTTATCAGTTTTTCTGCCACCGTAAAAATTCTTCCGATTACCCCCTGAAGTTCCTTCTGGCAACCCCTGACAGTCTTTTTGGCTTTTTTCGGAAATTTCTTCCGACTTCTCCGGAAATTTTCTACGAAGTATTCCCGAAAGTTTATCAACAAGCAAATTGCTTCGATCTTTTTCAGGGAGTTTCTTCCATCTAACATGTCATGAAAATCCCAGAAGTTATTTAAAACTTCCTTTGAACGTATCTCCAGACTTCTTCCGACTTCTAATGGAATTTTTTTCCGAGATTCTTTCGAACGGATACAACCTATATTCGTTATGAGTCATAGTGTACATCGGCCTTTGCGAAAAATTATAATCGAATGCTGCAAATGTCGTCTTATGCGTTATGCGTCTTAGCCATGCCTTCGTGTGTCAAGGTAATCAGTTTTGCAAGATTCCCGAGAGCTATATGTAGCTTTGGAACACTGAAAAGCTCCATAAGGCTTAGAAAATGAAACACTCTCTCTCAGGAGACGGCTCCACGTACTGCTTAACATCCATACCCCTTAATTCAAAGTTACGAGTTCAAATATCATCCCCGGACAAGTCACGAATGACCCAAGAGTGTTAAAGTGACTATCAAAAAAAGTTAACATTCTTCTGGGAAGTTTCAAAATTGGGGAAAGTGGGACAAGAAGACTCACTCTAACGAAACTCGAATAAAATTTCACAATTTTGACTAGAAAATAATTCTTTCTATAATCCAGGGTGACCAGTGAACCGGGAAATCAGGAAAACCGAGAAAAAACCTGGAGAAACCCGTGAAAAATAGACTTCGAAGGAAGAGAAAAGGAAAAGATTTTGGAGATTGTTAAAAAACATCAGGATCCTTGGCTGAACTGGATATTTAGGATAAGAATGGATTCTAGAAATATATCTAGCGATAACACCGATGCAGAGAAAATTTCCAATGAAGTGAGAGAACTTCAAGTCAATTGTGAGAATTCAGAGTAAAAATTTTAAGTAGCTCTGTGGGAAATTCAATGACGAATGTGAAGTGGATTTCAGGATCCGTCAAAAAATCCAAGGGAATCGATTTCTGAGGGTACAATTCCAAAGAATGTTGTACACACTCAGAAATTATTATTTTTACAAGAGACGTAATTCAGCTTTGACGTAAACGTAAACAAACGTGGCATGTAAAATTATGTGTCCTGAAACTGAAACATATGCAACTCGACGAAAAGTGCGAATTGATTTTCTCGTCGGTCTCAGTGCATTGAAATTTACATGTCTTTTTCGTAGTGTGTAGGTTTCCCGACATGGTAGAGCAAAACTACCTCGAAGTGGTGGACTAGACGCAAAATACTTGCACCAACAAATCAAACAAAACATGAGAATTCCTATCAACAAACGTGTATTCTCATTTCTTCTCTCTTCTTGTCTTCTTACTTCATTCTCTTGGCTCTTATTCTTCTCTTCTTGTCTCCTTATTTCATCCTCTTGGCTCTTCCGACTAAAGCTTACTAAACAGCATCGCTCTACTTTTCATCGGTGTCGCGAAGCGCCCGCCTTAACTCCTATACAGGAACGTACTCACTTCGGTTCTCTCCTACTTAACATCTATACGATCCTTCGAACCACGGTGACCTGAGGGCAACCATAGGCTTCCAACTGTCATCTGGTCCACAAGTCGCCTAAAGATCGCTATAACTCGTCGTCGTTGTCGTCGCGTACTTCCTTTTACGAACGTCGTTCTATCGGCCACTCGCCGTACGGACAAGTCGCTTGCCGTCCCACGGATTGCCGTCGTCGTGAACCGGCCGCCATTCTTCGATGAATTAGAGATCGTACTAAAAACACCCTGGAAAGTCGTTCCATTAGTTTCAGCGAAGATAATTCATGTTTGGTACAACTCACCCTCGTAGGGGGCGTTTCTTTCTCCTTCCACTTCGTTTGCCTTCCGGTCGTCTTCCAAGCAGTTCCCAAGCAAGAGAGCTACACTGAACCAAAACATCCGCAATACTTCGAATGATTATTGCATTGCTCGAGCCCTTTAACAATATGCATTAGAATTGCGGATGATTTTCTTATGGTTGAATTCGTCGTCAGATGATGAACATCCATATGACTGTCATCCAAATACAGGATGATTTTCGTTTGAAAATTAGCTATAAAACATACGACACTCAGAGGACAAACATTTAAAAATAGTGTGACATGCAAGTGCTTTTAATTAGATTTATAATTTGATTATCTACATTTCCATCCTGAATAGCCAAAATAAGCCATTCCATTATGGATAGAAAAAAATTTCGCGGTGGAGAAAACCTCCTTCACCACGAATTAGCTAAACATTGGTTTTCATCTTTTACCTATGTTCGTAACAGCTCTGATAGCGATGCATATTCTTCCAGCTCGTTTGTCAGCTCAGATCAGCAAATGACGTTCGAAAGAATTATTTACATCATCGTTTTGAATGATTTGCGTTATGGGGCTGAACCAATACCATATGCATTTCTATTTCGTATGACAGTCATTCTACAGAGAGCATTACGCATTTCAACTGAAGGCCCTATCCCTACTCATAACAAGTTTCATACTGTATTCGAGAGGAAAATCATCTGATTTCAAAACAACCGTCATCCGGTTGCAGCTATCATTCGAAAAAGCGATTTCGGTGTTTTGTTTTGAATGGTCTGAGGTTTCATTCGATCAGAGGATGATGTTTGTGTACAGTGTACTGCCGCTGGTTCACTGGAGTAAGAAATTTCGTCCTGTACACTGAACCAAAACATCATCCTGGCTTCGAATGATTATTGCCTCACTCAAGCCCTATAACTATTATCAGATGATTTTGAGATGACCGTCATTCGATTCATCGTCTGTTGGAATATGAACAAACCAAATGACAATCATCCATAAAATGAATGATTTTAGATCGATTTGCGAAAACCAAAGTAGACATAAATCAGACATGAAATCATAGGATAATCGTATTATTTTAAAATAATTATAAAATGAAATAATATGATCAAATGTCGGATGACGGCGGCGTCGACTGATATTGAACCCAGGCCTTTTGGGGTGAGAGGCAATCACTCTTACCACTACACCACCAGCGCTGTATGGAAAGGAACATAATTTTAGAAGTAATTTTTGGTAGAATAATTCCATTTTTTGAAGGAAGTTAGATCGTTAGAAGTTATGTGCCCCAAGTGTAGAATCGCTTGTTTGGAAGATTTTCAATTTCTTCCCGTAATTTGTTTGCAACCGACGATGATTATTTTGTTTCTGTACTATTTGCTACTGCTGTCAAGCTTGCTGCCAGAATTGAAGCACAAATACACACACCCATCTTTTGAGGTTGGTCTCTTCACTATCAATTTCGTATGGAGCCAACTGCACTTTATTTTTAGAGTGTTTAAGAATCTGTGAGAGTGACCAGTCTCCTTGATTTACTGTCTTCGATTAGGTATATAGGAAAACTGCGTGGGAGTGTTTATCAATCCATTGTGTTTTACGTTGTGTATTTTAATATTATTTTGGAATGGTCGGTCCATAGCTTGTTCAAGGTTCTTTCAGTTCAGGGGTAGGTTGGAAAAAAAGATGTTACACATAAGATCCAACTGTTACAAACAGTGAGTTAATAATATATGAAATTGGCTGGCCCAGGAATATCTGAACTTAAAAAATGGTGAGGCAAAGTGCATCAATGTGCGGGGTGAACAAAAATCATGCATTTCTAAGGGATTTTATACATTGAAGGCTAAACAATGGTTAGGTAATATTGACATCGTTAACTAAATAAATCAAAAGTATCAGGAAAGTCGATGAAAATTTTACTTAGTCTGCATTTTTGCGAATTTAAGTAAACGGAACAAAAATTTAGTTGGATTCAACAACGGCCGTGCAGTTATCATCAGTTATTGCTTTGTGACACACTTTGCCCCACCTTACCCATCCTTGGTTTATAATAAATCCAAAACTAAAAAAAAAGGCCAAATTAAAAGCAACATCATTCCTTTTCTACAGCTGGCAAAAAAGTCAGTGTGCACACTTAGATTATTTTACAGCAGTTTTTTGAATTGCTGAAAAAATCGGCAAAGATTCAAATGACTGTAAGGAATCAATGAAATCGACAAATTGTATTTTCTATCATTAAATGGGATCAACAGAGCTTATTTGGGAAATTTTCTTATTTTTGAGTTTAACACAGATTTTTAAACTTTTACCGAACAGTTTCGCACTTCAAAAACCCAGTAAAACCTTACTGACTGAATTAGTGTGTACTGAAAAGTCAAAACCAATATTGTTGTAAAAGCCTCACAAATATCGACAAACTTAATCAAAATGAAATCAAATCAAAACAAATGTCCTCAAGGCAGCTACAAACACACGCGTCTCTTTGTGTAACCACTTTCTATATCAACACAATTAACAATAATCAAACAAAAGTTAAACAATTCTACTATTGAATCTATACCAAGATTAAGGGAGTCGTGTAACTAGAGAGGAAGATTAGTTCTACAACTGAGTGCAGAATATTCCATGGTTCAAAGCGAAATACGGCCAGTTAGATGATTATATACACATATGATATTGAAAGTATACCTAGATGTATTCCACCATCACAATTCAGAGATGAAAAGGAAAAATAGTCGCATAATGATAAAAAAATACGAGCTCTATATTTAATTCTATACTAGATATTACATATACCGTTGTTGAGAGATCTTTATGTCTGTGAAAATACACAAATCAGAGAATCAAATAAAATATCTATTTATGACACATTTGACCATCTTTGTTGCACAAAGCAATGGCGTTTCATTGATTTTATGTTCGTTTTTTTTTTTCTTGGATTGGCAATCATCATCGCAAAGGATTTTCCACCAAAACAACAAACCCCTGCCCCCACCCCCTTTATTATAGCTTCCAACGCAGACCGAAAGAAACTGAAGTATCAACTAACATGTGCCCTATTACATTGTTTTGCTTGTAGTTCTGTAGTGTGTGGAGTGAGGCAAACTCCTGAATCCCGAATCCCGCTGGTGCTGGTACATTACTACTTCCGTTACTATTACTACTTCTACTACCACTACCACTACTACTTAGCTAGTGTCGCTCTATTGTCACTATTGTGGCTACTAGACAAAAACCAAAGGTGTTGTAGTGTCGAGAACATACCAAAGCTCTACTCAACAAGTACGAAAACAGATATTCACCGTAGCGCAAGCCGCAAACCGATTGCTGCAACTGTGAGCGTAGTGTATAACATCATTTTTTTTTTCACAATTAACGCTTTTAGTAAATAGACAGCCGCGGGTTGCCATTGTCGTCTCAGGACACGATGGATGGCATCCGATGGCTGTGCACTAGTGAGAGGGTAAGGGAAAGTCCCGAACCGGACGTAACTGAATTTTATGTTTATTTTGAAAACCTTTCCAGCGAGACCACCGTCGTATACTCAATATCCGTCGCAAGCGTTCCACAATCATATCTCTAGACCGCGGGGACCAAGGTTTTAGATGGGATCTTGTGCAGCACTCGTTCCAGAGGTCTCTTGTTTCGTTGTTGGATAGTTTATAGTAACCGCAGAGCTGTATAAAGTCCTAGGATAAGTAGAACGGATCATAGATATTTTGCAAAGAAAATGAAAGATAGGTATTTACACTTTGTAGCGAGTTGGGCTGGGCTGTACGTTTAAGAGAATGGTTAAACAGATAATCAAACGAAAGATGCCGGTATAGTCGCTATGATAGGAGGACAAATAATGCGCAGGTGTGCGAATCGACGTGTATATGTGTTGGATGTACAATTTGTGCGGTTTGTGCGGGTGTACTACAAAAGCGAGAACAGTGCTCAGTTTCGTCAAGATTTGTCAAATTATTTTGTGTTTTCCATATTAATATACAGTGTGGTGCCCGTTCACCGGTCGACCTTCATTCACGGCTCATTTAAATTAAAAAAGTTCCCAAAATGAGCGTTTAACTATTTAATTTAGTTTATTTTTGTAGTGAATTGAGAATTGATCGTTATTGTGTCTCCATTCACCGCTTATTATGTTTTCGACAATAATGCAGTAGGTTAAATGTGATCAGTAGGCATCTTAAACGAGTTATTTAGTGACTCTATATGACTCTATATGACTGTATATAAACTTAAATACGACCTATAGTTTATAACGAATGCGAGTTTTTAGACAAAAACTTACACCTCAATAACTTACAAACCATACACAAGTGGAAATTAATATAAGGACACTTCGAAGACTTTATCTCCTCCCAAATCTAAGAATCAGAGGAATTCGTTTCTAAAAAGTCATAAGCAGATCAAATCGCTAGAAGTTCTCGAGCACCACACAAATCATTGATTGATCAGCGATGATCCACGATGATTTAGACTATGTGATCATCGTTGATCCACCAATGATTTTTGTGATGTTCGAGAACTTCTAGCGATTGGATCTGCTTATAACTGCTTATTTGAACGACCTAACTCTTTGATTATTTTGGTGCCACAATAATTGTTGACATGCTAAATAATGTTTCGAAAATGACCAATTTCCTATACATTTTTGTATGGCGCCCTTATACATATTTATTTCCGAAGAAGAAAATCACATTTCCATTTATTTCTCCTACGTACATGATGCAATTGGTTCTTTTCTTAGGCTCGTATTGTAGCATGATAATGTGGCTTCCAAACAAACATGATATAGAATTCCTCTGATTCTTAGATTTGGGAGGAGCCATGGTTTTTAATGTGTCCTTATATTAATTTCCACTAGTATATAATCGAAGACAACAAATCAAGAAGACTGGCAACTTTGCCAAAATCCAAGCGACAGATACAATAGCGCTGCGCTTGAGTGAAGGTGGAAGCAACGCATAGAAAAATGAGCAAATACACAAACCTTTCTTCTGAGAATGTAATCTTTGCTATCAATTTCGTTCGAAGCATTTACCTTTGAGCGGCATAGTGTTCGTATGAGAAAATGGAAGAGTTGCCAGTCTTTTTGATATGATGTCTTCGGTATAATGCAGCATTAATAGTCCAGAAAAGATAGAAAATTCAAACAGTAAGTATTTACTCTACGACATGCGCGGTGAAGGGAACCCCTGCTACAGGTACTAATATGTCTTGAAATAAATTTTAACAGCATTGTTTTTGATGTTTTACATTTTTTAACCTTCAACCTAGTGGCAAAATATGCTCAACATATTTATGAAAAATAATTTTACTAACGATGTGTACTTGATTTTGCTCTAAAGTGAGCGGTTCCATATCATGTGTTCATGTTGGTGGTGTTATACAGCTTTTCCCCGAAGAACGCGTTACCCGCTGAGTTCTACCCACCGCTTTGTCTCGAGTAACTAGTTCTCCATTGACACTACTCACATGCAAAAAATCAGACCGACTAGTTAAAACCCCGCCGAGAAAAAGCGGTGGGTGCAACTCAGTGGGTAACGCGTTCTTCGGGGGATAGCTGTAGTCACTTTAGCACAATTTAGGTTATTCGGGACTTGTCCGTGGATGATGCTAACCACTAGCAGAGCTTGTAGTACCCACGAATCTCTCAATGCAACTTTTTTTTTTTAAATATAAACACCCTGTTCTTTTGGTGAAGAAAACCCCGATGTACATGAATGTTGATTAATCTGCCATTACATAGGGGTAAGAGAGGCATAGTGAACAGGTAGGGCATAGTGAGCATCCCGTGCACCAGCTTGGACTTCCGGCCGTTCGGAGCAAATTGGTTGGTGGTAGGATCAATAGCATAATGATATTGAACCTACTGCCAGTTGATTTGTTTCATGCAGCTAGATATCCAGGGCCAAACTACGGGTTGCTCACTATGCCCCTCCTCCCCCTACACGACGTTTGATGTGGTACGTTGGGCAACTCTGTCAATCATTTTACGTTTTCCTTATACCATATCAAAGGTTTTTTTTGCCCCTGATATTTAGGGTTGGCATGTACTGTCTTGAGGAAATATGATTTTCCTTGAAGCAACTTAAAAAAAGAGTATGACAGTATCAGCTTTCTATAGGTAGGGGAAGGAGGTGCATAGTGAACAGGGTGGGCATAGTGAGATTCCTGTTATTTAGCCTTGGATTTCCTATGGTTCGAAACAAATTAATTGGTCATTAATCATTGCAATGGTGATATTGAACCTACTGCCAATTAATTTGTTTCGAACAATTAGAGGTTTGGGACTTAGGCGGAAAGCTGTTCTCATTTTTGCGTCACAAAGTAATAGGGTTAACTACCCCATTTCCGGCCTATTAAGCAAACAGAATATTATTATTACTGATGGCTTCCAAATTTATTTACCTTTCCGCACGTACCGTAAGATTTGATAAAGATAAACCAATCGTTGAGATATGGTCAAAAGTCTAACACTGCTTCTTGACGTCAAATTCGGCCTAACGCATTGAAACGCCATTGAAACGCCAATGAATTCACCTCGGCCTATCGGATGAAGATAAAAATTGATTCGGTCGGAGTGCTTCTTTTGTTTTTGGGAATAATCGGTGCAAACCTTCATATCACGCGTTCTCATTGACTTCGTTTGGTAGCTTATTAACTAGCGTATCGTATCAAACGCGTAATTGACTTGTTAACTCTGAAATGATGGATTTATTTGAAGTTTTCTGCTCGATAGGCCCAAAATGGATGACTAGGCCGAAGTAGTTCCCTACCCTAATCGTTGCTCATTTCGGACTTAACATGAAACTAATCATGTGTGTGTATTTAAATGTTGTGATTTAACTACTCTAAAACCTGGAAAATCAAGCAATTAATGTTTGGACCTAGAAAATCAAGCTTACTAATAAGTATAACTGACTTCGCTAGTTTCAAATAACTTAATGAATCGGTGTAGTTTGAGGATGGGTGTTAAAATTTTCAAAAGAGTTGCAAACTTGTGGATGCTCAATTGCTGATGTTGTATTTTTGTTGCAAGCTAAGCAACATTTTTCAAGTAAAAGGATATACCGATGATTTTGGGCCAACTGTAAATTCAGCTCCCATGTGATGTTGACACATTCCAGAGTTGAATTGAGATCCTGAAGGTTGATAGAAATCAATTTCCGTAGCCGCTAGACGTTGTAAGTTGTCGCAAAATTTAACCTCCAAATGTGCTTCTCTTAATTAGTGCTGTGTCGATATCCATAAATCCGATATTATCAATAAATATCGGATCTAAATTATCGATACGATGACCGATATTCGAAATCCGATATTAACGATGGTTGAAATCCGATATCGGTTTGATGTTAATAATCATCGACATGGTTCCACCGTTGAAGGAGCTGATAACGAATAATTTGTTGGTGATTAACCAACGAACAAGATCTCTACCGCTAACTTGATATGAAGTTATCACGAGGGAATGGTTCAACACCAGAATAACCAAACGACAACCAAGTCAACGCGTCACTCCGTACGGAAGGAACTTTATTTATACATGAGAAGTGGTATTAAACTAATGACTAGTACCAATTGTTGGTACTTGGAGGACAAGTAAGAAGAGTAACTTTCCATCCGGAATAATCCACTAGCGACAATCGATTTTACTCTCGTTCTGTACGTTGAATATAGTGTCAGAAGTAGTGGGCTGTATAGCGCATCATTATGCGATTGTAGCGCTCTACTTTCTACGTACAGAACGAAAGTAAAATCGAGTGTTGCTAGTGGGTTATTTCGGTTTTCAACTGTACCGATAATACCAGACAGCTCTGAAACTACTGTCATGAATTGCAACCTCGGTCCCTCCACTCCAGTGTGTGTTTTCGTAGACAGTAATCGGGCCCGATATCGATATTTTCAGAGATCGATATCGATTTTATCGATAAATACGACCTCGTCACAGCACTACTCTGAATAGATGCTGCACCTTACGGAATCGTCCATTAACTATGTCACACTTTTAGGGGGGAGGGGGGTTTTTGGAAACTGTGACGAGCCTTACAAAAAAACAATTAAGGTGTGACAAAGGGGGGAGGGGGAGGGGGTTTGAAAATGGGCCAAATTTGCGTGACATAATTAATGGATCTTCCATTATTGCAACCGGCAAAATTTAACTTTCGAGTAGATTGGTGCGTCAGCTCGATGCAGCTGCTTTAAACAAAAATCAACCCTTTGAGTAAATGCAAGAAAGGTGAAGAGTTAAATGTAGAAGATTATTTTTTTCTGAATACTTGTAGTTTTCTTTCCTTATTGTCATCTAGTAGCCTGATTCGCTCAGAGAATCAACTAAATGAGACTTTAGGATAAATCAAGAAGACTGGCAACTCTTCCAAAATCAGGAGACAGTAACGGCAACGCCTCTTCTGAGCAAAAGTGGAACCTGTGTATGATGGTGTGTGTTAATTCAAGAGTGCCTTCACACACATAGGTAGAGATAAATAGCTGTCAATTACTGGTTTTATTGTGGTTGTCGTAAAAAGTGAGCCGTTTTTTTCTTTGCTTTATGATGACAACGAGTAAAATTCCAGCCGAAACTGAACAGATGCAGTAAATTTGTTTTGAAAATTAAAACTATGGCAATGATGCCATTCACAATTATGGTGAGACCTTCCTCGATCATTAATTTGCTATCCCAGAATTATCTTCCAGCTTTCCTAAGCCCTTTAGTGATGCATTTATGGGCATTCGTATGGTGCGTTAGTAAAATGCATGCCCGTTCCGCACGGCTTTGGCACTTGGCCACAGCGGAGGGAGGTTAAGTTGTGACGCTCGGCAACTTGGCACAGTACTCGCTGACCATTTTTGAATGTCACTGGCCAACTGTTGTTATCATTCTCTGGAATGGGTCGGTCGATTCCAAGAATTGTTAAAACATACAGAGGATCACTATCCAGTGGTTTCGTGTTCTGACAACATCTAAAATGGAAATATATTCTTTTTCAATTAACCACTTCATTCGAGCAGTTAAAAGACGTTTACTACCGCTCGAACTTTGAAATAAAACATTATTATGAGATTTTTTTCTTCTGGAACCTCGAGAAAAGTAGCCAACATTTGTGTGTTTCATGAAAAATAGAAATTAGTTGATCCAGTTTTGTGAAATCGCTAGTAGAAAGTCACACCAAAACTGCTTGACAAAGTAGTCAATACGTACCGTTTTGGGATTGCAGTCCTTCAACCTTTAATTTTCATTTTCTCCAACATTAGATCCTGCTACGCCTTCCGATGGATCGTGATGTAGGTACCGGATCTTTCTTCTTTTTGAATCCTAAAATTTTCAGCAGCTTCAGAATGACGGTAGTTACCTCAATGGTGATGAAAGCTGTCAATTCTTCGTTCACAAGTAAAAGTTACTTTCACTAGGTTCGCGTTTCAATCCTCTACTTGATCCACCATGACAAGTTTTTCGGTTTGGAGTTAGAAAACCATCTGGGATCAGGATACCTGGGATTAATATACAAATTGCCGTGAAATTTTGTAGAGCAAAACAAAAAAGAAAAACGAGTACCGTGTTATGATTATTCGTTTTGGTAACATTAGGTCACACACATAGTCACTGTTTATGAGCAGTCTCACTAGCACTTGTGCTTCAAAATTCCACCTTTGATTGACAGAGGCGATGTTATCAGTGACGTTTTACATTTGTATGGGAGAAGGGAACAGTTGCCAGTCTTCTTGATTATTCAGAGAAGCACTTTTATGATTGAATAGTGATTCAAAAATACGCAGACAAGCATTACCTTGACAGAAGAGGGTGGCTTTATTGTGTATTATACTGCCTATAATCCCATATGGGTTTTCGTCAATTTTGAGATAACAGCGCTATCCACTATCAATTAGCATCTACTTTCATATTACGTGATAAAACTACGAACTTTGATCATGAAAAATGTGGAAACAACATCATGTCAGTTTGTCCCATTAAGCACAGTAATTGCATATCAGTCCCATCCTGAAATTCAATCGTCCATATACAAGTTACAGTTTTGCTTTTTAAGTTGCCATATTTTCCGCTGATATAACAAAGAATGCAAGCTTCAATACAATTAATTTAAACAAATAATGAATAAATTTAATATGATTTTTCAAATATTTACAGGGAATTGCACTTCGGAACTTCAACTGATATTTTCTCAATGCCTACTTTTTCCATACTGATGTGCGATTAAAGGCAGTCTAGGTCTTGATTGTAAACCTGATTAGGTCGGAAAATTAGCTTCTCAGTGAAGTTTTAGAATTGTGTTGTTGCTGCTAATGCAATTGAGACGGAATTAACTTACAGCAAGTTGAAGGTTCCGGTCCCGAATAAGCGTTTGTTCAAGCACGTTCAGCCTGTTTTGTAGATTGATATCGAGATGGTTGCAGTTTCCTTCACACATCGCTATCAATCGTAGTAACATCCCGGTTACTGCTTGAACTGAATTCCTGGCGCATACCACGTTGACAATCTGTAAATACGAAACACCCGATTTCTGCCTTTTTTGCATTCTTTCAAAGTCACTATTTCGTCACTGTTTGCGTTATTTTAGTCACTAAAGTCACTACTATTATATTACATACCCACTACCAGCCCTAACTAGATGAGCGCTAATATTAACACTTATCATTGAAACATCGCCCTAACCTCAATCGACCTGTTCAACAACTCTCAAAACGCAAACAAATAAAAAGTTATTGTTTTAAATCGATACAAATTAGTGAAACTAGAAGACCCGTTGCATTGTGGGATCGATTTGAATATACACTCTCCCCCCCCGAAGAACGCGAACTCGGTCTACACGAATTCCATTTACGTTGGTCTCGAATGATTCCGTTTACGCGAGGGAATCGCGTAAATGGAGTACACGTAGCATATGGGTTACTGTCTTCGGCAAAATTGTTCAGTGGATCAAGACCTAATGATTGGTGGACAGAAGTTCGGAATTCTCTCACTACGTGGTGCTAGTGAACTTGAATTTGTGATTTCCTTGTTTATGTTATAAATTGAAATTCTTGCCATCTAGAAAGTTGCTGTCTTCGGGGAAGTTGTTTAGTGGATCAATACCTAATCGTTGGTGGACATAAGTTCGGAATTTTCTCACTACGCGGCGCTAGTGTGCTTGAATTTGTATTTTTTTTGTGTTATATCTTGGAATCCTTGCAATCTAAAAAGTTGCTGCCTCTGGCGAAGTTGTCATTGAATCAAGACCTAATGATTGGTGGACAGAAGTTCGGAATTCTCTCACTACGCGGCGCTAGTGTGCTTGAATTTATGATTTCCTAGTTTGTGTGATATCTTGAAATCCTTGCCATCTAGGATGTTGCTTTCTTCGGCAAAGTTGTTCATTGGACCAAGACCTTCATTTTTTAAATAAATTAGTCGATAAATCGGCAACTTCGTCCTACTGCTGTTTATGTGAGCTGTTCTTCGTGCTTTGTAACAAGAACCTGTCATTCTAGGAGAATTTAACCTAGGAAAATGTAACATTATGAAATCTGCCCTTAAACATTGTTTGCTGCAGGAGACGCCTTCGAGCCCTTCGAGCTACACAAAAGTTCAACATAGAAAGTAGTCAAGGAGAGTCGACTTCGTCATTCAGCAATATCACTTCTATCATTCCTTTGTAATTTTCATCCAGCTGCTATTTTTAGTTTGCGTGTAGATGGTTGAAATTTAAATAACAATCATATTTGGTATTGTTGTAAAAAATAATCAGGAAATAAAACGAAACACAGAATCCTTTTGGTGGAAATTTGTTACTTTTAGCATGTGGAGTGTTATGTTGAATTTCCCGTTTAGGAAAAAAAAAATAATGAGAATTTGGTTTTTTATCAATCAATGTTTACTTCGGTTTCTGATAGTGTACTTTTTACATGTGATGTATATGTATATATAAAAAATACAAATGATTACATCACACTTTCTTCCTTCCATCCCAAAACAAAGGCTTTCATATTCCGTCAGCAATTCGAAAGCCTTAGTCCGGCCCTTCTCGTTCGAGAAATAATGATCCTCACCGATGATTCACTGACCAAGTGCGACCTAGCTACTGCTGAACAACGTAGGTTTTGATCAGTGATGTCACCCGGAACGAAAGCGAGCAACGAACGTGCACCCTGCGTTCGGTTGTGATGCACTGTCTATTCGTTCAGCATCTATAAACCGAACGAAAGAATACAGTTGCACACCCTTTGTCCGGTTATCGTGTTACGAACGTAGCCGAACTATGCGTTGAACGAGTGCAAAAGGAACGAGCGAATGGGAGAAACAAACGCTTCGTGTCTACGTAGAAAACGCTTCGTGTAGGTTTTTTCGTTGTCAAAACTTACGAACAGTGATAGATTTTAAACCAGTTCGAAAGCTTAGAAACGCCACCAGCTATATATAAATTAGGCAGCAGGATGTTGAAAACGACTTAAAAAAGCAATCTTAAATGACATCTCAAAGATCTGCATCCGAAAAAGTAAGCAGAATTTGACCTCGATGATGAAGCGGTGGGTTCATGCCTGGGTAAAAAAATATGCCGAGAGTTGGTATGCACATGGACTACAACTTCTACATGACCTCCGGCATCAAAATGGTAACAGAAGGTGAAGTTTAATTGTCAATATTCGAAAAACCAGGGACTTCCGACATTATGACAAAAATCGAAAGAGCTCTCAAGGTAAATCCCGATACTCAAACAAATATTTGGGGAATAATTGGAGAGGTAGTTAAAAGGCTCCGATACCAAATGACGAAGGATTTTTAAGAAAAGTTCACATCTACCTGGAAGTTCGCACTACAAAAGTACCTGGAAACAGTGTTGGAAAAGTTCGCGATATTTCACGAAGTTCACCAAGGGAAAAGTTCGCGAGTCATAGGGAACTTTGATGAACTTTTCCATCACTGCCTGGAAAAAAGAAAAAAGATTGTGAGGCCTTCGGTTTAATTGATATGAAGGTAGCTCAAACCGCGGAAAACATCCACACAGTATTCAAACTTTTGTCACGATTTAGAAATCGAGGAACTGTACTCAGTCACCACAGATACCGGAGTGAATTACGTGAAGGCAGTATCCCTCAAGCTGGGTTTAGACAGGGCAAGTCAGTTGAATTCAACTGACTTAAACGCGAATTGAACGTGTAAACCATGCCATTCAACTCACTTGAAATGAAAAAAGTTGAGCTAGGCTCAACTTTTCAAGCCAATTGAATTCAACTGAGTTGATCATTTGACTTGCCTAGTCTAAACCCAGCTTCATGAAGAAGGCACAGGCAATGTTATAAATGGAAGATGACACAACAAATCTAGATCAACATTTGAAATAAGCGGAACAACCAAATGTAAACGATGACTTCAAACGCAAATTTCTCGAGAATCAAAACTCATTTATGCAATCTAACAATCTAACACCAGCATCTAATAGAACAAACTTCTTTTATTGTATGTCATTATTAGTTTGCGTGGGTGTGTTCTGAGTTCTGATTCGCGTGCAATTTGTGTTGAAATCCCTTGTTTACGTTTGGTTGTTCCGCCTATTTGAATTGGTCTAGAAATGATCATAGCACTGAAGTCTACTCTGGTGATGAAAATGATTGCGAAAACAGCTAAAATCTACCACGTTCGAAAACTTGCATGTTCGTTAGTTTTGGCTACGAAAAAACGTACACGAAGCGTTTTCTACGTAGACACGAAGCGTTCGTTTCTCTCATTCGCTCGGTCCGTTTGCACTCGTTCAACGCATAGTTCGGCTACGTTCGTAACATAAGAACCGGACGGAGGGTGTGCAACTGCCATCTTTCGGTTCGGTTTATAGATGCTGAACAAAGTATGAACGCGTTCAAGCACATCACTGGTTTTGATCCACTGAACAACTTCCCCGAAGAAAGCAACATCCTAGATGGCAAGGATTTCAAGATATCACAAACACAAGGGCATCATTAATTCATGCACACTAGCGCCGCTTAGTGAGAAAATTCCAAACTTCTGTCCACCTACGATAACGTCTTGATCCACTGAACAATTTCGCCGAAAAAAGCAACATCCTAGATGGCAAGGATTTCAAGATATCACAAATACAAGGAAATCACTAATTCATGCAAACTAGCACCGCGTAGTGCGAAAATTCCAAACTTCTGTTCACCAACGATAAGATCTTGATCCACTGAACAACTTTGCCGAAGACAGTAACCTTCTGTATGTCCAGGCTCGCGAGATATTCCATGTTGGTCCCTATTAGGTCAAATCATATATGCTACGTGTACTCCATTACGTATTACTCGCGCTCTTCTGGGGGAGACTGTAGTTATAGCTCTAAATTACGTTTTCAAAGTCGTTGAACAGGTAAAAAGTTAGGTTACGAAACACCACTGATTGAAACATCTTTTGACTGAAAGTCCGCTAACGGAAAGAAGTTTCAGTTAAAGGCCATTTATCGGTCAAATTTAAGCATTTCAAATTGCCATGAATGCCAAATGAACACGAGAATGAACATTGATGCATTTTAAGTGCAGTTGACAGCCGATTTGAAACATAAAATGCATTTCAGTTAGTGAACGTCTGGCGTACTTGTTTTATTTTTAGTCCATAAAAATGAACTACAGTTTGATAGATGGAAAAGCATATTCTTCATAAATCCGTACATCAATTTCGAGTGGACAAACGCCAACCAACGCACATAGCACAGAACAGAAGTGGAACTTTGGATCAGAAAGTGGCTCCACTTTCCATTGGCGAACACTAGCGCACCTAGCGGTAGAAGGCATCTTCTGCCTGCAGTGTGTGAGTGCGCATAGAAAGCCCCAACCAGTCTTGTAAGCGGTCACCGTAGGCGACACATTTTCTGTGATAATCGACTGCCTTTGCTTCCGACACTTGCAAAACAAGCTATCAAATTATAGTACCAAACTAAAATGTCATATAAAAGGCTCTGTCATACGACATTGTCGGCGAAGACCGTCACGAATGTAAATATTTTAGTTTTTCCCATAATAAGAGCTGCTGATGCTGTGCTTGTGTGAATTCTGAAAATAGCAAGCAACGATGTCATAGTAATAGCATTTCTGATCAGAACCTGCATAATTTACACCAAATTGAGGAATTAGAACGAAATCACACATGTCATATGATAGTTATTTGATAATTCTAAATTTTATAAAATTTATTTGATAAATAAAAAATTTCTTTTTGCTCGAATGTTGTTCTACCGTTTGCGTTGTGTAAGAGAGACGACGGTAGAGCATGAGGGTACGAAAACAAACAGACTGTCGCGCAGGACAACAAAGCGAGTGTAGTAAAAAACGTCAACAGTTTCAACCCCTGGCCCCAACGCATCGTTTAGTGAGCACCAAAACGGTCCAATTTTCGATTCACTTTTCAAATAGACCAATCTGCATTGATCGATTCTCTTCATCGACTCTCTCTTTCGTTAACGCTCCGAACACGATACCTCCGGTAAAATGTGTAACGGAAAACTCTCAATGTTTTAAAAATCATAGTTCAACCATTTAGTGATGAATTTCAAATATATTGGCACCATTTGAAACTATATAGGAGAAATGGATGTAATGTCGGCCTAAATACCCCTAATTTGGGCCCATACATAAATTCGACATACTAAATTTTCGATAGCGACCAAAAATATCCATTAATACCGTCCAAATGACGCGTTCAACTAGATAAAATTGATAAATAGCAGATTTTTAGCGATGGGCCCAATCTTAGATCCATAGGCCAACATTAGAGCCATTTCCCTTACTTAAAAGATTTATTCGGTATCAATAGATTTAAACCTATAGATAAATGCCGAGCAATGATTTCTCAAACATTGCTGTTACACATTTTACCGGAGGCATCTTGTTCGGAGTGTTAATAACTAAATAGTCTGCTAAACGAACGCATTATTAAGCGTATTGGACGATAAGAACAGCTGAACATGTTTTTGGAGCCGAGTTATTGACGAAAGAGAGAGTCGATAAAGAGAATCGATGTAGATTGGTCTATTTGAAAAGTGACGTTAGATTTGTTTGCACTTCCCCCTTCTGTTCTGTGCACATAGTCATGCACCTTGTGTCCCGTGCGGTCCGGTAGACTCTTCGTCCAGGAGGGCGACAAGTTTAATTGAATTAGAGCTGATGCCCAGGGGTGAAGCAATTTAACGTGTGTATAATTGCTTCTCGATTCTCACTTTGCGTACGGACCGTATAGACGGCGAGACATGAGACGTTCAGCAGCAGGAGCAGAAAAAAGAGCATCACCAACTATATTATATCTGCTTTCTTGGACGTTGTGCACAGTTCTCCGGTAACCATGTCGTCGCGATGATCGATTGAGCACTGTTTCTCGTTTGTTGTTTGGACAATCATTGATTCACAAAATCGTCCACCCGCAGTAGGTAGGAACCAATGTGTGTATAGTTGCTATAAAGTGTTTGTATAAAGTACCGTAGGAAGAAAGTGTAATCTAGTTATCTTTCGGAGTAGATTTATTCGGAAGATGCGATACGCATCGGATAGCAGAAGTGATTGAATAATCAAAACCTATATCGAGTGTTAAACGAAAACATGTTCAAATGTAACTAGTTTAATGACAAGAGAGAAGAAGCAATCGTTATGGCAAGCCTGTATCTATATGTGTATGTGGTGATTTTTCTCACGATGCCACTAGTAATTCCAAAACGATCTCGCAGCGATGCAGAAGGCTTAGCCGAGGCTCAGCAACAAAATGCCGTTGAAGAATACACCGACGATAATGTACCAAACTGTCACAATGTAGACATACGGAACAATCTCGCCCGATTGCGCAGGATCGAAAATTGCACCGTGATTACGGGCTACTTGCAGCTAGTTCTGATCGAACGAGTTTCGCACCAGGAGTTTCAGAAGTATAATCTAACTCAATTGAGGTAAATAATCTGTCACGTTAGAATCAGCCTGTGCATATCAAGAGTATATCGGGTGGAAATGTTCAGTTAAGGAAACCAATAGACATGATTTCGCTAGAATAGTGCAAAACAAGTTTTCCAAGTATAGCAAGCGATATTTTTACTGAGGGACTTTTATCAAATACAGAATAATTCCATTCTTTTTGTAGCCGATAAGCAATGCGTACGAGATTCAAAGCGGACCTGATACAACCCCAATTCCATCAACATATTCTCTCTATACGCGTCTCTGTTGTAGTAAATACTTTTCCAATCGATCATATTATTCTTAAGTATGAATGTGATACTTGACCCTATCAATATGTACCATTTACTAATGTTAGATTGACTACTTATTGTTTGTTCTTTTATTTTAAAAGATATACTGAATCTAGATTGTTGGATTAGGCGAGCGAAAAGAACGCATCTATTAATATAAATTATTTACGCGTCGCGTTTTTTTTTTACCTGCATACTGAATTTCGTGGTTATGTAGTATAACAAAGAATAAGATGTAGATTGTATTATGTGTACACAGAAATCATGACAGGAACAAAAGCTCCATTTACACTATAAGTTAGGCACCGATCAGTGGTCGAAAGAAGGTCGAAAATATATCAATTAACTCAAATCAATCAAACGGAGAACTATTACTTTCTGAAGATTCCCGTTTCATGTGCTTTCTACTCTCCGTAGAGAAGTGACTGGATACGTGATGTTCTTTCACGTGTACAACCTCGTCTCGCTACGGGAACTGTTTCCGAATCTGATGGTAATTCGTGGCAGGACGGTGTTCTTCAATTACGCGCTGATTTTCTACGATATGCCACATCTGACTGAGGTTAGTATGGGTTGAAAGGTTGTTGCAATCAGTTGCAGACCGTATACCTTACATTACACGATTTCATATTCAATAGATTGGCTTGAAGAACCTACTCGCCATCGAAGATGGGTTCGTTAACGCACAACACTGCCCTAGACTGTGCTACACCGATACGGTCAGTAGTTCGTTCGATTAATGTTAAATAGTGTATAGTAGAATTTTAAATACAAAATTCGCCTACAGATAGACTGGCCGAGCATCACGCGCAGATCCAACCGTTCGCTCGATCTGAACCGATTTGACAAGCCGGAGAAGTTGGTGGAGTGCAACAACAACAGGACGGATTTATGCCTCGGGTGTCCCAGGCCATACTGCTGGAGCAGAGTAGCTTGCCAACGGTTTCACACCGGTTACGATTTTACAGGTAGCAAAGGCAATACCTGAACGAAGCACACTGCACAGTGCATGGATGGTCTTGCGCACACGGCACCGATTGGATGCATGGATTTGTTATTTGAATTAAGGTGTAATGAACAATTAAAGAAACATATTCCCCAGGTACCATCAAATGTCACGAACAATGTCTCGGTGGCTGCGTCAATCGAAAGGATACCGGTTGCCGTGTTTGTCGTGGTTTTAAAGAAGGCAAACGCTGCGTTGAGAAGTGTTCTGAAGGAAAGTAAGTTTTGATTTCCTAGTGCAATAGAGGAAAGTGAACGGTTGGGCGCATACAATTTGTTGATATTCACCTTTGTCTATTGTTTAAGCTTGATTGTGTACGACCTCAAGTTTAAAGACAGAATCCATAGAAGCCGTTTAAGAATAAATTTTGTTTCACCACTGTGGCTTTTATCGGGTACACTGCTAGGTGGTATAAGACGGGATTGTACAGAACAGCAGAATTCTGGAAGTTGAATATGCAGAAAATGGTATTGAGGGCCAGATCTCTCAGTTGAATAAAATATTTGCTGGTTCTGATCGTTATTGCCGGAAATGGCAAATTTCGTTTCGTGTCGTTTCGTGTCGTTTCGTATCGTTAGACAAAAATTGGTCCGCTAAATTTATGATTCCGGAAAATTTTGAAGCAAATTATGCAAACATTTTAATTCATATGGTCTTACAGAACCGCACGTTTACAATAAGGTGAAAAAAATACCGCATACCCCTACTGCTAACTAATTACGCAACAGGACGTGTTGCTCAGTGTTTGCAGCAGGAGTTTCATTTTCTCTACGTCCCACAGTGGGACGAAATCAAAGAAAGTTGGGCCTGACTATTTGCGACGAAACTATTGAGTGTAGCATTTTGATGTCTTCTAGAATGTATCTTCATGTTTTGAGTACTTTATTTGAGTAGTAAACATTTTTGTTTAAGAGAGGTATACTGCCTATAATCACATATCAGTCCCATATGGATTTTCGTCAATTTTAAGATAACGTTATCCACTATCAATTGGCATCTATTTACATATTACGTGATTAAACTACGGACTTTGATCATGAAAAATGTGAAAACAACATCAAGTCAGTTTGTCTCATTAAGCAAAGTAATCGAATATCAGTTCCATCCTGAAATTGGATCGTCCAGAGGTCGCTGATTTCAACTTGAAGAAGTTATCAATTAATTGTACATTGTTATACGACTTCTGGTTGTCTGGGTAGTGGTGGTAGATTCTCATAAATCGAGATTGTGTGTTCAGCCCAAGAATTTCTTCAAAATTAGCAATTATAAGTGTGTTCGTCACTCCGCATTTGATTAGTATTCTGAGAGAGAGCTCCCAGAAACGGTTCTGGAGGGGTGTTACTCCTGCCAAAACCTCGAGACTCATGTTATGCGTTGAGTGCATACAGCCTAGAGCAATACGCAGACAACGATATTGAATTCGTTCCAATTTTATTAGGTGACTTTTTCTTGCCGAGAGAAAGCAGAAAGAGCCGTACTCTAGAACAGAGAGAATAGTTGTTTTATAAAGCGTTATGAGGTCTCCCGGATGAGCACCCCACCATGTGCCGCAAATTGAACGGAGAAAGTTGATCCTCTGCTGACATTTTTGCTTCAAATACGTAATATGGGCATTCCAAGTGCACTTTGAATCAAACCAGACCCCAAGGTACTTAAAAGACAATGATTGGGTTATGTTTCTGCCCAAAAGATTAAGCTGCATTTGGGCTGGGTACCTGCGGAATTCTGCGGCGAGAATTCGATCCCTAGATTCATAGCCCAAGAAGACAAGTTATCTAAGGAATTTTGCAATGGTCCTTGCAACTCCACGGCATGTGGACCTCTTACGGAAACCACACCGTCATCTGCAAGTTGTCTAAGCGTGCATTGTTCTGCCAAACAGTTGTCGATATCTTTGACATAAAAGTTTTAAAGAAGAGGGCTGAGACATTAGCCTTGGGGCAGGCCCATGTAACTAATTCTGGAAGTTGTCAGTTTTCCAAGAGAAAAGTTTATTTGCTTTTCTGACAACAAATTGTACAAGAAATTATTTAAAATTCCAGAAAGTCCACATCTGTGCAGATTGTCTGACAGAATTTCAAAGGAAACTGAATCAAAAGCCCCCTTAATGTCCAAGAATACTGAAGCCAATTGCTCCTTGTGCGCAAAGGCCAGTTGAATATCTGTGGAAAGCAGCGCTAGACAATCGTTTGTTCCTTTGCTCTTGCGGAACAAAAACTGTGTATTTAATAGCAATTTATTTGATTCGACCCAGTGATCGAGTCTCCGAAGGATCATTTTCTCCAACAATTTCCTAATGCACGAAAGCATAGCAATCGGACGGTATGAGTTATGGTCAGACGCTGATTTGCCAGGTTTTTTAATGGCTATTACTTTGACCTGTCTCCATTCAGGCGGTACAATGTTGTTTTCTAGCAAGGAATTGAATAAATCTAGCAAGCGTCTTTTAGCGATATCTGGGAGATTTTTCAGAAGATTGAATTTAATCATATCGCTTCCCGGTGAGGAGTTGTTCGATGAAAGAAGAGCCATAGAGAAATCCAGCATTGAGAATGGTCTATCCAGAGAGCCGCCGCTAGGAGACGCTTGTCGAAGAATATTTTGTGCTGGAACTGAGTCCGGACAGACCTTTTTAGCGAAATCGAATATCCATCGGTTGGAGCATTCTTCACTCTCATTGAAAGATGAGCGGTTACGCATGTTGCGAGCCACCCTCCACAAGGTGTTCATTGAGGTTTCTCGTGAGAGTTCCTCGACGAAATTGCGCCAATAACCGCGTTTTTTTGCTTTGATTAATTGTTTCAGCTTTGTCTCAAGCTTTGAATATTCCTCGAAGTAAGTGGAGGTTTTGTGTCTACGAAAAGCTTTGAAAGCATCAGATTTTTCTACATACAATTTTGTGCATTCTTCGTCCCAACCAGGTGTGGCTGGTCTCCTTTTAAAGGGTGCACTTGTAACTTTTCTTTTTTGTGCTTCCAGTGAGCTTTTGTAAATCAAATCGGCTAGGAATCGATATTCTTCCAATGGTGGAAGCGCATCTATTGATTCGACACCGATTGTCACCGCCGTTGCATATTTCTGCCAGTCGATGTTCCTTGTAAGATCAAATGGAACCCGAGATGGTTCTGCAGAGTGAGGGCCAGGCAGCATCGGTTGGCGCATAACATTGGATTATTTATTTATTTATTTATTTATTAATAATTCTCTTCATCGGACTTTTGTTGTCTAAATGAAGATCACACATCAATTATAAAAATAAACACCGGATAATAATAATACTATGGTCTTCATCATAAAAAAAAAATAAAAATAACCTCGTCCTATGGCATGGAGTTGTCCTTGGATCAGTCGAGGCCGTCATCGCAGAGTTGATCGGGAACAAAAAAGGAAACAGGTAGCAAAAATTATCAGATGTACAATTAATGGACAGCTACTCACCGTTTTGCAACAATTTGCTGATTGAAAGCAGTTGCATGTGTCGAACCGTATCGTCACCTATCCAGCAGACTACGTTGAATCCGTTTACGAAATGTTTCCATTGTGCAGTTGAAATCGAAAAAAAAAATAAAGAATTCATTGAAACGGGCAGACATGAACCGTATTGGATCATGTAATCCGTAATTAGCTGCACGGGGTCCGAGATGCAGGAAACTTCTCAATCGTAGAACTCGTTCAGGTGCATAGATTTCGAATTCAGCCAAAATCCCGTGAGAGTCGTACCCAGTAGTTGGCAACGACCTTCGTAGGGTGGAAGGTTCGTAGGATCGTACCAAGGAAGGTGGCGAAGAGCGTAACGAACGAATTTCCTCTGAACAGACTCGATCCTCGCTATCCTAACTGTTTCATACGGACACCATACTACTACACCAAATTCCAAGATCGATCGCACTAGAGAACAATATAGAGCTGTCAGGCAGGTAGGATCCCGAAACTCATCAGAGATCTTAAAGATGAATCCGAGTTGCCTGTTAGCTTTGGCTATGATATCCGTGCAATGTAGCTTAAATGTCAAAGCAGAATCAAGTGTAATTCCTAGATCACGAACGTTGTCCACACGCTGCAGAGGTTGGTTATCGATCGTATAATTGAATGCAATAGGTTTTAGCTTGCGATGGAAAGTGATGATATTGCATTTTTGAACACTCAACGTGAGAAAATTCCCAGAGCACCACTATTCGAAACTATCGATCAGGTGCTGCAACCGCAGGCAGTCAGTGAAGCATCGCACAACCACGTACATCTTGACGTCGTCTGCATAGAATGACCGGCAGCCAGTAGGAAGTATCAAAATGAATATGGAGAGTAGCAGCGGTCCTAAATTGCTGCCTTGAGGAACGCCTGAGTTGTTTGAAAAATATTCCGATTGATCAGACCCGATTTTCACACAAAGCTCTCGATTGGTAAGATACGACTCAAACCAACTAGTGAGTCCATGAGAAACACCAAGCTTCTCGAGTTTTGCAATTAGAATGGCATGATCAACCCGGTCGAAAGCAGCCTTGAGATCCGTGTATACGACGTCCACCTGTGCCCCTGCCTCCATATTCCGTAGGCATAGGGAAATGAAAGGAGCGAGGTTTGTTGAGACCGAACGTTTGGGGTGGAAACCATGTTGGTCAGGAGAAATGTAGTTTCTACAGCTGGCAAATAAAGCGTCGTTGATGATTATCTCGAATACTTTCGAGCAGGCACAAAGTGAAGTAATTCCTCGGTAATTCTCCACATTTTGTTTGTCTCCTTTCTTGAAAATCGGGAACATGAACGAAGATTTCCAACGAGAGGGAAATACACCTTGTTGTAACGAAATATTGAACAGCTTTGAAAGCGGAGAGGAAAGCTCTGTTGAGCATCTTTTGAGTGGACGATGGAATGCCGTCAGGCCCAACAGCGTTCGAGAATTTCAGTTTCTGGATGGCAGAGTCGACGAGGTCCAATGTGACCGTGAAAATATCAAAGCTGAACGCGTCACTGGGAGTATCTCTGCTCCCTTCAGCAACTTGGCTTAACGATGCCGTTGAATCGTTGAAAACACTCTTGAAATGCTCAGCCAGGAGGTTACACTTCTCTAAAGAAGTGTTGGCTCTTTTTATTGGAGGCGAACCAGCCCCAGGCTGAAAGCCTTCCTAATAAAGATAAATTAATTCAAAGAGCAAATTTTCATTACGTCGAATGTAACAAAGGTAAACAAAGTCGAGCTATCAGTGTCAATCGATGCTCCTGCTATTACACTATATCAAGAGCAAATTTTCATTATGTCGTAAGTAACATTCGCACCAATCCGAGAAAAATAAAGTTTTGTTTTGATGACCGAAAAGTTATTCCTATTTCCAAGTAAACACATATAATCTCATAGTGATAGCAATGTTTAACATATTTAGCAGGGTTTTAATCATACAAATGCAAATCGCTAGCTTTCATGCTAAAAAATACTGGTTTTTGAGTCAAAAGTTATTATACGTCGTTTGGTGGCCCCTATTGTTACTTAAGTCAAAGTGTATTTACCAGGATATTCGGGAGAATTATCAATTACGTCTCCTTACGTGCAGCCCATTCATCATTTTAGGACCACCGAAATCATCTTAGCAACAAACAGTTCGATTTATTCACTTTAATAATGAGAAAGCGAAACGACGAAAGTACACTTTTCACGGGTTTCTCAGTGCTGTTACTTAAGGCAAACGGCATCTCCATAGAAATCGGGTGACTTAAGTAACATCGAAAACTATTTTGATCGGAAGGTGATTACGTCAAAAAGCAATTTGACTGGTAAATAAATTTAAAAATGGGACTTGATCCTATATTCGGACCGAGGGGGGCGACACATCTAAATCTCAAGTTCAGATGGTCAACAAATCTCACACTAGCGAATCAATCTTCGAACAATCTTCTTTCATGTGTCGCATCTACTTGCATCGCTCATCAATTTTTTGCAGGAAATCTTCAGAATCGTCATCAATCTTCTTTCTATCTACTCAGCGTGCGCGCAGCTAGGCGCAGCAAAACACAATCTTTTTTGCATCGTAGATAGAGTCGTCCCCCTCGATTCGGACAGTATATAGTGTCATAGGAGGAGAATCGATTGACACTGATAGCTCGACTTTGTTTACCTTTGTTACATTCGACGTAATGAAAATTTGCTCTTGATATACTGTCCGAATATAGGATCATATCCCATTTTTAAATTTATTTACCAGTCGAATTGCTTTTTGACGTAATCACCTTCCGATCAAAATAGTTTTCGATGTTACTTAAGTCACCCGATTTCTATGGAGATGCCGTTTGCCTTAAGTAACAGCACTGAGAAACCCGTGAAAAGTGTACTTTCGTCGTTTCGCTTTCTCATTATTAAAGTGAATAAATCGAACTGTTTGTTGGTAAGATGCTTTCGGTGGTCCTAAAATGATGAATGGGCTGCACGTAAGGAGACGTAATTGATAATTCTCCCGAATATCCTGGTAAATACACTTTGACTTAAGTAACAATAGGGGCCACCAAACGACGTATAATAACTTTTGACTCAAAAACCAGTGTTTCTTAGCATGAAAGCTAGCGATTTGCCTTTGTATGATTAAAACCCGGCTACATATGTTAAACATTGCTATCACTATGAGATTATATGTGTTTAATTGGAAATAGGAATAACTTTTCGGTCATCAAAACAAAACTTTATTTTTCTCGGATCGGTGCGAATGTTACTTACGACATAATGAAAATTTGCTCTTGAATTAATGTTGGCTCTTTTATCGCTTAGATGAATCTCAAGCGGTAGCCCATCCTCTTTCCTTTTTGTCTTCACAAACGTCCAGAATAGCTTAGGAAAACGCCGGAGATTGGTCTGCATACGTCTTGAGTACTTCTTGTATAGAAAACGGTTGTACATTCGGTAGCAATTACTTGCTAACGAAAATAATCGCTTGGTGAATGGATTAGGGGCCTGGCTGTATTTTCGAAGAGCCTTCGATCTCACACGCTTCAAGTATTGTAATCGAGCATTGGACCTTACAGGTTTTGGAGCAGGTCTCCTCAGAGGCACACAATCCATTATTAACCGGCTAACAACTTCGTCGAAATAGTTAACGGCTTCATCAATGGACGAACACAAGTCAAGCGACTGCCAATCTACCTGGGCCAGTGAGTGATTCAATGCGACGTAGTCAGGCTTTGTACATCAACGATGCACACTAATCGAGTCAGTACGGTTTTACCGAGTTTTTGAATTACGGAACTGTTCGGTAAAAGTTTAAAAATCTGTGGAAAATTTATTAATGAGAAAATTTGTTCTGAACTTGTACATACTAAGTTCTGTTAACCCCATTTAATGATAGAAAATAAAATTGATCGATTTCATTGATTCCTTACGGATAACGGTCATTTGAATTTTTACCGACTTTTTCAGCAATTCAAAAACCCAGTAAAAAATACTGACTCCTGTAAAAAAATCTTAGTGTGTGCTTTCATAGAGAACAGGAACTGATCGATTGATGAATGCTTCCAACGCTGGATGATCGGCGTCTAGATGTATCAGAGGCTCGGATGCCTCAGCGACACTTGCACTCTAGTGCGGTGGCTTCGTTCACCAACACAAGATCAAGCAGCCGAGAGTTTCTGTTTGGTACAGAATTAATATGCATTAAACCATGCAGGCTAAAACCATCTAAAAGAGCAGGCATATACAACCGAAGAATGTCAATGATTGGATGATCATTCGCGGAAATATTCCAAACAAGCCCAGACTGGTTATAGTCGCCAAATAGCAGAGCTAGATCGTTGTGATGTAATCGGGACAATACAGCACCAATGGAACTGATATGGTTCTCAACGCAGCTCAAATTAGATTTACGGTCCGGAGGAAGGTACATAACGCCTGGTAAGGTTTCGGACCCGTGTTCTGAATCTGGCAACGATTATTCTCTCATTGATAGGTTCCCACTTGATGAGCGCAGCCTGTGCTTGGGCGCTAAGCAGAAAGCCAACTCCACGATGTCGCGGAGCGTTTTCACCTCGCATACCAGAATATAAAAGTACCTGTCCCGAAGGCAGCTTGTGTTCTCCAAAGTCCGGCCAGCGGACTTCACTAAGTCCCAGGAGTGAGAACGGCGAGCTGCCTGCAGAGTTTTGTGGGTCTCCCGTGATGGATATACAGAGAACCACATCTGCAAGAGCCGACAATGGAGACGGAGCCTTCTTGATGTTCGGAATAAACGCAGCGCTGACATCGCGTCTGACCATCATCTCCTGGTTGGTGAGATCCGCCTACGCATTGCGTGGGTTCAACGGCGGGAGGAGAGATTCGGGCGGCGATTCAACACACGCCGACTGGAAGACCCAGCAGTAGAGAGATCGTTCGTCGAAGAACTCTAGGCTTGCGCAGCTAATATTCCGGAAGGTGGTAGCGTAGAAGAACAGTGGACGAGCATCAAGAATGCCTTTATTGAAACAAGCGAGAACAACCTGGGTGAGCTGCGCACTCAGAGGAAGGAGTGGACCACCGATGAAACCTGGAGGAAGATCGAGGAGCGGAGAGAAGTAAAAGCCGCGATAGAGCGAGCAAGGACCCGAGGAGCCAAGAACGAGGCCCGTCAGCGGTATTCGGCTCTAGAGAGGGAAGTTAAGCGTTCATGTATACGGGACAAGCGAGCGTGGGTGGACTCCCTGGCTGATGAAGGGGAGAAAGCCGCAGAAACTGACGATATCCGCCTCCTCTATGATGTTTCACGACGCCTGAGCGGGGCAAGGATGAACCCAAGGATGCCTGTGAAAGACGCGTTTGGACAGTTGCTCACCGACCCCACGGACCAGTTGAAACGTTGGTTTGAGCACTTTGAATAACTTCTCGAAGTTTCAACGGTCAACCAACCATCAACATCTCGGCATGATCCGCCAAGGGTGTGGCGCGTTACTCGCGTGAACACTGAAGCTCTCATTGCAAGAGATAGAAGCAGCCATCCGAAGTATGAAGTCCAACAAAGCCCCGGGGGTCGATCGCATATCAGCAGAGATGCTCAAAGCTGACCCCATGCTATCCTCACAAATGTTGCATCAACTATTCGTCTATATCTGGGACACCGCGACTTTGCCAGCCGACTGGATGCACGGCGTCTTGGTAAAAGTCCCCAAGAAGGGGGATCCAACTGTATGCGACAACTGGCGAGGCATCATGTTACTGTGTATTGTTCTCACATTTCTGTGTAAAGTTCTCCTCAATCGGATACAGGAGAAGATCGACGTTACTATCCGACGACAGCAGGCAGGATTCCGTGCTGGAAGATCCTGTGTGGACCATATTGTCACGCTCCGCATCATCATGGAGCAGGTCAATGAGTTCCAAGAGTCCCTGTACTTGGTATTCATTGACTACGAAAAAGCTTTCGACCGACTAAACCACGGAAACTTGTGGGGCGCTCTGAGACGCAAGGGAGTCCCTGATAAGATCGTCAACCTCATCGAAGCGCAGTACGAGGCTTTCTCATGCAGAGTGTTGCACAACGGAGCTTTGTCTGACCCGATTCGGGTAATCGCGGGTGTGAGGCAAGGATGTATATTATCACCGCTACTGTTCCTCATCGTAATCGACGAGATCATGGTTGGAACCGTTGACCGTGTACCGAATCGTGGTTTGCTGTGGCAGCAATTACTATGGAGCATCTCAACGACTTCGATTTGGCTGATGATGTTGCGTTATTAGCACAACGGCGCTCTGACATGCAGAGTAAGCTCGACGACCTTGTGGAACGCTCCTCTGAAGCAGGTCTAACCAGCAACGTCAACAAGACCAAATCGTTGGATGTCAACACGGAAAACCGTTCCTATTTCACGGTAGCTGGGCAGGCAGTGGAGAAAGTCGAAAGCTTCCAAAATCTTGGCAGACAGATAGCGTCGGACGGCGGCACCAAGAGCAACATAGGTGCACGGATTAAGAAGGCGAGGGCTGCTTTTGCCAGTTTGCGAAATGTATGGAGAGCGATTCAGATCAGTCGACGCATCAAAATCCGAATTTTTAACTCGAACGTGAAGTCTGTGCTGTTATACGCCGGTGAAACATGGTGTGTATCAGCGGAGAACACTCAGAAGCTGCAGGTGTTTATCAACCGATGCCTGCGGTACATAATTCGTGCCTGGTGGCCCCACAATTGGATCTCAAATTCCGAGCTTCATCGTTTGTGTCATCAGAAGCCGATAGAGACAGAAATTCGTGAACGGAAGTAGAGGTGGGTCGGCCACACACTACGACGAAGCGGAAACGAAATCTGCAAGCAAGCACTGGACTGGAATTCAGCAGGACATCGCAGCAGAGGCAGACCCAGAGGCTCGTGGCGGCGGAGCCTAAACAGTGAAATTAATAGTACGTTCAGACTACAGAGTTATAACATGTTATAGCGCTATCCTGATGGTGGTATCTGTGTAGCAATTAGTTGACAACCGTTATAACATGTTATAACTCTCCAGTCTGGACAGCGTTTAAGAACGTTGACCATTTGATCCTATCCTTCAACAATGTACCCCTCTAACCTCGAGTAAGCCGCGAGTAATCGGCCCAACTCCTACTAGACATAGAATTAAGTGAATTTTGTTACAAACAGTGAACAATGAATTATCGGCTCCGTAAAGCTAACGCGATTGAGCCTTCCAAATAAACGAAATGGATAAAAAAAAAAGAACGTTGACCGAAATTTGACTTGGGCACGGGTCAAGGCCAAAGGTAGTAATCGCCCAGGATGGAAATCTTTCACAAAGGCCCTTTGCACCCCTGGAGGTGCGCAGGATCGTTAAGTAAGTAAGTATAGAAATATTGATGATGAAGTCATTTCAGGAAACTTTCTCGGAGACGAACACTTTCTATCTGTCAAGTGGACGAGGCTAAACACTCAAAATAATCTACACGTTGAAGCTACGTGAAAAATTGCTGATCAATGATTTTTCAAACATTGCCAATTTGCCGTTACACATTTTACCGGAGGCATTGTGTTCGAAGTGTTAAACTGCAAAACGTTATGAATCGAGCAAAAGTCAACACAATTTTAGATTTAAAATTTATTTGAGATTTTATCAGACACTCAATCTTTGTTTGGTATCCAAGTACCTGAATTATTTAAACCTTTGTTGCTTCTTGTATACATATCTCACAGGGTACAATAGAGGACGGGATCTTTTACATCTTGGTGCGCCGAATCATTCACTGGCCTAAATAAGATAAATTTTCCAGGTTTAACAAATACATTCTTTGTCATTGCAGAGTATTGTATGATGAAACGCTGCGATGTATAAGCAAACCAACTTGTATCAATCGCGGAGGTTTGCTGTACGAGGGTTCATGCCTGAAGGAGTGTCCTGCTGGATACAGTGCGACCGACGTAGAAGAACTTGACGCCGATTTTTCCAACCATACTTGCTATGAGTGTCACGAGCAGTGTCCAAAAATTTGCGAAGGCTCTCAAATTATGTATTTGCTTGATGCCGAACGATTGCAAGGATGTAAGATCATAAACGGAACGCTACAAATACGGATGAATGAGGATAATCCGCACCTAGTTGAAGAGCTGAAAAAGTCGCTGGGAAGCATAGAGGAAATTATGGGATATTTGAAGGTGTATCGCTCGAACACATTACCCTCGTTGGAATTCCTGGAAGGTTTAAAAACCATTCATGGGCAGTTGGAATTGGGACATGGCAACTATTCGCTCATGGTGTACGAAAATATGAACCTCCAAAAATTGTGGAACTACGAGAACTTTGGGCCACTAAAATTAATTGCCGGAAGTATGTATTTTGTATACAACCCCTTACTCTGCGTCTCGCAGATAGAATTATTGAAGAATTTCACGAAATACAACAACACGAATGATTTAATTAACGTTGATTCCAATGGATTTATGCAGTCATGCAACGTCGAACATATTAGAGTGAAAGCTGAAGTACTATCCAGTAGGAACGTGACGATATATTGGACTAGATTCGAGAAGGCTGTCAGTCAGACGCTGTTGGGTTACATAATTTTCTTCACCCCATCGGATAAACCAAGATCCCCCTATGATGGACGAGATGTTTGCTCCGAGTATAGTTGGCAGTCAAAGTTGGTTCAGATGAAGGATATATCAACGCATAAAGAATTCCTCTCACACGACTTGACCGGCTTGAAGCCTTTGACCAAGTATGCATATTACGTCAAAACCTACCTGACAGACAACGTTCACAACGTGACGCAAAGAAAGATCGGTCAATCGTATGTGGAATATTTCGTCACAAAGATCGCAAGACCTACCCAACCGTTGAAGGTATTCACCACACAGAAAACGGATAGCTCAATAACTTTCTCTTGGAAAATACTCAAATCGGAATTCAACCTAGTGAAGAGCTATCGTGTTGAAGTTTTCATTCAACCGGATGATCAAAAACTGCTAGATCAGCGCAACTACTGCCTCCATCCACGAGAAGCATATAAGGAACCGGAAATGGTTGAAGAATGTACCGCGGAAATGTGTTGCTCTGATGATAGCATTTTCCTGGACGTTCCGGAATTTTCCGATCCTGACAACGATTTCTATTCACGAAAGAAACGATCCATATCACATGAGAATATTGCTGAAGTACAATTTTCGAGCGATTTCCACACTAAAATGTACAATACTTTTTTAAACACACCGCAAGACACTGCTGACTCCAGTACTAAAAGCCATCATCGTGCGAAACGGGAAACCGTGAATTTTAAAAATCGCATTTATTTGCATGAATTCTCTGATGTAACACAATTTACCGTTACAGACCTATGGCCGTACCACTACTACACTTTTCAGCTATTCGCTTGTAGTTCCATGAATATGAGCTACTGTAGTGCTTATAGCATATATTCTGATCGTACATACCCTTCGCTTATTCTGCCAACGATGGAGCTGACTGTAATCAAACCAAAGACTCATGAGCATTTGGAATCAAACAGCATTGTCGTATCATTTGAGGAACCAAAAGCGGTCAATGGAGCTGTTGTTGCATTCAATGTGGAAATTTCGGCTCTGAATAGTAAAGCTCCCTTTACCCGCCGTGCATGTATAACTAGACTGGAGCACGAACAAGCGGGCCAGCAATATCGTTTCGGAAATTTATCGGTGGGAGAGTATATGGTTAGAGCTCAGGTCGTGTCACTTGTCGGTGCGGAAACGTTCAGCGATTGGTACTTTGCCAAAGTGGAAGAACTGCTGGAAGAACAACCGGTGGATGATAATTCGTTGAGGAATGGTTTCATTACGTTCGGAGTTCTGTTCAGCCTGGTTCTGGGCATGATTGGATGCTACGTGTTGTATCACAGGATGAAAAAGCATCGCGATGATAAGGAGTTGCTGATAGAAAATGATGGCAATGAAGATGGGTTTGTAGACTGCGATCTGCGGTAGCTGCTAAGGTTTACAGCACAGGAGAATTCTCGATGGGCATTTCAAATGGTCCTATCTGCTTTGATCGATTCTCCTCATCAACTTTTTCTTTCGTCAATAACTTAAGCTGAACATTGCATTAGGTCCTAAGTAACATTGACAGATTCTCTTCGTCGACTTTCTCTTTGTATTCCCATGGCCATGTAAATATATTCTCAGGTATTTTCGGCACACAGATCGATAAAAGAAGTTTTTATCTAGCATCTAATATGACCAACAAAACAAGAAACAGATGTGCTCAAGTTATTAACGAAAGAGAAAGTCAACGAAGATATTCGATCAATGTTACTTAGGACCTAATACAATGTTCAGCTTGAACTCAGCTGCAAAACCTTTCCCTGTTGTATTTTACGTTTTGGAATCTAGATAAGTACATCTTTTATCAAACTATGTGATAGAATTAGCGCGAAATCTGTTTGCATAGCTGTGGTTATGAAAAGAGAAAGTCGATGAAGAGAATCGATCAAAGCAGATAGTACCATTTGAAATGTTCATCGAGAATTCGACAGTGAGCATGCATAAGGGCCTATACGCGATGATCGATTCTCTTCGTCGATTTTCTCTTTTGTTAATAACTCGCTAGATTTAACGTTTCTCGATGCGTTTGCTGTTGCTTTTGATAGCCAATACAACCTGTTACTACTCTGCATTGAACAAATTCTAGAAAATTGTTTCGCCTAGCTGTAGCAATGCAAAGAGAAAATCGATGAAGAGAATCGATCATCGCGTATTCGCCCTTATGAATGCTCACTGTCGAATTGATTAAATGATTTTTGTGTAGGGTAAGGTGGGGGTGGGGCAAGATGGGTTACGGAGAAAGATGGGTAATCTACCTAATTTAAAAATTTTATTGATTGTCAACATCAATAGGCTTAATGTAGCCCAAATGCTGGTTTGAAAAAGCAAACCATCATTGGGGTTGCATTGAACCTGATGATTTTAACAATGAAATAAATTAACAAATTTACTAGCTGACCCATCTTGCCCACCTTACCCTACCTATTTATCACTGATTAAATTTTATGGCTGGACCGGTCAAAAAATCGCTGATACAGTTAACACTTCCTAATTCTCAAGTATCAGAATAATTAACAACAACTGCTTTAATACCTACCGAGGGGGGCGTCATCTCATAATATCAATCCTAGATATTTGAAACATAACACCTACTGAATCAATCTTGTTGCCTTTCTCGTATCCAGTCCATCTACTCTTATCGCGCTCCATCTTTGTGTAAGTTCTTCCTATCAACTCACCGTGCGTGCATCCCACTACAGCAGAACACAATCCTCTCAGTATATCAGATAGAGTCGCTTCCTTCGATAGTCACTAACTATATTTCCCATAAAAATCTAGGATTTATCTCCATAATACGAAATCCTTCCTAGCTCGATAATCTCAAGTTAGAAACAATTGTCTGTATTGTAAACGATTATTGTATTGACATTCAAAAAAGGACGCAAATTTATATTGGATATGAGGTTTAAGACGCTACAAATTTGATATGAAGGTCGATGATTTTTCCTCCGTAAGATGTGCCACTTTTGGGATAAACAAGTTGCCAATAAAATGTTGTGAACCGCATACAATCGTCTGCAACTCATTTGATATATCACAGCCTCAGTATTTTTTAAACTTTGTTACAAATGGAAATTAATCTACGTTTCATTTTAACCTAGGTGCTCCAGCAACTACAGGAACTTACCAGCCTTAATTGTTATGATTTATATCTAACGTGTGTTTACATTGTTCCTGCTTTGACAATTCAGTATTTTAAACAGGTTTTCTATACATGCACTGTCGGTAATCGCAAGTCAGTCCCATCTGCATTTTTATCAATTTTGAGTTGGCATCATTATTCACTTTATCTTTCTATGTTTTTTGAGATGTGCTATTGAAAAAAGGTGGTTTGTTCAAGAAAAATTGAAAAACAATACCAAGTCAAATTGTCCCACAGCAAAAAAGTAACCCCAAGTCAGTCCCATTATGAAAAAAATATGTTAGAAATGTTAGACAACATATCGCATCATGAGATTTGTGTCAAGACAAATTGTGTCTTCTTCCCCTAGGGTATCTGGAACATGTCCGGATGTGGTCAATATAGTTCTTACGATACTCAGTTTGACCGCCAATGGATATGGCTTTGAATTATCATGTGATTTGATGTATCGCTTGATGGATTTTGATTTAAAAAGGATTTAACACTTCCCCGGGGATATCCAGAACATGTCCGGGTGTGGCCAACATGGTCAGTCATCATGACTTATTGATCTTATTTTTGAATTCTTATGTGAATTGATTATCGCATGGTGGGTTTGGCACGATAATGAAAAGCTTTTGTCTGAAAAAGACCCATACTCACCGGAATATGTTCCGGCCCCGCGGAACAAATCCAGAAACATTCAATAACGTTCTATGGGACCATGGTATCTTTCTACTGTTCAATTCTGTGCTAAACTAATGCAGCATCGTCATGGAATTGTGACTGACTTGCGGTTATTTTTCTCATTGACGTTAAATGTAATCGCAAGTCAGTCCCACCTAGATTTGGCCATAAAATGAAACGACATTTTTGGATAAACATAGATGCATTCTATCGCATTGTACGTATATTTTTAATTTTATCCCTCCAAAATAAGTGTCGAATCAGAAAACTTAAAAAATCTTTGAACGCTGTTTTCTCATTTCCAGTTTTTTACAGATGGGACTGACTTGCGATTATGGCTGGGGGAGCGACACATCTAAATCTCAATTTTGGATGGTTGAAAAATCTCACACAAACGAAAAATCTTTTTTAAACTCTTGCATCTAAAGCCATCTACTCATATCGCTTTCCACCTTTTTGCAGGAAATCTTTAAAATCTTCATCAATCTTCTTTCGCGTGCGCGTATCTCACAACAGCAAACAAATTTTTTCCAGCATCTTAGATAGAGTCGCCCCCCTCGGGAAAATCCACGAACCCCTCATTTCATCTGTCAAACTTTCATAGCGAATCAAAATAAACATAGTGTAGTACTAGAATTCAGACTATAATGGGGTATGTTATTCGATTTGCTTAGGACCAATAGGCTAGTCAAGTATTGAGCCAATTTAAAATCGTTAGTTTCCACCAGTTGGTGTTTTTTTTTTACTTCTACCTACACTGTAACTGGAAAGTACCCATTAATGTGTGAAAAAGTGCCCATTTCGAAGTAAAGTAGGTAAACTCATTTAATGGGTAAAACGTCTTTACCCATTAATGGGTAAAGACCTTGTACGTCAAATCATGGGGTACTTTTTTACCCATTTTTAAATAATAATTGGCTTTATAAAATGGGTACAAAGTACCCAATTTTGAAATCCTTAAACCAGAATTTTTCTTTTAGAATTTGTATGATTTATGGATCATTGAAAGAGCCACAATGAATAGTTAAGAATACAAAACGTTATTTATATTTATATCTTTATTTCACCATTTTCCATCCAGTGGTCTTTCCATCGTTCGTGCAAGAAATTGTGCTCCCAAAGCTCTCCTGGGATCTCCTTGCTGATCCGGCTAGTTCTGTCCCTGCAAGTTTCAGATTGATTTTTAGATGTGGGCAGAAAGAAATAAAATAAGAAATACCTACTTTTCAAACGAGCAATTTCCATTCGACATCGTTAAGACACTTTGCGACTGAAGCGAGGACTGGAAGATGTTATCTAAGTTGCTTTTCACCCATTAATGAGTAAAAAAGTACTCATTATTCTCGCCCGAAGCGCTCTGAGAAATGGGTAAAAGAGTACCCATTATTTGAAATTGAACTTCACCCATTATTTGACAGCCTCATATAGTCATCAAAAATGGGTCCTTTTTTACCCATTAATGGGTACATGGCAGTTGCAGTGATAAAGCTACAACAAATTTAAACAGTAATTCTCAGTGCTAAATATTACCTGCAAATTGACTACATTGTTCGATTCTTATTCCTCTTCGATCCTTCGGATTCTTATACTTATAGTTAGCGGCTTGGAAGTCGATTTGAAGAAACTTTCTTCTGCCGCCATGGCGCCTAAACGCAGAAGAATCCCCCTTCTGATGAAATTTATTTGAGCAATCAATTGTATATGCTCACGGATGATGAGAATGATCCATCATCCAGGCAAAATTCCACAAAACTTTCCCGGCTTAATGCCAAGAAGGAAAAGGTCCCCCCTACTGTGATAACAACTTCCGATTTCCATGCTCTTCGCACGGAACTTCTTCGAGGTACATAGAATTTCTAATGTTAAGACTTGAAAACTAAGAACAAATGTCCAACGAAATAATTAATCATTTCAGGCAAAAATCGTTGCAATTCTCAATTGCAACAATAAAGTCCCTTAATATTTACATAAGATTTAGTTTTAGTTTTTACTTTTAAGATGTCAATTGTTATACTAATATGCACTGCCCATAATCCGAGCCCGCGACCGATTATGGCCAACTCAAGACCAACAATGATTTGACAAGCGATTTGTTCGTGCGGAAACGGAGCAAGCCTTTCGTAACAACTACAACCGTAAATGGTCAAGTCTACATGAATGTCTGCTTCCGTTTCTTAAATCACACAACGTTCCTACAATGTTTTGGCCGGTTTTCGCGTATTCTCACTACTCCAATGACGTTTTGGAGTGGTACAAGACGAATTTTCAATTTCGTGCCAAAGGATCTCAATACCCCAAACACACCGGAGTTGTGGCCGATCGAAAGATACTAGGCTATAATGAAACGCGAACTCCGTAAGCATCCTAAAATTGTCACTAAGGAGCAGGAAATGTTGAAATCATGGTTGAAGTTGAAAGCAGAAAATGATGTCGATTCAACCGTTGTACAAAACCTTATGGGTGGAATTAAGAAGAAAGTTCGAGCATTTGGAATTGGTGAAGAAATAAAGTGAAATAAATATACGTAAACCAAACTTAGTATTACATTCCCTAGGTTCTCGAAGCTGCTAATATTCAAATTAATCGATACAAATGTTTTTGTTTTCACTTTTTTAAAAGTGCGAGATTCCATCCAATCGTCTTGGTGTCTGAATACTTGGGCTGCTTTGTAGTGCGAGTTTCCATCTAATCCTCTTGGTGTCTTCGGTACACTTATTTCTTATGATGCAAGCAATAAGTGGTTCGAAGACACCAAAACGATTTGACGGAAACGTGCAGTTTATCACACTACAGGGTGCGTGACGAATTTTTGCAGTAAATTTCAAATAGTAATTTCTCATGCTTGTGCATCATGATTTAGATATATTTGGCAGCACTGGATAGCTTATACTGTTAGGTGTAAGATTTGAACAAACAATGTTGAGTAAACGTAAAGATGTCGAAACAAGAGAGCAATCTGTCAGCCGTTGTCGCTTTGTTGCGCGCCGGAGTATGCATGAAAGAAATAATTCGGTCGGTAAATGTGTCTGAAAGAACAGTGTATAATATTAAAAAAGGCTTGGGAAAGTGATAAGACGGAGCACCTGCTCATACTGCTAATAAAGCACAGAAATGGCTTACGGAAAATATTTCGTAAATTTGGGAGGAAGAAATTTGGCGCCCAAGCAGTCCCGATATCAATCCGTTGGATTATTTTGTATAGGGCGTCGTCCAACGGGATACCAATAGAACCCCTCACACCACACTTAAGTCGCTAAAAGCTAAAATCAAGGCAGTGATGACATCTATGGATCGAAACATTTTAAAACGCGCATACTGCAGTTTCCGGAAGCGTCTAACTACAGTCGTCGAAAGGGAAGGCAATTTTTTTGAATAAATTTACTTACAACTTCCATATGTTGCGAAAGAAAATAAATCGCACAAAATTCATTGCTAGAATAACTAACTGGTGTATTTTTTCTCAAATATGCCATTTACTGCAAAAATTCGTCACGCACCCTGTATATGCATTTTTAGGCAGTCCAATTTCAGTTGCAATCAATAGTAACATCCTTAGCTATCATTCAGTTACAGTCAGTAATGATTGGATGGCAACAAAATTCAATTTTAGTCGATTTTTCAATGTGGTAGAACCAAACCGCCCTCTCTGGAGTGTGGGAGGACCACAAATCCGCCCAGGATCAGTTTTATTATTTACTGATGGATAAAAAACATGATAACGTGGGAGCTAGTGTGACAGGTCCTGGTGTTAATATTTTAGTTTCTATGGGTGGATGGTCAACCGTTTTTCAGACTGAAAATCAAGCCATACTGGAATGCACTATTGTTTGTTTGAAGAGAAAATATAAACTTACTTCAACAGCTGTTTAATAACAATACAGTAAATCTCTACTGGGTGCCAGGACACTGTTGAGTAGAAGATAATGAAAAGGCTGATGAACTAGCCAGACAAGAATCATCTTAACAATATCTAGGACCTGAACCATTCTGTGGGTTCTCTCCAAGCTCCATCAAGATGGAATTAAGGAACTGGAAAAAGACGATAATGGATTGTAATTGGAATAATACTGTCACAGCCCGACAATCAAGATAGTTTGTGATGCCAAATGTATCAAACACATAAAAACTCCTTAGCCTCTCAAAGAAAGACCTATGTACTTACATAGGACTAATTACAGGGCACTGTCCAGCCAAATATCATCTAGCACTAATTAAAAAAGTCGATGATGATATTTGGCGGTTTTGTAACGATGAAACAGAAATCTCTGAACATTTAGTGTGCACCTGTGCAGCACTTCTTGAAAGAAGGGCAAAGTCCTAGGGCCATCCCACTCTAAAGTTTAGTTCCAATACTCATTAAGTATTTTTAAGTATTTTCAAATATGTTTATCTTGACGTTATTTTGATCATAGTAAGTCTTGGCTATAACATCGGTTTCAAGTGCAATTGTTTTTTTATTTCGATGTCAAACATTACGCGTGAATTTTGCAAAATGTCTACCGAAGAGTGAGCCTCCTTTTGGAGACGAACCAGCCCAGGGCTGAAAGTCTCCTTAATAAAGATATATATATATATATATAAAAGTGAGCCTCCTGTACGGTAAGTAATTTTAATATATAAATATTCTATTTATTTACTATACTCATACTGATAGGATAAAATAGCTATTTTGATGATTTGAATATAATTTAATTGACTATTGCTGTTACTCATTTTATATTAAAACATTCAACGGTGCTTTGGTAGCCTAACCATAGCGCTCTTGAAGTCTGAAGTTACATCACAATTGAAAGAGGACATGAGCACGATGGCAGAGTTAATTTGGAAACGGTAAGACGTCAGCTATGCAGACATGTATGGGGACTTCAGTGAAACCCCGAGAACTTCCACCTGTTTTCCCAATTGTTACCCCTAACCTCGAGCATGCCACGAGTATTTGGTCCTCGTTCCACTAACAAGTAATTAATAAATAATATTGTGAGATGTGAGTGTCTCCGATTGTAACTTTGGTTATGATCAATATGTTCAGTTGGTCAAAGACTTTTGGGTTATCGACAGAAGTTCAAAATTTTCTCACTACACGGTGCTAGTGTGTATGTGGTTTTCCAGAATGTGCTATATCTTGTTTAAAGGATATGGTAAATTCAAATTGGCGAGTTGCCTGAATGTTGTTTTTGAACAAATGAAAATAAATAAATCAGCTCTGTGTTGCTGAAGAGTTAGAGAGGTCTAAATAATGATTAGATCCGTGAGGCTTAAGGCTCCGAGTTGCCTGAATATTGTGAGACTTGAGTGTCTCCGTTTGTTATTTTTAATACAAGGATATGGTATATTGGCTCTGAGTTGCCTGAATAATAGTTTGGAATTAATGAAAATAAATAAATCAGCTCTGGGTTGTTGAAGACTTAGAGAGGTCTAAATAATGATAAGCTCCGTGTGGCTGAAGGCTCTGAGTTGCCCGAATATCGTGAGATTTGAGTATCTCCAATTGTACTTTCGTTTATGATCAATGATATGATATACTGGCTTTGAGTTGCCTGAATGATGTTTTTGAACGAATGAAAATAAATAAATCAGCTCTGTGTTGCTGAAGACTTAGGTCTGCATAATGATTAGCTCCGTGTGGCTTAAGACTTTAAATTGCCTGAATATGATTATTTTTGAATAAATAAATATACATAAATCAGCTCTGTGTGACTAAAGACTTAAAGAGGTCTGAGTAATAAAATGATCATGTAATTATTTTGAGATTCGAGTCTCGCCAATTGTAAATTTGTTTGTAACTAATATACAAGATGCTAAATAAAAAAATAGTTATCTGCTCTGAGGTGCCTGTATGTTTTATATTTTAATGGAAATAATTAAATCAGTTATGTGTGGCTGTTTAGTTACATGCAACTCCATGCTCGGAGATTCCGGAATATTGTAAGCATTGAGTGGCTCAAATTGAGAATCTGTGAGGATCTTAAATAACAATATACATCAAAAAGAATTGTATGTTGCCTTTGAGAGGCCTGAGTATTGTTTTTTTTTTATAAAGATGATTAAGATGCTTCGCTTTAAAAATAAAAATAAAGCAGGTTGAATATTGTAGTTCTTTGAAATAAAATGTATAGCTACGTAACTTGATTATAAATTATTTATGCTGACTACTGAATTGTACGATATTTTCATGACGTTCAAATTAAGTACACATTAAACAATGGTTTACAATTTTAACTTTCATTTTTAGAAAAACATTTTCAAAAACGAAAAAAATGTTGTTTTAAAGAAAGCATTGATAGCTGAAAGGAAACGGAGTGCTGTTCTAGCAAAGAAATTAAAACGTTCCAGGTTGGACAACCTGTATTTGGAAAAGTCCATGCAAGCAAACAAGGACAAAAATGATTTCTTGGTGGGGCACTCTACTATGCGAGAGGATGAATCAAAAATGAACGAGTCAGCGTTACAATCATCTATGAACAACTTGTCTTTTGCCACACTAAATGTACCGGATTGTAAGTCTATTACGGGAGAGGAAGAAATAGATAAGAAATCATTTGAGCAATGGAAGGATCTTTTAGAGGCATCGATGCAACTCGTTAGAGTAACCGAGGAGCATATTAAGATGAGCATTTTTAAAATCAAGGCAGGGCCAAAACTGCTAGGCATTCTTAATGGCACCGTTACTGTAGAAGGCATCCCTGACTCAGATATCCATCCATATTCCAATGCAATCAGTCGACTGGACAATTATTTTGTGATTACACTCTGATGCAACGTCAAAAGTTGCGCTCATTAACACAAAGTTCAGACGAATCGGACCCAAAGCACGTCAAACGTGTTATTGCGGCTGCCAACCCGCATAAACGCGAACCATAAATTGACCTTACCTAAAATGGTTAAAAATTGTTTATAATCCCTGCTAAACTTTAACTGAAATGGTTATGGAACTTTACATGAACGTTTAATGATAAAGTTTCAACCTTATGTATTATGGTTTTTTGGAAATGGACCTTACAAATAATGGGTTGTTAAGAACCATTACCATTCCAAATTCTTGTTTTCTCCATATTTTCAGAAAGAGAACTATATAAGAACGTTTTTACTTATGATTTGAGAACATTAATGGTAATGGTTATGGTAGTCAGTAAGGTCCATTAATGGTTTTGTATTATCGCTCAACTTTACGTGGAATATATCGTGAATTGGTAATCAGTAAATTACAGGCAACCAACTCGCGATATAGTCCACATAAAGTTGATCGATGTTACAAAACCATTCGTGGACCTTACTGACTACCATAACCATTACTATTAAAGTTCTCAAACAATAAGTTAAAAGGTTCTAATATAGTCCTCTTTCCGAAAATGTATGGAGAAAACAAGAATTTGGAACGGTAATGGTTCTTAACAACCCATTATTTGTAAGGTCCAGTTCCAAAAAACCATAATACATAAGGTTGAAACTTTATCATTAAACGTTCATGTAAAGTTCCATAACCATTTCAGTTGAAGTTTAGCAGGAATTATAAACAATTTTTAACCATTTTAGGTAAGGTAAATTTATGGTTCACGTTTATGCGGGAAGCTTTGTGATTTCGGCGATGAACAATTATGTGAGAACGTCGTCCTTACAATACAATCACATGCAGTCTTAAGAGTGAGTTCGTAACGAACGGAAGCAAAACATAGAAAGTCGTCTGTTTGGTGAAAACTAGAAAAAAAAGAAAGAAGGTTCCAGATAAAGCCGCTTGGAAATGGATGGTCCAGAAATCGAGTCCGGTCACGACATTAGTGGTCCTCGTTCCACTAACATTAGATTTAAGAAAACTCTGTTAATCTAAAATTGAACTTCAGCTTTGTGAAGCTAATGCAAATGAACTTTGACAAATAAAAAAACATACATATCTATATAGAGCTGGAATTAGGGCCTAAACGCTTTTGTAAACAACGACTTCTCTTGATGATTTCTAGAAATTCAAGGCTCGTCCACGCAAACCAACATCCTCATCGGGTAGGGAAAGACTTCCCCTATCCGATGGTTAGGTTGGTCTGCGTGAACGTGCCTTGAATTCCTAGACATCATCGATGGAAGTCATTGTTTACAAAAGCTGTTACGCCCTAATTACAGCTCTATCTAGATATATTAAAAAAAGTCATGGTTTACATTCGGCTCACTGTATGTTTGCCTAATACTGAATTTGCTCAATGGATTCAAATTAATCACTTATCTATTTCTATTTATTTATGTATTACCTATTTACCCTTACATATGTTGATCGAAACCAATTTTGAAAAATACTTATGACAAATCCGTTTCGATCCAAATAGGGAATAGGAGTGAATATTATAAAGAAACTTGTTCAGAAAAAATGTGTTTGCTCCAATTCTATCTCAAATATAGCTACTTTAATGAGAGAGACGGGTACTTCGGTGCAGCTGGAAAGCAGATTTTTTTTTTAATTTCCTTAAATGTCAGAAGAATAGAAACATTCTCATAAACGAAAAACCATAATTGACCTTTCCTCTGAAGTTGTAAATCTCTTCTTTTGTATGATTTGTTCACTAAATACTTTAACGCTCGCAATGCATAAAATCTAACCTAACACATAAAATCCCTGACATCATTGAGTAAACAAACAATAGAAATTTGTGTAGTAACCAGGGAAGCAATCTAGTAATAAGTATTTTTAAGTATTTATAGGTATCTAAGGATCCCACAGAAATATTAATATTTTCAATATCCATATACCACAGACAAACAGACGTAACTCTTCATTGTGTATCTTCGTTCATGCATTTAACGGTTGATTTGAATATTATCGGTTCCGCGAACTACTCGCCGCAGCGCTGGCATCGGATCACTTTGACGTTTCTATATTTTCTATAGAAATTTTATGCAATATTGTTTACGAGTTAGCGAGCAAGCTTGTTTTCCGCGAGAAGCCAGATAGATGTCGTTACTGAGGTTATATGTTTTGAGATACTATGTTTTCAAGAACAAGTTTTTCAAAGAGTTACGTCTGTTTGTCTGTGCATATACAGTCGATAATCCCTCCCCTTGGCTAGTTTTTGCACCTTGCTGTTGGTGGGCGGGCTTAATTTCATGCTAGTGGAGTGTTGGAGATGGTGGGTTTATGGTCGGCGTTGCTGGCTCATGGCGCGATAGAATGGCGCCATGGGCAGGCAATGGGAATTACTAAGCTTCCCCTCTCTGATAAACCACTGCATGAGAGAACCAAAGATCTAGTCTAGCAGTGATAGTATCACACTTGTTACTCCTTTAATTGAGAGCCGCGTCGTAGTACGCTTACGTATAGGCACTGACGTTGGGTGTGATACTGGCGGGTTTTGCCGCAAATCACTCTTATTTTATTTATTTTACGCAGATAGATTCATTTGGGTTTGCAAGGGAATTATACTATTGAAATATTTCAGAAAGTGCCCAACAGTGCTCCTTCTATTTGCGTGACAAGCTTTCATTGTTGTTTTCATTGAAGTATTACTCAGAAAACAATGTTAAACATCATTTTTGTACATGGTATTGTAACTAATCTTATATGTGCTTCATTTTGATTTGGGATAAGTGTTTGAACTATGGCTCGGGATTTCCACTGTGGTGTGCTTCTATTGTGACATACCCATATGTATTTTTGTGGTGCCACATAGTGGAAACGTGAGAGCGTAATTGGAACATTTACCCTATACAATATACAATTTAAAATTAGCTTGGAAACTAACTTCAAAGTGAAGCATTTTAGTCACTTGAAGGTGTCATCTGGGACGAACAAAGATATAAGATAAGATATGTAAAAGCCAGAAGTACTTGAAACACGTTAAATTGTAGTTTAAAAGCATGGGTTATGATTGTGTAGGTAGATTAGAGATTTCAGTTATTTATTAAATAAACTTCAATTATAGAATTCAGAAAGTTAATTAACATAAGAGATAGGACGCGGGGGGTCCGCTTAGGGAGGCGCCTAGCCTATGAAGTTGTATAATAAATCTTCCTATTTAGTGTATTTGTTAATTACAGACAATGTCAATAGCGAAAGTCATATCTTCAACCAGGCGCTTACGAACAAGTGAAGTTTTAGGAAAGATGTGTTAAATATGTTGATAGGTTTGAAATAAGAATTAGGATTGTTGTGCTTTAGTTTTCGGTAAGGTATGATGTGTCAACAAAGCCCTTTTGAGCAAATTTTCAAACATCAAATTGATTGAGTGATTTATTGAAAGACATTGCGTTGCGAAAATTGACAAGTCATACATCTAACATAGTAGTAGTAGCAGTGTCGCATAATTTTATCACAATTGCTGCAAATAGTGCTGGAGGGGCCGGCAGGGCTGAATACGGATCAAAACTAACACTAACACTAACACTGAAATGATCCCGGAACTAACACTTATCCATTGCACTTTTAGTTATTTATTAGTTTTATTTTTCTACTAAGTCATCTATGCTTCTTTCTATTGTTTGGATCAAGTACAACTAATACTAATCTACCTTTATGTATGTTTTACTCCCTTTTAACCCATTATCTTTATGAATGGCGAATCATATGACGTGAGACACGTACAAGCTGGAACTCAAAGAATTACTTCGAACAGGATGTCAAACAAATTCAGGACCAATCCAAATGAGACCAAAAACCAACAAAGCATCGGGGAGTTAAATATTCTGGGAGAGGTATTTGATAAATAATCAAAAAGTGGTAAGTTAAAATCAGAGCCAAGGATCATGAGAGGTAATTGTCAATAATTCATTAATTAGTAGAAATCTCGATAACTTTTTCAAGGGAGCGTATCGGCTTTTGTAGGCGGTGCGTTTGGTCGTCGATTTGGCGTAACTGGTGTCTCGCCCGCGCGTGCTGGCACTATCATCAGATAGGGGAAATTTTCCTCTACCTGCTGGTGGTGTTGATAAGCGTGTGCGAAATGCCGGTTGCGCCGGATCGACGATCGGATGCATTGTTTGTAGGAGCTGGTGCTTCCCTTTGAAAAAGTAATCGAGAAATAACCATATTATCCTGTAATTGATATTACTATTTTTATATATCAATGAAATTAGTCATGACAGAGTAACAGATGGGGAAGGACAATAGACACAAGTTGACACAATAAACAAGACAAGTGGGGGTTAATACACAAGACAAAATGACAAAATAAGTGACGACAGAAGACAAGACTGGGACGAAAATCAACCTTTTAAAAAAACAAGAATGCGCAATTATATTATCAAAACTATTTGGATCAGCACAAAAACAACAGTGACCAAACGGGCACCATAGCCTAGGAACGTCTGTGTGTTGATTTAAAATAGAGGCTCATAGAAGCAAAATTTATCAATAAAAGGGGTCCAGTGTAGAGTTTTAGCAAGTTGCTGCCACTGAATCACAAAAAAATGTTGGGGCACAACCTCGGCCCAACAAACGAATTTGATTCGTTAGTTGGGTCAACTGACAGACCCATTGATTTTCAAATCCAACATGAGCTTTAGACATCCAGTTGCTTTTTAATTGGGTTATGGCCCAGCCAGCGGAGGTCCAACTACTAAGCAGCCCAAATATTCAAAGCTCAACCAGCGAATTTCGACTGTATTAATGAAGTTGAAGTTGACAATACGATTATTGTCAGTTTATTGATGGGCGAAGAAGAAGAAAAAGAAGATAATGTGAGGGAATTACATTCACAATGATAAGACAATCGAACGACAAATCATGCGGGAGATTGTAAGTTGACGGTGTTGGATGCACCGGAGGAGGAATCGGAAGCTAGGAACGCATTGTTTGATGAATCAAGCGGAATTAGTTATCAAAATAATGGAAAGAAAAGCCAGAAAATCCGTATTTGTCAAAGACAATAAAGCAACCACCCAATCACTCCACAAGTTCAATGTTTCTGTAGAGTGGCGCCGGTGGTGGTAAGCGTGATTGCCTCTCACCCCAAAAGGCCTGGGTTCAATCCCAGTCGGTGCCGCCGGGATGTTCTGAGGCATAAAATCTCTGATCACGTCTTCTGTTTCTGAAGATCTGAACCCCGACTTTCAATGAACCATTTTGTCTGCTACACTGCCCTAGTAACCATCAAGTCCACTAATGCAAACAGTGCAATATAATGCTGATATAAGGCTAATATAAAAGTTTAAAGCCGTATATCAGCTTTATATTGCAAAAAGGGTCCTTATCGGGGTATTAACAGGCTTGGTAGTTACTTGGGTGGTCGTTTGAACCAATACTGAACATTTGATAGCTTTCGCCATATTGCGCTAAGAGTAAACTCGTTATCTATACAGCTTCAATACCACTTTTTAATTTAATGTAAAACAACTAAGTGATTGATTTTGCAGCCGATAACTTTCTAACATGGTTGATCTGCAGTTTCTGGTTGCAACCGAATGAGCTTAAATGTTAACCAGGATCTGATGGGGAGCGAAATGGATAATTTGAACCACTACTGTGTTGCAAAGGTAGAAATAGTTCTCACTGACTACCTTCAGTTGAACATGTTTTAAGAGGCTTAAGACTATGTGGTGCAGAAAACTGAGAATATCTACTTTGCTCAAGAACAACGACGGGAATTGTACGATAAAACAAAAACGGTACTCCTGAACTGGAATGTTACTCGCTATCACCACGTATGGCAAAAATAAAATGCTAACATCTGAAATATGATTCTTTGTCACAACTCGTCACCTGATGAAGTGATTGTGAGATTAGCACTTTATTGTTACGTATTTTCCACATAAATATAACTAACATACATACAATAAAAATAAAATTATGACTACTTAATTGGCATTTCCTCCCGATTACGGCGATTACCTATTTCACACAAAGGTCGTCGGTGAGTTGGACTCGATCCAGTGCGCGTAATGTGCAATCGAGGTGTACACGCTAGGCATGTTGACCGCACCGCACGTTTCCGCTCCAAATGACATGATCCCTATCTGGGCATACCGGCTGCGTTCTTTTATTATCAGCGGAGCTCCCCCGAAACCGAGGCATGCATCGCGACCTTCACCACCGGCACACATCCACTCGCCTTCGATGGACTTGGTCGATTGCAGGGCACCCGTGGCCGAGTAAGACCTTACGCATTGGTCCCATGACGTCAGGGGAACTTCGAGCGATTGCATTTCTGGTGACTTGGAGCCACTGGTCGAAAGCTTACCCCAACCGATGATCTGCACACGCCGGCCTACGGTCAACTCTTGGCGTCGCCGGTGCAAACAGATGGGTTGTGCTGCCACTGCGAGTGTGGTCAACCAGAAGCATAAAAAAGAAACAATGACATTATTTATACGAGGTGTATGTGAAAAACGATCACCGGGTGTACATAATTAGAGGTTACATGCGACATTAGAACTAAGTTCAAAAGGTAGACTGACAAAATATGTTTTCACGGCCACTGGAGATGAACGTGCAAAGTTCCAACTTCCGTGTGAATTTGGGGAAAAAAGGTTCAACGTTTCGTTACCCGTGTAATTGATCGGCGTTTTCAGCACCAGCAGTGCAATGTCATGATGATACTGGCCGTCCACATAGTCCGGGTGAACAATTATTTGGCTAACGGCATGGTTGATGGCAGCTGGTGCGCAAAATCCGGTATTTCCGCAGTCCGGATCGGTGCGTGTATCGTAGTCTCCTATTCGGACGGATGATCTGGAAATTGTTTCGATAACATTAGTCGGTTAGAGAAGTGAAGCTCAGCATCCGGAGATAATACGGGTTTGGGAGCATTGTAGGTACTTAAATCCGCATCAACCTTGAATTTGCAGCAATGAACGCAAATTTTCCATATGACTGAATCGCACTACAATTATCCCGCCCTCAATCATGGTCTTGCGTAAGTTGGTTCTAATAATGACTGTGTTGTTCATAGAGAACGTTGCATATACTCACAATCGATGGCTGTCGGCTTTAGCCAGAGCGCAGTGCGCTGAAGTTAGGATGATCTGCCGTGCGATAATCGATCCAGAGCAAGGGTAAATGAAGGACCCCGTTTTGGTGTCTGTTGAGAGAGGAATCATTAACAGGTGTATCTAATTGTTGATAGATGATATATTACTAGAACTACCTGTGTAGGGTTACCATATGGTATCCTAAAGGAGGACATGTCCTCCTTTTTTAATAATTTTTCTACATCCTCCTTTTGCCCGAAAATGTCCTCCTTTTTAATCCTTGCATTTTTTTTCCAGTAACATATTCATAAAATTGGTTTCAAAGAGCGTTGTTTGTAGAGCTTATTTGTTTAATTATGTCGCAACCGCATCTTATCAAGCAAATTTTATTCAATTGTGGGACTAGGAGTATACTACATCTGTCAACCCCTTACATTTAGGCTGCGATCCATTTGGTGAATTTTAACTTATATTTGACAGATGAAAAATTTACAAATTATCCTGCTATTCTACCAGACTTATTTAAGACAAACCAGGAATCAATTTTGAGAAACAATTTCTCGAAAATCGGACGATCAACAACAGAGAGATTTTCGAACATTATTATTTATTTTCCTAGTGTCAGTGAAAATTCATCAAATGGAACTCAGGCTTATACCAACAATCAATACGAAACTAACGATTTTAAATTGGCTCACTACTTGACTAGCCTATTGGTCCCAAGCAAACGATTAACGTATCCCATTCGAGTCGAAATTCTAGTACTACACTATGTTTGTTTTGATTCACTATGAAAGTTTGACAGATAAAATGAGAAGTTAGTGGATTTTCCTATGTTTTGAGGGGTGAATCGATTAGCTTGGGACCGAAGAGAGTACCAGAGCTGAGCCAAAAAGTTGAGCACGTTTCTTCGAGACCTACTAGTCTTAGAGTTACCTCTATGCTTATACCATAAAGGTAACTCTAAGACCACTGGGTCCCGAAGAAAATCATTATTATTTTTGGCTCACTCAGTACCAGAACAACGGTCCCAAGCAGTCCCAAGCTATTTCACTCACCCCTGCATGTTCTGCATGAATCTACACACCCCTGATGTAATCTGTCAAACTTTCATAGCGAATCAAAACAAACATAGTGTAGTAATAGAATTTCAACTAGAATAACTGAATGTTTACATAAATTTGACATTTCGAAAATAAATTATAATGTTCGAAAATCTCTCTGTTGTTGATCGTGTGATTATCGAGGTGTTTGTCAAAATTAGTTCCTGGTCTGCCAGAAATAAGTCTGGTACAATAGCAGGTTTATTTGAAAATTTTCTATCTGTAAAGCTTAGGTTAAAATTCACCAAATCTCGACTACTTTTTCGAAGGGACGTATCAGCTTTTGTAAACAATGCATTTGATCGTCGATTTGGCGTAACTGGTAGCTCGCCCACGCATTCTAACAGTACCATTAGATAGGGGAAATGTTTCCCTACCTGACAGTGGTGTTAGTATGCGTGAGTGAGCTACCAGTTACGCCAAATCGACGATCAAATGCATTGTTTACAAAAGCTGATACGTCCCTTCGAAAAAGTAGTCGAGAAATGGAAAACAGCCACACAGATTAAATCCAACATGTGTTCGATTTTGACGTTCTGGTTCTATGGGATTTTTGGTATTTCAAACATAACTGTTCAAATTGACGTATCTGATTTTGTGAACAATCACTTCAATCGGAGATTTGTGGCAACTGCAAGCTCACTCACAGAAACTAACAACACCAACGGCCTTAGAGTCCTAAGCTGAATCAATGGTAAAATTAACAGGTTGCTTAGATGTCCCATGTTGGTTTCAATCAGCGATGTCATCTATCCTGATTTTCCAACATGATAAAAGTTGGGATGGTTTTAATGCTGTAAACCTGTAGTTTTCATGCAAATCAGCTAGACTAGATCATTTTCAAGTATCAAAAATGAATTAAGAAAGCTAGTTTGATGCATTTTTCAGAAGTATAACGAAAAGACAAATTGAATTGGTAACGACTACAAGTTATGAACAATCTCAATTGAACCTTTGAAAATCATGAATTTGGGATAGCGCACATATTATCAAAACGTTTGACAAAAACTCATTGTCCTCCTTTAATGTTAAGAAAGGGAATCATTGTCCTCCTTAATCTCCAAACCTCCTTTTCAAGTATTTGATATGGTAACCCTATACCTGTGTATCACATGGACACAGTGGCGTCCCGTAACCTCACTTTTTACCTGTGTACCAACTATCAAAACCAGATGCCATATTCATACTCGAATCGGCTGAAAAATACACTTAATCTTCTAGTCTACTCGATATCTATCCATTAAAAGTAATATTTTGATAATTGTTTATGTTTTGAGGCTTGGTGCACAGGTAGATTGAGGTTAAGGAAACGCCACTGCATGGACAGCTGACCGAAATAGCAGGAAAAAGGTCGGACTTATTCGAGCAGCTTTTTTTCGGAAGTTAGCTAACTTTTTTTTTGTATGGAAAATACGATTCGAACGAAAACAAGAATATGGGCGAAAGTTCATAAACTTACGCCATAATTGCACGATGATGCTGTTAAAAGGCACTTTCTATCCGACTTCTTCTTCTTATTCTTCGCATTTCAAGCTTATTGCATATCGCATATTAGCTTATTGCGTGCTCTCAACTTAGTGTTCTAGATCAGATGCACTTCCACAGTTATTAATTGAGAGCTTTCGATGCCTGTACCATTTTTGCATGGGTATAATTGTGTGGCAAAGTCCAATCATACTTCTATGCCCAGGGAAGTCGAGAAATTTTCCAACCCGAAAAATTCCTAGACCGGACCGGGAATCGAACCCAGCCACCTCCAGCATGGTCTTGCTTTGTAGCTGCGCCTTTACCGACTGAGCTAAGGGAGGCCCCAACTTGCTTTTCTTGAATATAAAGAACACAAAATGATCGAAAGTTTGACTCATCATGCAGTTAACTGATCATCCAGCAAAAAGCAGTTAAGTAAAAACTGCTTTTGCTGGAAGCAGTGCAGCAATCCTAGAAGCTGAAACTCGATTCCAATTTTTGGTGTGTAGAGGCTCCTCCTTAAATGGCATACCATTCGCCCACCTCCAGAAGCGTATTCCTCCGGCTGTCGCATGTAGATGGTTTTGGTTTACGAAAAATTTAAAACCAGAAGTAAATCAAAAGCTAATCTAAGATTCGTTCCAACTATGCAGACAGTATGCATTCACGAATAAATTGACCGATGACATGTGAAATTTTTAGCAACGGCAGTCAGGCGAACGAACTATTTATTAGCTGACGCAACAACCACAGACTGCCGGCCCCAGATCGAACAAAGCCCCACCCCATACAGGTTGACAGTGAAATATGTGCTCAATGATTTTCCTAGTTCCAAACAATGGCGAAAGAACAGTTCTAAAACGGCAATTAAACGCGCTCTTTCTAAGCTCTGATCTACATGAGGCGCGCGTTGGCTTCCCCGTTGCACTGAACACAAACAAATGCCGCTAAATGGTCACTTTGTCCTTCATACCTACATACCTACAGTCTAATTAAAAGCATGCGAGTTTTCGCCGTACACAAACATTTTGAACTAGCTAAAAAAAATACTCACTTTTGAATCCAACTCGCGCCACAAAGGGGTACGCCCCCAGCCCATGGTAGTAGTCTCCTTGGACGATGCTTTTTCCGCATCCGACATCGGGATTCCGATCATCGAAGACACCATCACTCTGAGGTTGCTGCTGCTGGTGCCGTCGTGGGCAGCAAACGTGTGGCTCCAGTTCGTTGACCCCGCAGGACAGTGAAAAGTCACCTCGGTAGCACTGGCGGGCAGTTTCCAGCAGCATTTCGGGACATTCCGCCAAGGGGACACATTCGCTCGAACCCGGACAGCTGATGCGGTAGAACGATTTGGATTCCAGCCCGGTAGCTGTGGCTCCACCACTGCGATATGCAACTGCACTGCTGCCCCCGGCGGATTCGCTTTCGACGATCGAATGAGCTACAGTGTAGGAGTAGATTAGAAAGTGAAATTTTGTACAAATGTTACTTTATTGTTTGGTCGTAATTGAACTGGCGGGGTAAGTATAGGCTGATTGGTGGACGAGTACTTTGTGAGTCTAATTAGTGTTGAACCCTCTCCTTCCCATGGTAGCAGAATTGATCCACAACTATTCGGTCCGTCACATGTTTGTCAATTAACCACTTTATTCGAGCAGTTAAAATGACGTTTACTACCACTTGAACTTTGAAATAAAACATTATTTTGAGATTTTTTCTTCTAGAACCATGAGAAAAGTAGCCAACATTTGTGCGTTTCATAAAAAATAGAAATTAGTTGGTCCAGTTTTGTGAAATCGCTAGTAGAAAGTCACGCCAAAACTGCTTGACATATGGTCAATTTACTCTTAGGGCGTGACATAATATATGAATCAGCCCCTAGGGGAACAGGATTTTTCAGTAAATAAAGGAACACATCTTAGTTCTTGTTACTTTTTAGGCCTTGTTAATAGTGATAAGTCCTCGGGTTGCCTGGACCGAGGATGATCTTGAAACAAGCGAAAAATGAGTTAAAGGGTGGAACGGTAAAAAATTTATTGACTCAAATTAGGTGATTTTTTATTTTTTAATCGTGCATTGACATCCCTCATTTTGTAGGTCTGTGCGGAATGTTGCCTCTATTTTGTTTTTGTCATTTTCCATTCAGTACCCAAGGACAAAAACCCTCCAAAATCCGAGGGGGTCGACACATCTAAATCTCAAGTCTAAATGCTCAACAAATCTCACACTAGCGAATCAATCTTCGAAAAATCTTCATTCATTTCTCGCATCTACTTGCATCGCTCGTCATCTTTCTGCAGGAAATCTTCAGAATCGTCATCAATCTTCTTTTTATCTACTCAGCGTGCGTGCAGCTAACCACAGCAAAACACAATCTTTTCTGCATCCTAGATAGAGTCGCCCCCCTCGCCAAAATCGCCGGAGCTGCACCCAATTGATCAATTTAGATGGTCAAGTTTTGAACCCACCACAGCATGCTTTTGGCGCTACTGTATATGGACGATCAAATATAAAATACTGTGGTAGCCACAGCATAGTTCCATAGAGGTAACTCTAAGACAAGTAGGTCCCGAAGAAACGTGCTCAACTTTTTGGCTCAGCTCTGGTACTATCTTCGGTCCCAAGCTAATCGATTCACCCCTCGAAACATAGGAAAATCCAATAACCCCTCATTTTATCTGTCAAACTTTCATAGCGAATCAAAACAAACATAGTGTGGTACTAGAATTGACGTTCAGCAGCAAATAATGTGATACAACAGCCCGACAGCTTGTATGTTCTTGTATTTTGTAGTCATAGAGTAGAGCCACACTCTATGTTTTCACTGAAGCTATACTCGAAAGCGCTCTCAAGTGTATCTTTAGTGAAAACACGGAGTGTGCACGCAGAAAAATTGATTTTTGTTTCAGGGCCTAAAGTATTTTGTTATTGATCAAAAATATTGTATCACTATTTGAACAAAACATATTTTTGAATCATCAAAATGGTTTTTAGAATCAACAAACGGATTATCGACTCTACAGGGTGATTCAGAATAACTGTCACCGATTTCACAAATATTCAATTCTCAATGGGTAAAATGGGTATATGTTCAAGTATTTTTGTTTTAAATGTGTACAAATATCAGCTTGTATTGATAGTAGGCTTTGAAATTTCATTCTTTTGCGATTTCAAGCAGCCATTGACGTCATAATGAAGCATGGCATAAATCTGTAAAAAAATCGTGTGTTATCTTTTAGAAACTGAAATCTCTTCGAAAGAATGTAACATTTATTTTTGCATCATTATAGAGGTACAAAGGAACCATGCTTGGAAAATCCGTTCAATGTCAGAGCTTAAACGCATCACCAGGACTCAAAAAGTGCTGGAACTAAAGCGCGCGTGCCAATTTTCGTGGTTAATTTTCATGACAAATGTGGCTGGTAATTAAGGTAAAGGGAGGTTATATATGTAGAATATCTGGAATATAATGATATAAAACATTCATGCAAGCGTTCAATCGTTATGACCATTTCTAAAAGGGACAGCTATTCCGAATCACCCTGTACAACCGGTTTGTTGATTCAAAAATATTTTTCGTTGAATTAATCGAATAATGTATTTTAATCAATACTAAAAACATATTAGGCCCTCCATTAGTATTTCCATTTGAATTTAAAAATCATTTCTCTGCGTGTGGCTCTATCACCGACAAACCGACATGATACTTATTTCTGACTTATGCCCGAAAATCGTAAACGGCCGATTAAAATGTGCAGTGATCCCAGCTGTCAAAACCATAGGATTTTTTGATGTAGATAAAAATAATTTGTCCAGCATTGATCATACACGAACCAATTCATAACTTTTGCATGCGGGTTCATGGCTTAGCTAAACATTTCCCGCGAACACGGAGCCAGATGTCAGTAGTGTGCTTTGGTGAGAAATTTTATCGTTTTTACTATGGTCATTCATGTCGGTTTGTCGGTGGCTCTATGGCGGATATTTAGAATTTTGATAGGGAGATTAATATCACTAAACTATCTTTTTTTTAAGATTGGTTAACTAAAAATTCAATTGGATTTAACGTTAGCATTCTATATTAAAACGTAACGAAATAGTCCCAAAAGGGCGACCCATCCCTGCTCCTTTGTTAAGGGGGTAGTCCACTCTGGAAATTTCAAAAAATCTTTTTTTTTGGCCTAAAAATACGTTGGAATGTCTACTTTGACATAGACTTGACCGCAAGTCCGCAAGCGACATCGTTCCAAAGTTATAGGCCGATTAGTGGACTCGTGTCCAGACGCTCCAAGCGCGCTCAGTTGAGCGCTCGGAGTACCCGCCCGTTACCGGCGAAACGGCGTCTTAGTAGTTCCAACTGCTGCCACGATTATCTCTAAACGATGTTTTCAAAATTTGGCGGGCGCTGTATTTTAGAAACAGCTCATTCGATTTAAACGGCGATTGAATTTTCGAGTTAAGTACCTTTTTTCTAGTCTTGTACGTAGCCGATTTTCAAAAGAATCAAAAATGGATTTTTGGTGCAAGCTTTTATCTCCAATTTTAGGGTACAAAAACGGACTGTTTTTTTTTCAAAACGTCGCCAAATTTTTATTTTTCAACCAAACTACGTACAAGACTGGGTCATCTATCAGAAAATAACCACAAAAAAATTGTTGTTCCAGCTCCAGTGGTGTGACCGCCAGACGTCCCGCCCCGCGACGACTCAAACGGGATGTCTCCTGGGGAACCTGGTGCAGTGGTTACAGGAGACATCCAATCGCGTCAAAAAATCTCAATTAAAGAGGACATTTCAATTGACAAAACCATGCATTCCTTTTTTTTGAATTGATCGTTATATACCCTCAAAAAAAAACGTGAAAATGACCTATTTTTCATGCCGTCAGAATGGCAGACACATATTGACACATTTGACAGATTTAATTCTATACAGAGCTGGAAAAAGGGCCTATCTGCTTGGATCGATTCTCTTCATTGACTTTCTTTTGATAACCACGCCTATGTAAACAGTTTTCGTGCTATTTTTGCCACATAGCCTGATAAAGAAGGTTTTTATCTATCGTCCAAATCGTCAAATACAACAGGGAATGTTGTTGCAGCTGAGTTATTAATGAAAGAGAAAGTCGATGAAGAGAATCGATTAAAGCAGATAGGCCCTTTCCAGCTGTGTATTTTTCTTTCGCTCTATATTGGCCAAAAAAGGCTATCCACAAATAGTTTTTTTTTGTGGCAAATGTAAAAGTTGAGTGCTAATAAAACATTAATGGTTGATTATTTAGAAGGGAATACAGGGCGGACTCGATTATCCGGAGTCTTGAAAAAAATTTCACTCCGGATAATCGGACAATGGTCTCATGTGGTCTCATTTAATGTTTTTAGTGGTCCCATTGAACGCTATTGAAGGATTATGGAATCGGACCACTGGTTTCGTAGATATGGCCGGAACAAGTTCCGGCGTTTATGGGCCATGAGGCTAAATTTGACTTGAAAGGAACAAAACCCATTAAGCGACACATCAAATTAAATCAAAATTTGATATCAAGATCAATGGTGGCAAACATTAAGTACCTTGGACCATATTGGCCACTTCCGGGCAAGTTCCGGGTGCCTCCGGAAAAGTGGCCAGAACCAGACTTGAATAATAACCTATCATGCGACACATCAGATTATATCAAAATTCGATAACCAGATCAATGGTGGAAAAAATTAAGTACCTTGGACCATATTGGCCACTTCCGGATAAGTTCCAGGTACCCCTGGAAGTCACCAGAATCGGACTTGGATAATAACCTATCATGAGGCACATTAAAATACATCAAAATTCGATAAGAAGATCAATGGAATTGAACCCATGGACCATCCGCTTGAGAAGCGAACGTGTAGCCAACCACGCCATAGGACCCCTCAACTTGAGAAAAATCGTAATCTCGCGACTCTCACGAGTGTGTAGAGACAAAGTTGAGCTTGGCTAAAAATCACGGCGTGAAGGCACCATATTTGACGCGGTTCCTAACTTGACGCACTCGATCAATTTCGACCATTTTCCATTAATATTTTTGAAATGTTAACATTGCAAATATTAGTTCCGGTGCTCTAGGGATGATAGTGTAACAATTCAACTGATGGTTGCTGATAAAACGGCTGCAGGCGAAAATGAAGACGAGAATGCGGAATTCGATGTTATGTCTGATGCTGACATAGTCAATGCTGATCTTAACCCTCCGTTACTCGCGCCAACGCCGCCAACTTTTATAACACGAGAAAATTACTGTCTTCGACAAAGTTGTTCAGGAGGTCAAAGCATTTTTGGCTGGTAAACAGTAGTTAAGAATTTTCTCACCACGTGGCATAGATGTACACTTCTTGCATATGCTATATTTCGAGATCCTAATCAGATAGAAAGTTACTGTCTGCAACAAAGTTATTCAGGAGGTCAATTTTTTTTGGCTGGTGAACAATAGTTTAGAATTTTCAAGGCTCTAGGCTTTGAACTCCTGAACAACTTTGTTCAAGACAGTAACTTTCTATCTGGTCAAGAACGTGAGATATTTTATATGCGAGAATTTCACATGTATACTAGCATCATGAAGTGAGAAAATTCTGTACTACTGTCCACCAGCCAAAAGACCTTGACCTTCTGAACAACTTTCTATCTGATCAGGATCTCGAGATATAGCATATGCGAGAAGTGTACATGTATACTAACGCCGCGTGGTGAGAAAATTATTAACTACTGTTTACCAGACAAAAATTCTTGACCCCCTAAACAACTTTGCCGAAGACAGCAACTTTCTAGCTGATCAAGATCTCAAGCTATTGAATATGGGAGAAAGACACACACAGTACCTTTCTATATGGTTTGGAACCCGAGATATGTATTTTATATGAGAATTTCATGTGTATACTAGCGTCGCGTAGTGAGCAAATTCTGAATAGGCTTTGATCTCCTGAAAAACTTTGTGAAAGACAGTAACTTTTTATCTGGTCAGGATCTCGAGATATGTCACATGCAAAAATTTCACATGTATACTAGTGCTACGTAGTGAGAAAATTCTGAACTACTGTCCGCCAGCGACAAGGCTATGATCTCCTGAACAACTTTGTCAGAGACAGTAACTTTCTATCTTGTCAGAATCTTGATATATTCCATGTTGTAATCAATTAAGTCAAATCCCACGTAGTATGGTCACAGTTTTCGCGGTTTCCATTTACATTTTCTCTATTATCCGCATTTTTTAGGTGTTTACTGTAATCAAAGTTTAGCTTGTTTAGATCAAAACAAGTTTTTTGAGGAATACTCGTTGGTTTCAGATCGATTGGTAACTCAGCAACAAAATGGCAATGGAAAACTCATGTGTGTTGTACAAAGTACAACAGCAAGAGTAACGGAGGGTTAAAGACCTTTGGTACATTTTTTTTACGGATCTTCAAAAATTTTGGTTGCCATTCCCCGCCCCCCTGAAACGTGACGTAATTAGTGAACGGACCATCATGGGATTCAGTTTTTGTATGTTGTTGTGGCACATGATATGTTGGATTCCTTTCAGGTCAAAGTTAATCGAAAACCCTTTAACGCCGGATTTTGTAACAAATGCACACAAACACTTAAATATAGTCATTTCCCGATCTTGTCAGACTGAGTCGAATGATCTATGTTACTCGTCCTCGGATCGAAAGTCGGTTTTCCAAGCGGTTTATGAAAAATAATTTGCAAGATAGGAAAAAAAAATATGACTCCGGATAATCGAGCCCTTTTCTCCGGATAATCGAGCCCCGGATAATCGAGCCTCCGGATAATCGAGTCCGGCCTGTAGTACAAAAGTGTGTCAAGTTTTGACCTGCGTCAAATATGGTACCTCCATGGACCAGCTTCTTGGGAAAACAATTACAGGGAAAGCCAGAAACCTTCGGGTAAGTGAAGAAATTGTCAGAGGAAGAACTCAAAAGAAAGTTGCAGTAGAGCTGAAAAAGCTACCTGTAGAAGACGGAAGCTGGAAGAAACTTCCTGAGATAACTTGAAGGAAACTTTTGAAAAAAAAATTCGGAAAAGCTTCCAGCATAAGCCCGAAAGGTTTTGGGGTAGTAAGATGAAACTTCTAGGAGGAGCCAGAAGAATCTTCTGGAAGGATGTCAAAAGGCTTGATTCTATTTTGGCATTCAAGCTACATTACACAGATTTCATAGCCAAAGCTAGCAGGTAACTTGGATTCATCTTTAAAATCTCTGATGAGTTTCGGGATCCTACCTGTCTGACAGCTCTATTCCACAGGAAAACAGATATAACACTATAATGAGAGAGAGAGAGAGAGAGAGAGAGAGAGAGAGAGAGAGAGAGAGAGAGAGAGAGAGAGAGAGAGAGAGAAGGATTAGTAATTTTCATTTAATTCCACTACCTTATTTGCTTATCCTTGACAGATACGCGTATTTCGTCTACAATGTGCATACTTCTTTAGTGTCTTGTACTAATACTCGACTTACGTGTCTTGTACTAATACAGTCGAGTATAAGTACAAGACACTGAAGAAGTCTGCACATTGTAGACGAAATACGCGTATCTGTCAAGGATAAGCAAATAAGGTAGTGGAATTAAATGGAAATTACTAATCCTTCTCTCTCTCATTATACAGGTATTCCACTAAGACGCCCACATTCATAAAGATATAACACTGTTAATATTATTGATAGTAAAACATCTTTCTTAGACACCATCACCATCTGTTGACCACATTGTGGAGGGCAGTGCGCTCAACAGATGCTGGTACTGTTCAAACGTCAAACCCCATAGCAGATGATTAGGCGTGCGTCCAGTGGCTACACTACCAACTAACAAAAAATTAAATCAACCGTTAAATGAGTAAACGATCAACAGCATATGAAGAGTTCTGTCTGTTTGTCTGTGTATATACTGTTCTCTAAGCGTGATCGATCTTGGAATTTGGTGTCGGTATGAAACAGTTTGGATAGCGAGGACCGAGTCTGTTCAGAGGAAATCTGTTTGTTATGCATTTCGCCACCTTCCTTAGAATGATCAAACGAACCTTCGCCATACGAAGACCATTGCCAACTCTTGGGTATTGAAACTCTTGCACGTAGGCGGAAGATTAACCAGGCAGTAATCGGCAAGCAAAATCGACTCTCCCGGGATTTTGACTGAATTCGAAATCTATGCACTTGAACGAGTTCTACGATCGAGGAGTTTCCTGCGTCTCGAACCGCGAGCAACTAATTACGGATTACATGATCCAATACGGTTTATGTCTGCACGTTTCTATGCATTTTTCGACTTCAACTGCACAGCGGAAACCTTTCGTCGCCGGATTCAACGTAGTCTGCTGGATAGGAGGTTAGGTGATGGTTCGACACATGCAACTGCTTTCAATCAGCAAATGTGATAATTTTAATTTTAATTTTAGTTTAGTTTATTTACGCGGTGATGATGTTGGTTCACTCGCAACTAAGTGTTTTTGAACGAAAGTGTGCCAAAAGTGTTTCTAAACGTGTTTCGCAGTTGGGTGTGATGAAATTCGTGCATTCCCTGTTGATTGTGGAAATCCGTACCACAAAATTGCCCACCAATTCCTTTTTTTTTGCCGTTCGACGACGACGGGAGTGCTTTCGCGAGAGTGACGTTTATTTGATCCGTTTCTTTGCACGGGTGTGTTTTTTGTAACTAGCGTAAGTGTGCCTGCGATTTGCATTGAGTGTCGGAGATTGTGAGTAAGCTGAAGGATGCCTCGCTGGATACGCCCAAGACTGGACGGGCGGTAGCTGGTGGCCGTGAACGGTTCCTGAGGAAAGCACTAGATGCGACCCTCCTCCCAGATGATCATGGCAATGCAGGAAGTATTACAACAAAGGTAATTGCTATTAGATATTTTCGCAAACAGTGACGTATAGCGGACATGGAGAACCAGTGGAGGTGCCGGGCAAAGGTGTTATATCCTAGGCAAATGATAAGTTACAAATTCGCTGTTGTCGTTTTTTTTTCATAATGCGTTTATTTTTCCAGGCTCATTTTCCGTCAACACATTCCTATCCCTTCCTTTCTTGACCTGTATTCGGGCGCGGCCGGCGCTGGTATTGCCTAGTTTGAGATCACCAGTTTTTACACATTGAGAATGATTGCTAGTCCCAAGCATCGTCTATTGGTTCTCTGTGTAACTACAGCTGGTCTGGCAATAACAGAGTAGCAACCGTGGGCGGTCAATCATGCTTTCAATCAGCAAATTTTTGCAAGACGATGAGTAGCTGTCCATTTAATGTACATCACATGAATTATGCTACCAAGAACTCGATTATGCGATTCAAAAGGAATCAAACCATCTATACAGAAGAAGCCCTGCGAGAACTGCATCCCATCCCCAAAGGAAACTGGCTGTACGTCATGCTGCTGTACTGACTGTGAATTGTCGCTGACATACGGTTTCGAAAACGAAGTTGCAAGTTGCTGGACCTGATACTTGGCTACCTTCACTCGGATCCAGCAATCGACTACAGCCGATTATCTTTTATCCCAAGCCGAAGGATCACTACATTTGGACACTTCAAACTTGTTCTACATAGGACGGGACTAGTTTATGTTGATCCCGATCAAGCGAACCGTCTTTGATTGGAACGGATCCTTTCCGTTGCACTAACTTTGTGAGATCGTATCTGATTTTATATATTTAAACTAAATTTACATGATTCTCTCAGCACCGGCCACGTCCTCACAGTCTTTTGGGGAGGGAAGGATGATTAGTTCGATGGCCGTTGTTACTAGAGACCGAATACACCTATGCATCTCCTCGGCTTTCACGGGGAGGATAGTTGTGTTAGTGAGGTGGGTTATTTTTAGATCAGGATTCAACTGTGGTAAGTGATGCGATCGGTTGGTTAAAGCAGAATTCGTTTTCATTTAAATCTAGTGGGGATAGAATAAGGCAAAGTAGAAAATTGCAAGGAAGGGGACGGACGGGCCTGGGATTGAACTCCCGACCTTCTGCTCAGTAAGCAGAAACGGTAACCACTGAGCTACCAAGCCTCGTCAAATTTACATGATTCTCTTAAATTTGACAAATTCTTAATGGAGTTTTCTCCATGCATCCTATTTTTTGTGCCTTCGAAATCATCATTGAACGCCAAATGATTATATTATATACTGGGTTGGGAGGGCAGCCTAAAGGATTTGTTGACTGGACGAGGGTTCGTGGATTTGCCAGTCCCTTGTCACGTGATTACAGATGACCATCTGGTTGTTTTGTCTTCCAGAGGTCTTCAATGAAGTTGATTCACCTTGCTGCAACAAACCATCAAGCAGAACTTTACAACCGGTAAAGTATCTGCAGACATTGGTAATCCTTGCACTGATGGTGGGTTCCATTCACATCACATCACATCACATCAGATGAAGTATGCTACCTGTTTCCTTTTTTGTTTCCGATCAACTCTGCGATGATGGCCTCGACTTGACTGATCCAACACTGATGCAAATAGACTTAAGAATTTCATAAGGCTCGACTTATGAACAACACATATGAATTTCATAAGCGTGACTTATGACATATTTTCGTCTAACATGAGGTAGCTCTTATACACCTTTAGCCATTCCAGTTTCCCAAGCGTTGACAGACGAGTGGTCCAGACACAGAACCATAGAGGTAACTCTAAGACCAGAAGGTCTCGAAGAAACGTGCTCAACTTTTTGGCACCCCTCGAAACATAGGAAAATCCACGAACCCCTCATTTTATCTGTTAAACTTTCATAGCTATTAAATACAAACATAGTTTAGTACTAGAATTTCGACTAGAATGGAGTACGATAATCGATTTGCTTGGGACCAATAGAACCGCAATCTCAACATCCATAGTTCGGTTCCAGTCTGTTCTATTTTATATTTTTTCCGGCATTATTTTTCATAAGGCAAATCAATCAAATTTATACCGATTTCTTGTGGCTAAAAGTTATAATTGGTTCTAATGGAATTCTTACGTTTTTTGCCTCAGTAAAGGGCTCCATGCCATGGGACGAGATTAATATTTATGCTGAAGACCTTATTATTACCGTGGACCCCCGGTAATCTGACCGTTTTGATCTGAACACTTTTTAGTTTGAACCCCGCTAATCTGCACGCCGTGCAAATAAAAAAAAATCTGACGTCATTTACCAGATGAAATGGAACGCTGTGACACGGAACGCAGAATAAAAAAAAACAGCAAATGAGGCTACCAGAAACTTCCTTTTCCGATGGTCATAGGGTTACTAGAAGTTAAAATTAAAAATTCACCCCTTAATATACCTGAAGTCGACGGTTCACGGTATTATTATTCAGTGTTTCTTTTTATAATTATTGTTCTATTTTATGTTCTTTTTGATATTCCGAAAAGATATGGTTTTTTCACGCCTATTTGCGCAAATATATGAAAAACAGGCTTTTTCCCATCAATATTCGATTAGACAACAACAGTCCAATGAAGAGAATAATAAGTAAATAAATGAATAAGTGCCATGTCCCCTATCTTGCATGTGAATGATTTTTAAGTTGGTTCACAAACTTTATGTAGTTTTGGCAAATAACTGAAATCACTCAAAAAAAAAAAAAATTGCTCCAAAAAGCTAAACCTAATAGCGCAGCACTGTTATACAAAAACATCCCAAACTGATTACAGACGAAGAAAAACACTACATCCGCTTTTTACCATGATTGTGCACTGCCGTCGATAGAACAAACAACAACTGGATATAGAAACGACCGGTGAATTCGCGAATCATTGTCCTGCTGTTCACTTCTTCAACTACTGTATCCCGAGACTGCGAATTGAAACCCGCGCGATTGCAACCGAATCTAGAACACGACTGAACCGGAGGGCAATGTAATTTCGCGTACCAAAAGTACCAAGCTGAATTTTCACTCTCGTTTTCCATATGTTATACACGGCAATAAATGGTAATGATGATGAGATGCGCTCATCAACGAGCGCGACACTGACGATGATGATGATGACGGTTAAGAGCTTTTCCCAGCCCACCCACGCATGAAGCTTTTCGTCAGCGATGATGACGATGGCTCTGGCCGAGCGTCGTCGATTCAATGAGGCAAACAATAGATGACTCCACCTGCATGGTTTAATGGCTACTCTCACTATACCGTGCACGGGACGGACGGGACTAGCTCTATAGTTGCCTCTCTAGTACCAACGCAAATCCCGTCCCATGCACGGTGTAGTGAGAAGAGCCCTTTAGCTGTCGTCGGTGATTTCAATGCCTGCGAAAGCGACGACGAGATCAAACGACACATGGTTTGCTCTCGGAGCTGCGAGTTGATAATGCTGCTGCTACATTGCTGCAGTTTTTTTGTTCCCCGGAGTGTTTAAGGAAATTATGCATGGCGAAAGATTGATATCGAGACTTGAGACGGTTATCTATTGCCTCGATAAATTGCTTGCTAATGGTTCCGAATTCATGTTTTATTGTTTTAGATTAGATCTCGTTAGCGGTGAGATATGATGTCTCGGTTATCTCAGCTACTATTTGAATTGAGTTATTATTGCCTCATGGCATCGGCAATAAATGAATCAGTCAACTCGCGCCGATTAGATATTGAAGGGACCGTCGACTGAGGGAGACTATCGTTTTACGGATGTAGATTTCTGTAATGAATAAAAGACTTTCAATTCATTGAAGCATCAAGGTGATTTATTAAAGGTTCTGTTAAGGGAACGTTATAAATTGTCGATTATCAACACAAAAGTTAAGTAGTATAGGTGATTAAAGATAAGACGTCAGTTTCATCTAATGCTCGGCTAGACAACTTGAACGATACATTTTAAAGAGAAGAAGAAAGAATGCTCCTCATATTTGATTTAAGTTTAATTTTAGGACGACGATGCCCATTCTTTCAGTCCCTACTATTCACGGTTTTGGGTTCAAAAATTTTCCCTCGGGAAATCCCTTATCACACATTCTTTTCGCGGGGATTAGTTTTACACCTTCGTTCGGTACACGTTAACTGTGAGGGGCGAAAACTACTTTGCTGCTGTTACGCTACTTGCATACAAAAAGCTAACTGATTCCCTCGGATTCTGAACATCAGACACAATCTAACTTAACTATTAACTGGGCGCACAACTTGTACATTCATCAGTTTCTCGTCTTTTGAAGGCTAAGCGCTATCTTTTAAAAATCAAAGTACCCGCACTCACTTCCGCCGAAAACGAAAACAAGTTAATCTACTACGTAAATTTACAACTCCTGGCCTTTCTTTTTCTAGCAAACCAGCTGCATTTTATTATTAAAGTACGCTGATTTTACACATCTTGTGATAAACGTCTGCTGGTTTGAGATTCTTATATTGATCATAAAAAATAAATCTTGTACTGTTGCATACACTAAGGTAATGGAAAAAAAATGTACAACACAATTGTGTCTAAGAAAAGACTTGTTTTAAAAAATCATTTTAGGTATAAACATGTTGCAAAAATAATCATCTTTTAAAAATTATAAACATGGAACCACAACTGCAAATAAATCTAACAAATAACATACAATTGAACTAAATATTACAATTACTAAAATACGTTTAGCCCTGCTTCTAGCTTGTGATGCTTGCTTTGTTTCCCGGTACATCACCTGCACTTCGACTGACATTGTTTGCGTCTTTTGATAACATTTTCTTAATAGCAAAAAAGGTACCAAATGTAAGAACCAGAATCGAAATATCGACTAGCTCTGCAAAGCGAAGCCAACGAGGAAACGGGGCTCTGTTGTGTTTGATTTTGATTTGTTCTACGCTGGACTCAACTATAAAATTAGTGATTTGCCGGATGCAACGGAAAATTTTGAAAACACCATTAATTTGCCTATGGAAGCTGCTGCTGCTGTTGTTGCTGCAACGTGGTTGCAAAACTAATCCGGTCAACCGCTTTTCTCCGCCAGTTTTACCCGCTGCATGGCTTCGTACACTTCGATTTCTTTCTTCTCCTTTTTGGTATTCCTAGCCTCATATTCAAGCCGATGACGAATGATTCGTTCGACAATGTCTTCCGTAGTAATAGTGTTGCCTGTAATGCGACAGATAGAGAGAGAAAACGGTTCGTTAGTTCGTTGTAGATGAAAGTGCTGCTAAACTCGTTTTCACTTGGGTGACACTAATGGGAGGCAGTTGTCTTTGTCAATTTGAGGGAAACAAACTTACCCGAATCAATCAGCATAAACTTGCCCATCTGTTTCGGCACGGCATACGGATCGATGTTTCCAACATCGGTTGCGATCGGCGTCTGTCCATGACATACCACATCTACGCTGAAATGTTCCATCAGATCCTTCGTCACCGAGTACGGTGCTCCGATGACAACCTCGTTGACGTATTTGCACGCCAGCACGCTCAGTACCCGCTCGTGCAGATTCATGATCGGGTAGTTGCCACCTTTGTACTCATTGACCACCGGATCCGTATGTAATCCGACAATCAGATAGTCGCCGTAGGTCTTAGCCTTTTCCAAAAAGTCCAAATGCCCAACGTGGAACAGATCGAATGCACCGGCAACGTAGACAATCTTGTCCGTCGGTTTTGGCGGTTTGCCATCGCTGAACTGGATGATCTTCTGGGTTGTCGGTAGGAACTGGGAGCACCCGGTCCAAGGACTACGCGCCGAGTGGTCCTGTCCGAGCTTGGACGAGCCTACGGTGGTTTCCAATTTATTTTGTATTTTCTTGAGTACACTGTTCAGAGTTTCGATATCTGCTATGGGTTGTTAGTGGCAATCGAAAATAATGGGGTTAGGTTGGTTCTAGAGGAATGGGTAGGTCTTAGTCAAGCGGGACGCGTAGGATTTTTGTTTTCAAATAAAATATGATTAATACATGAACGATGGATGGGAGGTTATTTACATTGCTGGTCGAGTAAGTTTAATAATATTATTAGAAAGTATAGCGTATCAGAAAAAGGGAAATTTATAGATAGAAGCTGACGGTAATATACAGAAAAATTCACAGCTAGAGAGAAGAGGGGTAAAGACAGACACGGGAATATTTACCATCTTTTTCGACGCTATACTCTTGGTCACCTTGTTTGAAATGGTTCCGCGTCATCAGCAGCATCCGGCCGACGAGGTCCGTAGTCGAGACACCGGCGGTTCGCGAAACTTCCCTAAAATAGAATAAGTTTGGTAACGATTAGCTCATTATATATACTCAAAACTGGACATTGTTGAACTTACTTGTAGCGGTTAGCCTTTTTCACTAAGTGGTATGTATCAACGCCTTCGGCTGTGAGCGTAATATCATCTGCAAAAAAGCATACAAATGGATATGTTGTTAATGGGGAGGAACTTTCCGTTGAATTGCCTCATAATCCTCCTTTTTCGAAGAGAGAGTCACGTGACTCGCAGAATAGGGGGAATAAATGCTCCATGGCGATTGTTAAATAAATTGATAACCTACAAAGTAGGCCCAGACTGAATACATACTACATTTTGCGCATTGCACATTCTTTTCTGTTGATAACGACCTAGCCTTAGCACATCTCTCATCGACACATCGTCGGTGTATTTGAGAGGAACTGAAGTAAACAGTTCGAGCCGCCGATGAGGATTTTTTGAATAAATGTACGAAGCGTGTTTCAATCAATATCGTTCAGGTTTGAATTCCGGAAAATTTGAGCTACAACCCTCTACACGGCGAAAGAGAACGACTCAAATTTGAGTTAAGTTCACTCATAATCGCCAAAAGTGCAGGAACTCAGCGATGAGTAAAATTTGTCTCATGGTTTCCTGTGGAAAACCTAAAAAATCTGCCGGAAAATGAGGAAATTGACGAAAATTTTATTCAGTCTCGGAGTAGTACCAATAGACTGAGTGAATCCAATCTTTACTTTTCTCAAATTCAGGATTTTTTCCCTGGAAAATCCTGGGAAAACATGAGGCAAATTAACTCATCGCTGAGTTCCTGCACTTTTGGCGATTATGAGTGAACTAAACTCAAATTTGAGTCGTTCCATTCGCCGTGTACCTTTTTACAATACATCATGACTACCTCAAATAGCATCGAAATAGTACTTAGATATGTAATTCATCGATAATCATTCACATCTCGTTTGTTTGCATTTTTGTGGATAGATAGAAGCACTGGAAGTACAATTCCCAAAAAGCTGAAAATAATTTAACATGACTGGTGATATGCTTCTAAATTCTGAACTAAACTCAATCACATCAATCAGTGGTATTGAAGGACGACTTGAATTGTAATGCGGCAGTGGAAATCATCTTGTCGTTGATATCAATTGCACTCAGTATATAACCGTATAGTGGCACATTCACATTGCTAGCTACAATGGTAAGCGTCAACGTCATATCTCTCATCAATGAATACTCTGCTAACAAGCGAAAGATCTCCTTAGAGTTAAATCAATTTTACCGAACAGTACCGATAGTTATTGTATACGTTGGACTTTCTACGCTGCTCGTTTACGTACACTGAGAAAACTAGAATTAAGGTTTTCATAATATGTTTCGTATGAACGAGCATTTTGAACTTTGAAAAACATTATATATACGACACGTAGGGGGAGGAGGGGCATAGTGAACAGGTGGGGCATAGTGAGCATCCCGCAGTTTGGCTCTGGATCTCCAGCTGCATGAAACAAATCAACTGGTAGTAGGTTCAGTATCATTATGATATTGATCCTACCACCAACCAATTTGTTCCGAACGGCCGGAAGTCCAAGCTGGTGCACGGGATGCTCACTATGCCCCTCTTACCCCTATGTTCTCCTAACAGGCTACTGCAAATTGCACGTCTCAATTATGATTTTCATACGAAACGAGTTTGAAGTTCATACGAGGCTACAATGAACTTCATTAGTTCACCTTGTGTGAAAAAATCATAATTTGTTCGTATGAAATCTCGATGAACATTTCAAATGGTCCTATCTGCTTTGATCGATTCTCTTAATCGACTTTCTCTTTCGTTAATAACTCAGCTGCAAAACCTTTCCCTGTTGTATTTGACGTTTTGGACGCTAGATAAGAACCTCCTTTATCAAACTATGTGATAGAATTAGCGCGAAATCTGTTTGCATAGCAGTGGTTATAAAAAGAGAAAGTCGATGAAGAGAATCGATCAAAGCAGATAGGACCATTTGAAATGTTCATCGAGAAATGATCGTATGACGTTTGCTCAAAGCAAACCAATCACCCCTATTCTGTATTTCGTTTCGAACGAAATTCTCATACAAAAAAATATTTTTTTGTATGAGAATTTCGTTCGAAACGAAATACAGAATAGGGGTGAATATACACTGAACGAAAACATCCGCAATACTTCGACTGATTATTGTATTGCTCGAGCCCTTTTACAATATGCTGTCGAATTTCGGATGATTTCCTTATGGTTGAATTCATCATCAACTGATGAGCATCCATATGATTGTCCTCCAAACAAAGGATGATATTTATTTAAAAATTGGCTGTAACACATACAGGGCTCAAAGGACAACAAATTTAGGATACGATGGCTTGCAAATGCTTTAGATTAGATTATTAATTCGATTGTTTACATTTCCATATTGAATACTAGTTGGTAGAGGATTGGGCGATCTTTTTCATCCCGATTTAAGATTTTTCGGATCGATTCTTTGTCCAAGAAAAGATCGAAAAAATCGATCTCTTCTTTCGATCTTTCAAATCTTCAAATAGAAGTTAAATGTTTTAAGTGTATTTACATCGAAAAAACGATTTACTCTCACCACAGATTGTGCTGCAAATTTAACGAAAATAACGTCAACATCAGCATCGCTCCCTACAATGACGTCACTATTTGTGTTTCCGATATTTACAAATACAGCAACATTGGAAGGTTCGGGCTACCTCTCTGCTGTGCTCACCGCTCCTTACCGCCACGACAACATTTAATTGAATATTATAAAGGAAAGAATTTCTTGGGGTTCGAACGTAAACAAGCGTATCAAAAGATCGATTATTTGGTGCCGTAAAACGGGGTAATATTGATAGTTTTATGAAGTATTTTTTTTTATTTCTTTACTATCGAGATTTTCAGCCGCAGGCTGGTTCATCTCCCGTTTAATGGTAACATGGAGAGGGCGTTTAAAAGATCCAGTGAGGCCCCCCTTGGCAATTGAATAATAAATAGTTACAGTGGTTCATGCCATATTATACATATTATAAAGATGTAAAACAAAATCGTAATCCGTTAAACGTTGGCAAATGTGGGTTGTTGAGATGATAACAATATTGATGTTAGGGAGAATAGTCCGTTGGGTGTTTGCAGGATGATCAGTTGTGAAATGGAAAATCTCATAGCGTGGACAGAAGATCAGTTTTTCAAATTTGTGTGTATAGGTCGGTGTCTTTCAGGAAGCACAGCAAGGCAGATTCGTATAAAGGATCGTTACACCGAAAAAAGTTTTCATGTAGCTTCCATTGGAAACGCACATGATTTTCATCCATAATCAAAGTTAATGGAATTCATCTGAATTTCACATAACATTTATGCGATCACATTAAGGTTCTACAAAGGGTAAGTAATTTTGTGTTCTTCTTCTTTTTTAAATATCAAAATCATCATCATTAGTTTACACATACATTCATATATTATGAATACGAAAATTTAAAACATGTATTTCGTGGGTAAAACACGAAAATTTCCTGGGGAAAACACATTCACTGTATTTACTTACTTGTGTTCTTCGAAGTATAGCACAATTAAACGCAATCGAAAACACGAAACTCAAAACAACTGCTTCACAAAACTCTTGGTGAACAAAATTCATCACAAAGAAAACCATTTCTACTTTACTGCTTTGCTAGCAATCGTGAAAGTATCATTGAAACAGCGGTGCCAGATGTATTGCCTCTAGCAATGAATTTAAGTTTATTAAAACAATTAATTGCGAAGTCTGCCTTATTGACATAGATGAGTCGATGTATTTAATGGTGGATAAATATCAAAATCTGATTAAATAAAACATAAATGACCATTTTAAACATTTTACCGGTCCAATTAAAAAAGTCACAGAAGATTGAATTCAACACTAACAGGGTTGATGGCAGCAGTGCACGTAGCCTGTTATACACTTTCCCGCTCAGGGGTGTAAACAAACTTGCATACAGCGCAGTCTGGCAGTGCTTATGTTTTGTCTGCTACATTCTTATCCACTAGATAGTGTGACATCACATTTGCTGTTGTATTGAAATGAAGGAAGAAAAGAGATGGTTAAGTTTTCCTCACCATACCAGTTGATATTTATGAAAAATGGGCAGTTTTGGCGTGGGGACATGCACTTCCAATGAATTTTACCAATACATTTAGAAAATGATGATCGAAGAATATTTCAAAAAGAAGAAGTAAACAAAATAATGACCCTTTGTAGAACCTTAATATACATGATTTTTCATATGAATTTCATGGACCTCATAATATTCATGTGATTTTGTGGTGGAATTTGCTGCTATGTGATCATAGGAAAGCTATGTGAAAATCACATGGATTTCATCCATTAGATATGTGATAAATTTTTTGAGTGTAGAACGTCTCGCACTCCAGCGTGAATACCATACAGACGTCGATGATCCTCATACTTGGGACAATTCACAAGTATGTGTTCTGTCTGGCATATATCGCACCGTTTGTGCCTGTCGGGTACTATGGAATAATCGTGGGTGACTCGAGTGTGACCCGTTCTTAGACGCGATAGGGTTCGTTGGTCTTTCCAGTGGAGCTGATCAGTCCATTTCTTGATGTCACCTTTCACCTTTCGCAAAAATAGCCATCTTTCTTGTTGCCAGCTTTGGGACCAAGCATCTTGGATGATCGCTTTAACCCATGTTTTGACGTCGTCAGCTGGCGTTTCATTGGTACACAAATTTGACTCTCGACCGACAGACACCAGATGGTCAGCGGTTTCGTTTCCAGCTATTTCGACGTGTCCGGGTATCCAGGCAAATCGAAGGTTGCTATTAGCCGCATTATGTATAGCTTCTGTAAGTATTCTGTAAGACTCGAGCGCCGAAAGTACACTTGCTGAGTCAGTGAGGATTGCCGTCTCCTACCCAGTGAGCCTCAGAAACTGGAGGGAGCTCTTGATTGGTCAAATATTGAAGGAATTTGTTCGCCTCCGTGAGGAGGAACATTTCCTCATTCCCACCGATGGTGCGTTCAAGGAAGCTAACTGCTTTGGAACAGGTAGCGATGGTCATCAGATGCCTAAAGGGAAGTACACCGGTTTCGATGCAAGCAGCTTTTTCTGGAGTGGATGGGAGTAACCCTGATGCGGTCCTGATACAGCGGTTGTTGATCGGTCCCAGTCGGACCATCAAGTCGGCCGCACGGCATGTTATTTCGATCCCGTAGAGAAGCCTCCAGAGCAAAGTCGGTTAACAAAATGAAAGCAAATCGATATTGAAGTGTGCAGTTCCTATCATAATGAAAACTCATTTTGATTTCAAATGTTGCGATATAAGCATAGAGGTAACTCTAAGACCACTGGGTCCCGAAGAAAATCATTATTATTTTTGGCTCACTCAGTACCAGAACAACGGTCCCAAGCAGTCCCAAGCTATTTCACTCACCCCTGCATGTTCTGCATGAATCCACACACCCCTGATGTTATCTGTCAAACTTTCATAGCGAATCAAAACAAACATAGTGTAGGAATAGAATTTCAACTAGAATAGGGTACGTTAATCGTTTGCTTGGGACCAATAGGCTACTAAAGTGGTGAGCCAATTTAAAATCGTTAGTTTCGTATTGATTGTTGATATAAGTCTGATATCATATTGTGCTTTCATTATGCAGTCAAAACTTTTTAAATGAAAGCAACTTAACTTGAAGTTCTGCTGTTTACGTCAATTCATCTGTCGTTGAACTAATGATTATTGTTTATTTGATTTGTTTAACACATTTTAGGTCATTCGTGACTTGCCCGGGGTGAGATTGGAGCCCAAGTCTTTCAACTTGAGAAACATGAATGGTAAACCATTTACTCCAGGCCCGGATTCAGTTGAATATTATGAATGCAAAATCAGTAATCAAATTGATTTCATTGAAAGCAGGATTAGTTTTCCGTTTGATTCAACAGTGTAAAATTTTGCTCTCATTTTTGCTGTGTTAGCTTAGCTTAGCTTAGCTTAGTCTGACTGCACGTATCGATAGTTGCACTCCGTGATTGATCTGAACCAGTGAAATTGTACAAAGAATCAACTGAATGGGGCTTGGTAGTAACCTGCCATTCTCAGTGTACATGTTCCAGTGACTCCTACCTTTAAAGATCAATAACGTCACCGGCCACGTCCTTGCAATCAGGTGGGAGAGGGAAGGAATGTTAGTGTGTGACTTTTGTTGTTTTGGGACCGTGTTTACCTCTGCATCCCACAAAAGTCACAGGAAGGAGGTTTTGTTAGTGGGTTAGGTTCGTTGGATCAGGATTCACCTTGATAAGTGATGCGATCTTTTGTTTTGTGTAGTTATTTATAAGTGTTTTCGATTTATGCTCTAAACAGCCGGCTGTCTAGAGATGTAGATCATTATTAGATGTGTGTATACCGATTTAAACCAACAATAAGGATACTGTTGGGGCCCCTCACAAAGTGTGATGATGGTTTATTTTATTTTATCAATGACCAAAATAATTAATTATAAGCGGTTTGAACCGATTTAAACCAACAGCAAGGATGCTGTTGGGGCCACTCACAAAGTGTGATGGTGGTTTACTTGATTGAATATAAAATAATTATTAGAACCGATTTGACCCGATTTAGACCAACGGCAAGGATACTGTTGGGGCCACTCACAAAGTGTGATGGTGGTTTATTTAGTTCGGAAGAAAATGAATATGTATACTTCTTTTTTTTTTTTTTATATAATAGAACGAATTTGTACTGATTCAAACCAAAAGCAAGGGTTCTATTGGGGCAACTCACAAAGTGCGATGGTGGTTTATACTATAAGGGCATAAAACAAAATCAAGAGCCATTTCGGTTTCCATAGCTTCCTAGACACTCGGCCGCAAAATAATCTTATCCGACGGAAACGTCTCGATCATCGCTGCACAATGGTTTATTATAGCATTTATAAAGTAAATTTGAATACCTTATTGTTTATTTATTATCCATTTTGACTTGACTTGGTACCGTTCAGTTTTATGATGACAAAGTTGCCTGGAGAAAAGTGACAGTTCAAAATGTTTCGGAAGGGAGTCAGCTAGTGTCGTCCAAGTTCAAGTGCGGAAAAAATGCCATTTAAAGTGGTACAAACAATTGAAAGATGCGAAACATGCCTAACCGTAATTCTTTCTGGTTGGAAAGAAGCTGGAATCCTACACTGGCCGGAAAAAAAACGCGGTAGCGAAACTCTCTCAAGACGAGTTCTCCATGCCAAACCCAATGTGGGAACGTATCAATTGAGTGAAAAAAAGAGAGTTCAAGACTCGCTTGGAGGCTGAAGCAGAATTGGAACAGATGTAGCCAGTTTCGGATACGGAGGCGAACGAAGGGAATAATCCACCACCGTCAAAGAAACAACACGTGACAAGGGACTGGCAAATCCACGAACACTTGTCCAGTCTACAAATCCATTGAAACCCTTAGGCTGCCCCCCCCAAACCCAACATATAATAATGTTTGATTGATGAAACGTATTCAAAAAAGGGATATTTATAGAGAGCAATCTTCAACTGGAACGTACTCACCAAATCAATACATCCGGGAGCGCATTCTCGATGCTTAATTTTCTCTAGTCATTTTTAAACAATTCCTCCTCCAGCGAATCCAAACACACAATAACTAAATATCACTTTTCTTCTTCATGTCACTCTGTGCACAAAAGCAATGCACACCGCAAAAACCTAATAATAGATCAGCGCGGCCGAGTCACACTGTCAACAAAGGGAGCGAGAGCACACCAGGCACCAAAGCAACAGGGGAAAAACATCAGCACAAATCATTCTAAATAGAATTATCGCGTCCGGGACATAAAACTATTCAAATGCGAGCACCGAAAAACTACACGGCAGCACAAAGATAGCCCGAGCTCTAAAAAAAAAGCACGCAGCGGAGCAAAAACACACAACCGTTCTCGGACGCTTCTCAAAGCGGACTCCTTTGCTCTCATTTTTGCTGTGTTAACCGTTAAGTCAACCAAAATGAGATCAACTGCTTTGCTCGGGCTGCTTGTTACTACGGCGTTGGAGATTCGAAGTGCAATGTCTCGGTTATTACATTGATGGCGACTGGTGATAACCCGCAGGAGCCGAATCCGGGACTGGCAGTTCTCTCTAACTGCTGTGAAATGTGGCTTAAAACTGAGCCGGCGATCGAGGAGAACACCGAGGATTCGACATTGCTGTTTATAGGGTATTTCCTCCCCGTCAATCGAAATGGGTCACTTCCAGGGATTACTCATGCAGAGGTGGGTTATTGTTATTGCACTCTTATTGTGGGAGAGTTGGACACAGTTGCGTTGCGACACGTGCAGTTGTGTCTTATCAATTATTTAGTAAATGAATTTCGACCAAAAATTGCAGAGCGTGGTGTAAATACAGCAGCGTTAATAACGTGGACAAAGCAAAACATATGCCAGGCATTGTCGCGTGCCAATATCAATTGGAAACGTAAGTGTATAATGTAAAGATTATTTCAAAATTACTGACTTTAAAATTCTCCCCAGAATCTGTCTACCATCGCGATATACAGCAAACAATCCGGATTTTCGGACATGATGTGCGTAGTAGAGGAAAGCTGAAGGCGGAGGAAGTGGTCCGAATTGTCACCAAAATTGTAATCCCGGCGGGAACGTAGCTGCAAAGTTTCAATGTAACTTTATAAGTTAAAGTTATATACACATATTTGGAGGCGAACCAGCCCCAGGCTGAAAGCCTTCCTAATAAAGATAAATCAATCAATTATATACACATATTTACTATCTGCTTTTGTTTATTTGTTTATTTGTTATGGTTGCATCAACAGACTAGAAATAGTCCCAATGATGTGTTGTAAAAAAAGTACAGATTATACAGACGACATACATATACTACAGTTACTACAGTTACAAACGAAAATAACTTGGAAAGCATTGTCAAGTTACTAAAAATTTATAAGTCTTAAATTTTACACTTAGCTGTTGGGTATCAAGCGCCTTCGGTCAGCAAAAAAGGCAGAGAATCTTCGGCGAAGCATATTCCGTGTCAAGTGGAAATCGAACATCGACGCTACTCGGTTGAACACTAGCTGCAAGCCGTAAAAAGCGCTCCCTATGCTATAATTAGTTCGAAGAAGTGGAAGTCTCAGGATAAGACTGTTGCGTAGTGAACGAGGTTGAACATTAATGTTCACTTGTTGCAGAATTGCTTCGCAGTCGATTCTTCCTTACAGAGTATCGGCGACGGTTAAGGCTCTGAAAACATCTCTTCGGATACGTAAGGGCTCGATATTGATCAATTGGCAGCGATTCTCGTAGCTTGGAAGACAAAGTGGGTATCTCCAAGGCAGCTTACGGAGCGCGAAGCGAAGAAAACGTCGTTGAACAGATTCAATTCGCTCGGCCCCATTATTGTAGTTCGGGCTCCAGACAGCAGAGCAGTATTCCAGCGTAGATCGTACGAGAGAGCAATAGAGCGACTTCAAGCAGTAAATGTCCGTGAAGTTCTTAGTAATCTTGAAGACAAAGCCAAGCGTTCTGGACGCTTTGTCGACGACATACGATATATGATGTGAGTCTAGAAAAACGCCTAAGTCTTTCACGCAGTGCACCCGTTCGATAGTCGTGCCTAGTAGTTTGTAGTTGAAAATAATCGGTTGTTTCTTGCGTGAGAAAGTAATAACTGTACACTTAGCTGGGTTGACCACCAGTCGGTTTAGACTACACCAGTCAGCAAAGATGTCAATCTGATTTTGGAGAGAACGGCAGTCGGCGAGTGAGCGGATGCGCAGAAAAACTTTGAGATCGTCTGCAAACGATAATCGTGGCTCTGTGATAACATGGTGAACGTCGTTGAAGTAGAGGAGAAATGCCAATGGTCTCAGATGGCTGCCCTGAGGTATACCGGACTTTGCGCAGAAGCTTGCTGAGCGACAAGTACCCAAAGTTACTGTCAATTGGCGCTCCGTGAGGTATGAACGAAACCATATCAAAAGATTTCCACCGATCCCTAGCCTATCAAGCTTAGCGATCGCAATTTCGTGGTTCAGCTTATCGAAGGCTGCCGTAAGATCTGTGTAGATAACGTCCGTTTGGGTCCGAGCAATCAAACTGTCTGTGATGTAAGACGTTAGGCACAGCAGGTTCGTAGTTGTGGAACGCCCAGTTATGAATCCGTGTTGATCTGTACTTAGATATTGCCTGCAATGCGCATTTAGGGACTCTATGACAACCAATTCAAAAAGTTTTGATACAGCACTCAGCGACGTGATTCCCCGGTAGTTGTTTACGTCGCGTTTGCTTCCCTTTTTATGAACAGGAAACATATCCGCAGTCTTCCAGCAAGACGGAAAGATGCCGCTGGAAAGAGAGAGCTGGAATATGCGGCGCAGTGGATCTAAAAGACAAGTGATGTTCTTTTTAAGAATAATCGACGGAACACCATCGGGTCCAGCCTTAGTTGAAGTCTTAAGTTTAGATGCTGCTCTAGAAATCGTATCTGTAGTGGCTTCGACCATGCTGAGCGTTTGGTTGATCAAAGGAACATTACTGGCCGCGGAAGTAATGATATTAGCGGAGAGTTGCTCGGCTTCAAACACACTAGCAAATTTGGCTGAGAACAGGTTGCAAATGTCTTGTTGATTTCCAGCAGTTTCACCATTAAAAATCATGGAAGAGGGTAAGCCGACTTCCCTGCGTTGCTCATTTACAAAGTTCCAGAAGGATTTCGGGTGTGATTTTAGCCGCCGTTGAATCCTCCTTTGATAGCGTTGAAAACAGAGACGACTTAACCGCTTATACTCGTGGTTGAGTCTGACATAGTAGCATTTCAGTGGCAGTGTGCGGAGTTTAGTAAATCTTCTGAGAGCAGCCTTCTTAGTTCTTTTCAACGAGCGAAGATCTTTCGTCATCCACGGGACGCGAGAGTCGATATGGATGATCTTTTTGGAAACGTGTCTGTCAATGACATATACCAAGACGTGAGAAAAGGTTTGTGCAGCAATGTTGACGTCTACATGATCTAGAATATGCTCCCAATCTAGATTAGACAGCACATGGACGATACTGCAATGGTCAGCTCTACGGAAGTCATATGACACAGCGTTTGGAGTGCTGGTGAAATCATGGACAATATTATTTTCGATCACGATAACTAAAGCAGGGTGATGATGCACTACCTTGACTAAAGGTTCGGGTGCCGTGGAGAGGAAAGGAGCTGTATCACGAGCACTCACAAAGCAGAGATCCAGGGTGCGGTTGTTTTCATTCAACAGGCCATTGATTTGTGACAGAATTGCGGTACTATAACTGTCCAGGAGCTGGATGGTTCCTACGTGGAAAGATGAACGCTCGTGATCAGGACAAAAGAAACCACTATGGGTTGGAGTCCATGCAATGTCCGGTAGGTTAAAATCGCCAAGAACAATAACTTCGTCGGAAGGGCCTGCTTTGTCTGAAGCGGCCAAGATGGATCGACAATGTGCGTCAATAAGCTCCAAGTCACGGGTTCGATCTGGAGGAATGTACACTGCACAGAGAAGCAATTGACGATCACCAAGTTGAATAGCCACCCACATTTGTTCAACCCTGTTCCAGGAATCGTCCTCGATAACTTCTGCTTTCAGCTTGGAATTAACTGCGATAAGGACGCCTCCCCCAGTAGTTTTCCTACTATTATTCGTGTTTCGATCGCAGCGAAATATTTCGTAGCCAGCACCAAAGACATAGTTTGAAATGGTTCGATAATTGAGCCATGTTTCGGTCAAAGCTAAAATGTCGTAGCAGTGATCCATGACGGCCAGATGATAATCTTCCACGAGCGATGTAGGAAGTAAGAGCAAGTAAGCTGTTGATAAATAAATATAAAACAAATCTCGGTTTTGTCCAGTGTGTGAATTGATCAACTGAAGAACAATAAGAAAAAGGAGGGTATATGAAGTACACTGAGTTTCCGGTCAGTTTTCCGACGAATCTATACACGAGCGGTTGAGATGTCGAAGAGGAGCGTCCTCAAAGGTAAAATTGGCCCGAGGTCCGGCTCCAGGCCTGGTCAGCCTGGACGGCCCGGACACGACACATACCACCAACGTTCTGATAGTAAATCGTTATGTCAGACCTCCGCTGTTCGGGAACAACGGAAGGTTCAGCGTGTAGTTGCATTTGGGAGCTGGTAGATGTCACTTGACGGAGGAAAGATGTTCGAGTAGGGCCGTTGCCAATAACAGGAATGTGGAAGATCCCTTCTCCCATCTCAAACGCAGGGCCGGGACGACTGCTGGTTGCTGGCAGGAGGGGCTCGACTGCGATGAGTGGAATAGGAGCTTCCTCAGGGCGGACGGCAAAAATGCGTCCCGGAGTGCAGTAGACTGTGGTGGCTCCATGTTGCCGACTGGCAGATGTTTGAGGTGAGTTGAAGGCACTGGAATTATGATCATCATCAGGCAGTGAAAGTTCGCTAGTAAGTGTGTACTTGCCTAATATAGCAAGCTGGGAGACCCTCAATCCACATCTAAACTCAGGGCCAGGACGACTTGGATGAACCTATCTGCTTTGATCGATTCTCTTAATCGACTTTCTCTTTTCATAACCACTGCTATGCAAACAGATTTCGCGCTAATTCTACCACATAGTTTGATAAAGGAGGTTCTTATCTAGCGTCCAAAACCTCAAATACAACAGGAAAAGGTTTTGCAGCTTATCAAGTGATGCTTCGATTGCGCAATTCATTTTTTAAATTGTTATTAATTCCTATTTGCTACCCGGCGGAAAAAAAACCTCGATCTCGCGTTACATATGGTCGATTCGACAAGGTAGAAAATAAATGTCGCGATAGCGATCACATACAGGCTGGCACTTGACCGATTAGATTTTGAAATGTTGACGTGTGCCTTTGAAGCCTCCCTTAGCTCAGTCGCAGCTATAAAGCAAAACCATGGCACGGTGACTGGGTTCGATTCCTGGAATTTTTGGAATGGATTCTAGCAATTTTTCGGGTTGAAACACGTTTCGACTTCCCTGGGCATATAGTATGATTGTACTTGCCACACAATAATACTAATGCAAACATTGTAAAGGCATCTAACGTTCTCAATTAATAACTGTCGAAGTGCATCTAGTACACTAAGTTGAGAGCACGCAATAAGCTAATGTGCGATAAGTAATAAGCTTGAAATACGAAAAAGGATTAGAACCTAACATTGCGGTGAGAGTTCTGCGAATGGAATAGAGGTCGATCGAGATCGCTAAGGTGATTTTTGAAGAGTCCAAAAATGGCCATCATGATGAGGTATATGCCCTACCACTTCAAGTATTGTAAAGTACTAGCCTCGGACACTCTTACGACATGAGATTTGAATTCCATGTTTGCTATACTGCTGAAGTTTTGATTTCATTGTTGTTATGTTTTGTGGAAGCTGATATTTGTGCTCTTGAAATTTCAAGCTTCGAGGTGATAAAAAGATCACTCAAAAATAAGGATTTTAAAGTGATTCACCTTAAGATTATGCAATATTTATGCCGTAATGCCCGATTATCGATCGAAATTCATAGTAGAGCCTTCCGAGGGACAATACGTAGACAATCGCTGGTGAGATAGAACTCGCGTAAACGGTCGGTTTTCACGGTAAAATATGACCTATGTTCGATGCGGGATATCATTCCATTTGAATAACTTCATGTCACCGGGAATGAACAATCGTCGGTGGTAATGGTTTGCTGTAATGTAAAGGGCTCAGTTGTCTAGTTCAACCGTTTTTGATAATTGAGCAGAAGATCGAGGGTTTTATCCCTGGTTTATTTACATTACTGGGTCGCATCATTTACTCAGCATTAAATCGCAACTATTATTCGTGTGAATTTTGAAATACAATTCAACATATCAAATCTACGATCGCATCACTTATCAAGGTGAATCCTGATCCAACGAATCCATCCTAACCAATAAACTCACTTCTCCTGTGACCTTTGTGGGGACCTAGAAATAAACACGGTCTCCAAAACAACAAAGTTCACTCTAAAGTTACTTCCCTATTCCCACCTGTTTGAAAGGACGTGGCCGGCGTCGTTTTTGATCCTTAAATATGGAGTCACTGAAACTTGTACATTGGGAATGGACGGTCACTGATGATGAGTTGCAACTAGTTGATGAATTGCAATCATTGCTATGTGCAGTCAGTAAAATTTTATTCTCAACGACATGACTTCCAAGTGCATTTCAATCGTTTATTGTAGGTTCGTTATACTGCCGCTCTTCGCATGTCGGTCCCATAGCAAAAATCAGCAAGCCGAGAAAATCGCATTTTAAGCTTGATTCGTACCATTGCTTCTTATGTGATGAGACAACCAATTTGTCTGTCTTTCCAAACTTTTTCAGATCAAAGTTTATGAGTTCATCCAGTATTATGAAAATATGGGTGATCAGCTACCATTTGCATTGTAAAACTCAGTTTTGATAAAAATTGCTTTGGGACCGACATGCGAAGAGCGGCAGTATAGGTACAAACGATATTCTCGAGATTGACTTGATTTTCACAGAAAATCAACCTCATTTTTTCAGAATTTCGATTTTGTACATTAGCCATATAAAATACATTTCAAGGCTACTGCGATGGCAATTTCCTATGGATAACTTTGTACTATAACTCGATGGTCCCTTCAATATCGAGTTGTGGAGAGTTCACTGTAATTTACCATAAATCGACCAAAACCGGACTAACTCTGAATTTAGGTAAGCAGCTTGAACCTAAACCGTGGTAAATTTTATGGGCAGAAAAAATAGTATTTTTTTCAGTTTATAATTTTTGACTAGATAATAATTTTTACTAATATTTGTGAGGAGAACTAAGCTTTGTACTAGTGAAATAGTTTTACACCTACCTCCGTGCACACAAAAATCACAGTTGTGTTTGTCTAGGGTTTCCAGCGTTGTCACGTAGGGAGCATCTTCCACAACTTCGTCCACCCATTTGATTCCTCGGACCATCTTGTATCTAAAAGCAAAAATTGAGCTGTGCTTATCTGGTGTCGTTCCAAAAATAACATTTACAAACGGAGTTCCCCCGGGGCAGGTTATCGTTGACTCGTAGAATGTCGTTATCACTTTCGTCGTCGTTTCGACTGGTGATCTAATGACTTTATCAAAGTTACATAATTCGCGGCGAATGCAAATATAATAATTGAGCTAATCGCGAAAAAATAAATATAGGTACTTTGCAATGTCATCCAACCCCATGAGGCACATGAAACGTAAAAGAGATAACATTAATTGATCCCGATCACCCCATTTTTCCGAGTCTAGCATCGCCAACATCGTCGACGTCGTCGTTCGATTTACGCGCTATCGCACTGGTCCTACAGAGATAACGTTGGACCTCTTCTCTCTTTGGTCCACTGCGAGGTGCTCGCGACGCAAGCACACACCAATAACACGGATCTTCGATTAAAGCAGCGCAGATGCTTGGCCGAAAGCGCGCGCAAATCGTTCGATTCTGTAACAAAGTCCGTTCGCTGTACGACAAGAGCATTTTACTACTGTTTCGTCAGAGATAGGCTGTCGGTGCATGTGTTTTGTTTCAATCGCCTTTTTGCCTTGCTGTGTTGGGTTTCGTTATCACCGTTGTGCTCCGCATGAGCTGTTGTTAGGTTTTGATGTGTTGGCTCTCGGTGTGGAATTTCTAGAATTCTTCGCCAAAGTGTTTGTCGGCCACTTTGGCACGAATGGAGACACAGTGCCTTCTTGCTTTTGACAACACAACATCGTCAGCTAATACTTTCGTCAGATTTTTCCTACTGCTTTCTGGACAATTTTTCTTGGAATATATATTCCTTGAATAATGGTCCAGTAAGATCACAAATTCAATGAAGTGTTCGATGGGTTTTATAGAAAGCAAAATAACAAAAAGCTTGTGTTGTCAAAAACGGGAAGACACTGTATTAGTCTTCATTCCACAAAGTTATGAGTTCATAAGGGTGATAAATAGGTTCTTGATATAGATGACGAGCACGCTGCTTCGTTCCGGCCTCGATAAGGCACCTACTTAGTAGAAATCGTACGATTGGTTCGCATTTATACTGGCTGGGCTTGGACCTCGTTTGAATGTCATTAACCTCTTCACAGTTCGATACGCTACTGATGGGGCAGAATTGGGCCTTTGAAACAATTTGAATCAACTCGAGTGGCAAAAAAAAAACACACACAATGCCGGATTAAGTAATACACAATCGACCCAGTTCATGTATGAATGAAATACATTTGATTTTGCTGTCGACGGGCCATACCACGAGTAATACCTACGTCATCTTCTGGACGACATGTGCTTTCCGATGATAAGATAACCTGACCCGTGAAGTGGTTCGTTTGATTCCCCGAAGTGGGGCCTTTACCTTTCCTCTTGGGTAAATACCGGTGGACCTTTGTTTTTGGTGATATCTGCATCGTTATGGATTCCAACGATTAGTTTGTGTCCGAGAGCTTTTGCCTGGCGAAGCGAATTTGCATGTCCAAAGTGCACCATGTCGTAGCTGGAAAGAAGAACAAGAAACACGAGACAAAATTAAATTTAATGCTAGCACGTTTATTCAATCAGCTGAAAGCATCCGTATATGTAAGGTAGAGTGGTGCTGGTGTGGGTAGAAAGGGACAAAAATGTGGGAAACGACGCAAAAAAGAAGCTTAGTTTGATTCTCAGGTGGATGACGCATTCCCAGAACACATGTACCGAAAATACATAACGTTAAGTGGGAAACCCCGTATTATGACTCGGTTGGGTGATAAATATAGAAAGGTCATTTACGAGACGTTTTGTATGTGTACAGTTATAATATGATAAACTTGACAAAAACAAACAAGATTTAAGGAGGAAAAAAAAAGCGGTCTACAACCAGTTGTGCATTTACTCTCAGAGTAACGCAATTGTTTATCGTTTGCAACTTGTAGAACCATAATTAAAACAAGCTAATTAAAGGCAAGTGTGTCCGCTAATTGGCAGCTTACGTAAACAATGAGTGATTAAACAAAATGATGTAAATATATATACAGTAATTTTATGTGAATTCTACGCTATCCTTTAAATTCTTTCTTGTACCTTGACACTGTATATCGAAGAGGGATACGTAGACTGTAAAATGTGCTAACTATAAAGTAAGCAGTAATTCGAATGTCGACGAATCAGAAGGACATCAAGAAAGAATTCTTTAGACTAGGCTTTTTATACCGTGACCAAGAATATCATTAAGTTAATGTGCAACATACCTACTACTTACTAACAATGAGTATTGATAACGTATAGTCAAAGAAGCTCACGTGAAACATGCCCATGCTTTGACTCACCACCTTAATTGCACTAGGTATGCATTATTCCTCATTAATCCGGAACAAAAATAAAGCCGCTACTAACAAAGTCCAAAACAAATAAAGCAACACAATCGCAGGCAGGTAGGCAACGTGACTATGACCGAGACGTAGAAAACATGATCCATTCGTATCACCTGGCTGGCTGACGCTTTGCCGGCTTGGCCGATGACGACGCTTCAATATGAATGGATCATTTTAGATGGCTGAGTTTTGAACCCACCACAGCTTTCATTTGGCGCTACTGTATACGGACGAACCAATGTAAAATACTGTGGTAGCCACAGTACGGTGCTGTCAAAACCTCAGCATCTTCAATGATCCATTCAGACATCAGCGTACATGAGCGGAACGGAACGTTTCATCGCTTTGCTCGCCTCTTCGCTTCGCTTTGCTTATTAGTGACTGACTTGTAAATAGTGAGCAACTAGAAAGTGACCTGCTACCAGCCCTGTAAGAGCCCTTTGGAGATTCTTCCTACTTTTAAACATGAGCTGTTTTTTCAGAAGAGAAAATTCAAGAAAAGGAATATTCTCTTGTATATAAAAAAATATTTTTTTTGCGTATTCTTTAGAGTGCCAATGAAACATTTCAGGGAAGGGTCTGTGGAGTGTGGATTTGGACGGGAAGAGTGGGAATGCCAACTCCCTGTTGATAACATTTCGTGGATAAAGGGCGGGCTCTTCTGTTTGGGGCTTGTCTTTTTGACCAATTGGCTGATCAAGTTGCTGGAAGGAGATTCTTTATTGTTCCTTAAATGTGTATAGGTGACTTTGCTTATCAATCTACCCAATCCATTTTTGGCCCTTCATACAGCGACATGTTGAGGACAATCAGAGGTTATTAAGCTTGATCAAGACAAACAGAGAAGAGAGCCCACTGCTGTCGGACTTTGTTTCCGTGCTACAATGGGTGGTAAACCACTATCATCATCATATCATCATATCCAATGAAACATTTCTTGAAACCGATGATATACAAAATGATAATTGCCTTGAAAAAATACCCTATGTAAAATTTGGACTCAAGAGGACATGCTTTGGGGTGGCACAGAATCGTCAAAGTTAGAACTTTTTGACGTAGGACTACGTCTTTGGTGTAACGAAATTGTGTTAGGTTTTGAACGCTTACAACATTGTTTATTGTTTATTGTTTATTGAAAAATTCAACTGACAAATACTGTCTAAATGAATAAAACTTAAACTAAATAGTTACGGTCAACGGTACGGAAAAGGCCAAGTAGCCGATGACGAAACACGTCAGCTAATACATTGAAGTCGAACATATAAAAAAAGTTGTTGAATTACCGGCTGATTGCTCGAATTGGCTCGTGTTGTGTATAATTCCGGCTCCGTGGTTCCAAAAACAGAAAGTCGCGTTGACGAAGAGACCTCTCATGGGCATACATATTTAGCTGTGACAGCAGTGTTGGGCAGTCAATGTCACCTGTAAGCAGCTTTCCAGCAAACATAGCTTGAGCGACCGTCCGTCTCACCTCTAATGGCTCGATTCCCAGGAGACGGCAACGCTCCTCGTACGGTGGCAAGTTCGTTGGGTCACGCCAGTTGAGGAAACGAAGAGCATATCTCACAAACTTGCGTTGAACGGATTCAATTCTAGTGATCCAGCTAGCATGGAAAGGGCACCAAACAACTGAACTTGACTCCAATAAGGATCGCACAAGCGAGCAGTAAAGTGACCTGAGACATAGCGGGTCACGAAACTCGTCGGCAATTTTGAAAATAAAGCCCAATTGTCGATTAGCTCTGGAGATGATGTCATTGTAGTGGATTCTGAAAGTGAGTCTGCAGTCCAAGGTAACGCCGAGATCCTTTATGTGCTCTACACGAGCAAGACAGCGTCTGTAGAGAACATAGTCAAACATGATTGGTTCGATTTTTCGGTGATAGGAAATAATGTTACATTTTTCTATGCTTAGACTCATCAAATTTCTTGAGCACCAGTCAGCAAAAATACCTAACATATTCTGGAGATCCCAGCAGTCCGAGAGGCTTTTAATAATTTTGTAGATTTTCGTATCGTCTGCATAGAAAACGCGGCATCCTAATGGTATCAGCAAGGCGACATCGTTTAAAAAGATCGAAAATAGTAGCGGTCCTAGGTTACTGCCTTGCGGGACTCCCGAGTTGTTTGAGAAAACATCCGATTCCGACGCGCCAATCTTGACATGTACATAGCGATTCACCAAGTAAGATCTGAACCAATCCACAGCAGTTGACGAGATGCCAAGTATCTCCAGCTTGGCCAGCAAGATATTATGGTCCACCGTGTCAAATGCAGCTTTTAGATCCATATACGCAGTATCGACTTGCCATCCTGAATCCATGCATCGCAGACAGTTAGAAGTGAAGTGCACCAGGTTCGTGCACACGGAGCGCTTCGGGTAGAAACCGTGTTGTTCTGTATCGATATAATTTTTGCAGCGTGCGAACAGAGCACCATTTATGATAATCTCGAACAGTTTTGAGCAGGCACACATGGTCATTTATGAATGAAATTCAATTTTAATTACACAATTTTATTCAGATTGAATGTAAGATTTGTTTAGTAAAAAGATGATAGTTGTTTATCAATGGTTAACTGTTAACGGTTAACTATTGAAAAATGAAGTTTTTAGCCTTAATCAACCAATCACGTGCGCGCTTGCTATGACTATCGACAGAACAAAGAGGCGAGTCGGTACCACTCAATACTCTATGTATTTTTTTCTTTGCTTTTTTCTACATCAGCAAAATACAGGAAACAGATGGGGCTTATAATCCTAATCTTAATGCTTAAGTAAGGAAAACGTAGAACATTTAACTGCAGTCATCGTTTGAAATCAGTCATCGTTTTGCAATAACCAAACTAACTCAGCGCATGAGTAACCTATACTTTTAGAAATTTCTCCATACAAATGGAAAAAAGTGACTCACTCTCTGAGTTAGATTCGTTTTCAGTGTAGTTTGCCATTTCGGCTAGAAAAAAGTGATGCTCAATGCACAAGATCTATTAGATGATCATGCTCATTGCGCAAGTTATATCAAATTCCAGGTTTTAACTTGACAGCACGACCAGAAAGCAGGTTTCTTTATTCAGTTAAGTTATTCGGATGGATAAGACCTATCGAATGATTGGCCTCTCAGTTCAGGTTTCACTCACCATGCAGCGCTAGTGTCATTTGACTTAAAAGGCTTGCTCAAGAAGTCTACATTCACTGAAAACGAATCTTATTCAGAGAGTAATTTGATATAAAAAAAAACGATCTCCGGAATTTCATGTACCCCTCCCTACCTTGGGAGATTTTTCAGATGAAAAAAGTTCAAACTTTGTCACCCCACATCATGTCCGGTTGAGCCCAAATTTTGCATACCGTCGAGGCAATGAACATTTTGTATACGGTCGGTTTGAACAATTTGATGGTCACTTTTTTCCCATACATTTCATTTCATTCCTGTATATGTTATGCCAAATGACCCTTACGACAAATGGCTATTTGGAAAAAATATATCTTATGGCAAATGAGCACTTCTTCCTCTTTTATTTCTATCTCTATCTTTATCTTACGTACATGAAATCGGCCAATCAGGAGCTGGTTCACGTTTGACAGAAAAGTGGTTCATTTTCGCCCCCGTATTGTCACCTCTTCTCTTAGGAAAATCCACGAACCCCTCATTTTATCTGTCAAACTTTCATAGCTAACAAACAAAACAAACATAGTTTAGTACTAGAATTTCGACTAGAATTTGGTAAGTTAATCGATTTGCTTGGGACCAATAGGCTAGTCAAGTAGTGAGCCAATTTAATATCGTTAGTTTCCACCGGTTGTTTATAGTGCAATTGACTTTTCTTGATACATTTTTTTTATTTAACTACATAACTCGATTGTTCCTTCTATATCGAGAGTTGGGGGAGACTTGAGTCATTTTTTTGGAATATGTTATGACGTTTTATCTTATTTTCAGCCTATTCATTTTAACAAATTAAAAAAAAAACCTGTTAATTTATTTTGCCGCAACATTTTAAATCGGCTTCAAAAAAAAAGATGACCCTCATGGCGAAAGTAAGAACTATCCAAATGATGATGGTTTCAAAATTCCTTTCCGGTGAGATAAGGGAAAGAATTTTTAAAATGCTTTTATTTTTCGAACTAAGCATTTTAATTAAATTCGGTTTTCACTATGCACAGTGGATCATTAAACCCGGTAGCACAGACAAACAGACTCACACTCACAATTACATCCTTCTCAAATGAGGTTTAGGTTGATAATGATAAGGGGACCAACGCATCCCACTGGAGACATATACAGTAATGACCCGATTTTGCCAGCCCCTTTTTGGAAATCTTTTTTAATGTTCTACGAAACCCATGCGCTTTTTCAGTGGTCTTATTGCACCAAAGTATACTTTAAACACATATCTTGAAAATGCAAGGGAATGATTCGAATTACGATTTTGTGAAATTATTTAATAATATAAGTCTGATGCGTGGAGGGACTTAAAAAATCGGGTCATTATTGTACCAATGAATACAGAAAAAAAAAGATTGAATATTACACCCAAACAGTTGATTGGTCATTCCGCTTGTTGTGTAATATTACGCTGTACGATGTACACAGAATTTGTGAACAAATCATTTTAACGCGTGTAATATTGTATACACTGTAGAATTGGTGTTGTAATCATGAATAACATTCATTAATACATATTGTTTGCTATGAACACATTAAAGTGATGAACGGTGGTAGAAAGGGCACTCATTAGTGATGCATTACAACGTTTAAAAACTTGTTTCCAACAAAGGAAAAATCACACAAAACAATCTAAACAAATCGCTAAATAGGCTGAGCTTCTGTGAATTTCTTCTTCGGATCCGTATTTCTGCAAAATTCTATCAATGCTTTAGATCTACGGAAAATTTCTCTTCTTCTTCTTATTTTTCATTCCTTTATTTAACGTTGGTCTCTGTTCCGCAATCTAGTGCCAATTAATAATCCTATATATAGCCATTCGCGGAAGCGGCCAATAATACACTCAAACATATATTATACATATATAATACTCATTTTATATAGAGAACGATAAAGTCACGCAGAAAGCTGAAACATTTTGCTCCGCGGCAAGTGTTGGCAGATTTTGTAAACAAAACATATTACCGGCGCCATCTACGGAAAATTTCGTAGAACCGACATCACTGACTTCTACCTGTTTTTTATTAGGTTTTACACCGTCGGGGTTAACCTCAATCTGATGACGGTTCAGTGGTACTGTTTACGTGGACTTAGTCGATTTTTTCTTGGGTAGATTTTCTGGATATTTTTTCAGATTGCAGTGAGATGTAAACCACACTTTTTCATTGTCCACGAGCAACATCCTTTCACCACGCATTTCCTCGATAATTTTCAAGTTAAAATTCGGAAATTTTAAAATATATTTTTTTCGAAAAAACGACTAAGTGTCTGTAAACAGTACCACTGAACTGTCAAAAAGGTTCAGCCGATTAACACTGAGTTCATTTGTGACGTCACGCTGCAGTACCTAATTTATAGACGAGTGCACAGGTGAACTTTTGTTCATCTACTGAAAAAAAGTTGACACAACAGCGGGGCCCTGTTTACTAAAAATGAACACATGAATAATGCTCGCGTAATATTTGAAAAGGGCCAAACCAAGAGCACTATCGGGAAGGGGAGAATTTCCTCTGCCCTATGGTGTTGTTAGTTTGCGTGAGCGTATTCGGTTCGCGCGAAACAGGCTCAACAAGTTTTGTGTACATAAGTTGAGAGACCCGTTTCAAATGTTACATTTTTAGTAAACAGGGCCCCGCTGTTGTGACACTTTTTGTCGAGTGAGTGAACTCAAATCCATCCGTGCACTCGTCAATTCAACACAGCTGACGCGTTGACAGACCGAGGGAAAAGCAACTAGTGAAAAATTGCCTGGAGGAGGGATGCTCCGGTTGCAAAACAATGCTTATGAATGTGCATGATAGAGGGTGCTGGTGTGCATGTAAAATACGCTTGAAAATATATTTTAAAGACTTTTCTTCTAAGAGATATGTCTGTTTGTCTGTGCCGGTAGCGTGGCCAAAACCTCTAGCGCCGTGGGTATGCATTCTACAAATTTTCAGTATCCGACTTGATTAGGTGGCTCTCGAATCTACAGTATTGGACAAAACATGTGCAACTGATATCGAACAATAACAAAACGCGACAGTAAATGTCAGTGTTCTAAAATTGAAACGAAGTAAGATACAGTCAAGATTCCTATAGTACGGATTCGTTCTTGCCGGATTCCTATAGTACGGTTACCCCTGGATTCCTATAGTGCGGTCGATCCGGCATTAACGAATACACGTAGCATATGGGATTTGACCTAATTGGGACCAAACACTGATTGTAGGGTAATTTGAAGAGATAACTTCCTGGTGTCTTCTGAACAGTTATTAAACAGAATATTTGCCACCTTTTGGGAACATTTAGCATCCGGAAAGTCACAAGTCTGGTCCTGTGGAAGACCCGGAACATCCGTAAAAGTGGTCAATTCATGAAACTAATCCTAGAGCTCCGCGGTTTTTTCGAAACCGCTCATAGACGTTTTATCAGAATGAATTCGGAGTTGTGACTCGAATATGGACACTGGAGACCACGGGATGGTCCACCGGAAGATCCGGAACATCCGTAAAAGTGGTCAATTCATGAATCTGGCCCTAGAGCTCAGCAGGTTTTTCGAAATCCCTCCTAGACGTCTTATCAGAATGAATTTGAAATTGTGAGTGGAATATGGACACTGGAGACCACGGGATGGTCCACCGGAATATCCGGAACATCCGTAAAAGTGGTCAATTCATGCAATTTATCATAGAGCTCCGTGGTTTTTTCGAAACCTCTCTTAGACGTCTTATCAGAATGAATTTGAAGTTGTGACCAGAATATAGACTCTACGGACTACGGGATGGTCCTCCGAAAGATCCGGAGCATCCGTAAAAGTGGTCAATTCATGAAACTGATCCTAGAGCTCCGTGGTTTTTTCGAAACCTCTCGTAGACGTCTTATCAGAATGAATTTGGAGTTGTTACTGGAATATACACTCCGCGGACTACGGGATGGTCCTCCGGAACATCCGGAACATCCGTAAAAGTGGTCAATTTATTAAATTGATCCTAGAACTCCACGGTTTTTTCAAAACCGCTCGTAGACGTGTTATCAGAATGAATTTGGAGTTGTTACTGGAATATACACTCCGCGGACTACGGGATGGTCCTCCGGAACATCCGGAACATCCGTAAAAGTGGTCAATTTATTAAATTGATCCTAGAACTCCACGGTTTTTTCAAAACCGCTCGTAGACATCTTATCAGAATGAATTTGGAATTGTTACTGGAATATACACTCCGAGGAATACGGGATGGCTCACCGGAAGATCCGGAACATCCGTAAAAGTGGTCAATTCATGCAACTGATCCTAGAGCTCCGTGATTTTTTCGAAACCTCTCGTAGACGTCTTATCAGAATGAATTTGGAGTTGTAACCAGAATACAGACTCTGAGGACTACATGATGGTCCTCCGAAAGATTCGGAACATTCGTAAAAGTGGTCAATTCATGAAACAGATTCTAGAGCTCCGCGGTTTTTTGAAAGCACTCATAGACGTCTTATTACAATGAATTAAGATTTGTGACCAGAAAATGGACGCTAGGGACTACGGGATGGTTCACTGAAAGATCCGGAACGTCCGTAAAAGTGGTCAATTCATGAAACTAATCCTAGAACTTCTCGGTTTTTGCGAAACAACTTATAGACATCTTATCAGAATGAATTCGGCGTTGTGACCTGAATATGGCCTCTGTGGACCATGGGATGGTTAACCGGAAGATCCGGAACATCCGTAAAAATGGGACAAATCATGAAATTGATCCCAGAACTCCGCGGTTTTTTCCAAACAACTTATAGACATCTTATCAGAATGAATTCGGAGTTGTGACCTGAATATGGATACTGGGGACCACGGGATGGTTCACTGGAAGATCCGGAACATCTGTTAAAGTTGTCAATTCATGAAACCGATCCTAGAACTCCGTGGTTTTGTCGAAACCACTTATAGGCGTCTTATCAGAATGAATTCAGAGTTTTGAATGGAATATGGACTCTGGGGACTATGCTATGGTCTTCCGGAAGATCCGGAACATCCGTAAAAGTGGTCAATTCACGAAACAGATTCTAGAGCTCCGCGCTTAATTCGAACCCACTCATAGACTGGTCCATAATTGAAATTGATCCTAGAGCTCCACGGTTTTTTCGAAACCACTCATAGACGTCTTATCAATATGAAATAGGAGTTGTAATCAGAAAATGGATGCTGGGGGTCACGGGATGGTTTACTAAAAGATCCGGAACATCCGAAAAGTGATCGATTCATGAAACCGATCCTAGAACTCCGTGGTGTATTTGAAACCAGTCATAAACATCGTATCAGAATGAAATCGGAGTTGTGTTTGGAATATGGACTCTGGAGACTACGGGATGGTCCTTTGGAAGATCCTGAACATCCGTAAAAGTGGTCAATGCTTGAAAATGTCCTAGAGCTCTGCGGTTTTTTTTCGAAACCCTTAATTCAGAGTTGTGACCAGTAAATGGACGTAAAGTATACCATAGTACAATCTGTTAAATATGTTTACTATTTCAATTGCTAAAAAAAAACATCAAATTCTCCAAAAAGTGCACAATCCAATGGTCTCTTCAATATTTAGATGGTTATAAGTAGTATGGGTTCCCTTCACCTTTCTAAGTAGATGATTGATAAACTTTACATCCGATCCCTTGTGATTGTAAAGATTGTGGCCATGTGTATAGTGCGATCTTGTATTTTGTTATTCAAAAATCAAAAAATATGTGCAATAATTTAGAATCTCGTTTCTAGCGTGTACAATTGGTTTAAAAAATCGACAAAATTGGTAACGTGGACACTAAAAGAAGGTACCGTAGAATGTAGGTAACTTTGAAAGAAGAATATAATGATTAAATTTACCTTCTGCACTATTTACTAATTGGAAACATTAGTTCTATTTTGTAGCTTACGGTATATCCTTTGATATGCTATGGAGTTTTTGTATAGTTTGTGTAACATGTTTTACAAATATGTGAAATTTTTTTTACAATTTTATAAGATAATTTTCATTCTAATTAGATCATTAACGACTCCAACGAATTCACAATCATCATAACATGAAGAATAGATACATGGCTTATCTATCTCTGGAGGATGTGCTAAATAAATAAATATGAATAAGAACTCAATAAGACGATACTTTTAAATGATTTTTTAAATAACATTTTGATGTGATAAATAAAACGTATGACAACTATAACAACATAAAAGATAGTCTCTCGTTAACTTGTAACTCCAAAGAAAAATCTACAAGAAGTCAAAAGAAAGAAGTCCAAGAAATCCAAAGAATAATCTTCAAAAAATCAGTTAAAAGTGCCTAGATGCTACTAAAATGCTTAAATACCACATAGAAATCATGCATGAAAATATATAGAAAAATTATACCAATGAGCGGTTCTAAGAAAACCACACAGTGCTGAGATCAGTTCCATGAATAAAACATTTTAACGGACGTTCTGGATATTCCGGAACACCATCCCATGGACCCATTTTCCAGGAACAACTCCAAATTTATTCTGATGAGACGTCTATGATTCCATGGTCTCAAGGGGCTATTTTCCGATCACAACTACGAATTCATATTTATAAGACGTCTATGAGTGTTTTCGAAAAAAAAACACCGAGCCCTAGGATCAGTTTCACGAATTGTTAACTTTTACGGATGTTTCGGATCTTTCGGAGGGTCCGCTGGTCTCCAGGGTTAATTTTCTGGCAATGACTACAAATGAATAAATTAGACGCCAATGCGTAGTTTTGATAAAAAAAAAATGTGGAGTTCTAGGCTCACTTTCATGAATTAAACACTTTTACGGCAGTTCCGGATCTTCCTGGTAGACCATCTCGTGGAACCAAGGGTTCTTTTTCCGGTCACAACTCCCATTTTGTTCTGATACGACATCTATGAGGGGTTTCTAAAAATCGAAAAAGCTCTAGGATCAGTTTTATGAATGAACCATTTTAACGGATGATCCGGATCCTTTGGAAGGCCATTCCGTGGTCCCTATGGTCAATTTTCCGAACACAACTCCCAATTCATAATGATAAGACGTCAATAAGCTGTTTTGAAAAAATTTTGATCAGTTTCAGGAATTGAACACTTTTACGGATGTTCCGGATCTTCCGGTGAACCAATCCGTGTTTTCTACGATTAATATTCCGGTCACAACTCATAACATTCTAATAGGACGTATTTAAGAGATTTCGAAAAAACCGCGGAGCTCTAGGATCAGTTTCATGGATTTACCACTTTTAAGGATGTTCCGAATCTGCCGGAGGACCATAACGTGGCCCCCAGGGTTCATATTACAGTCACAACTCCAAATTCATTCTAAATAGTCGTCAATGAGAGGTTTCGAAAAATCTGCTGAGCTCTAGGATCAGATTCATGAATTGACCACTTTTACGGATGTTCCGGATCTTCCGGTGGACCATCCCGTGGTATCCAGTGTCCATATTCCACTCACAATTTCAAATTCATTCTGATAACATGTCTAAGAGTGATTTCGAAAAATCCGCTGAGCTCTAGGATGAGATTCATGAATTGACCACTTTTACGGATGTTCCAGATCTTCCGGTGGACCATACCGTGGTCTCCAGTATCCATATTCCAGTCACAATTTCGAATTCATTCTGATAAGATGTCTAGGAGTGGTTTCGAAAAATCCGCTGAGCTCTAGGATCAGATTCATGAATTGACCACTTTTACGGATGTTCCGGATCTTCCGGTGGACCATCCCGTGGTCTCCAGTATCCATATTCCAGTCACAATTTTGAATTCATTCTGATAAGATGTCTAGGAGTGGTTTCGAAAAATCCGCTGAGCTCTAGGACCAGATTCATGAATTTACCACTTTTACGGATGTTGCGGATCTTCCGGTGGACCATACCGTGGTCTCCAGTGTCCATCTTCCAGTCACAATTTCGAATTCATTCTGATAAGATGTTTAGGAGTGGTTTCGAAAAATCCACTGAGCTCTAGGATCAGATTCATGAATTGACCACTTTTACGGATGTTCCGGATCTTCTGGTGGACCATCCCGTGGTCTCCAGTGTCCATATTCCACTCACAATTTCAAATTCATTCTGATAACATGTCTAAGAGTGATTTCGAAAAATCCGCTGAGCTCTAGGATCAGATTCATGAATTGACCACTTTTACGGATGTTCCGGATCTTCCGGTGGACCATCCCGTGGTCTCCAGTGTCCATATTCCAGTCACAACTTCGAATTCATTCTGATAAGATGTCTAGGAGTGGTTTCGAAAAAACCGCGGAGCTCTAGGATCAGATTTATGAATTGACCACTTTTACGGATGTTCCGGATCTTCCGGTGGACCATCCCGTGGTCTCCAGTATCCATATTCCAGTCACAATTTCGAATTCATTCTGATAAGTTGTCTAGGAGTGGTTTCGAAAAAACCGCGGAGCTCTAGGATCAGATTCATGAATTGACCACTTTTACGGATGTTCCGGATCTTCCGGTGGACCATCCCGTGGTCCTCTGGGTTCATATTCAGGTCACAACTCCGAATTCATTCTGATAAGACGTCTATGAGCGGTTTCGAAAAAACCGCGGAGCTCTAGGATTAGTTTCATGAATTGACCACTTTTACGGATGTTCCGGGTCTTCCGGAGGATCAGGCTCTTGACGTTCCGGATGCTAAATGTTCCCAAAAGGTGGCAAATATTCTGTTTAATAACTTTTCAGAAGACACCAGGAAGTTATCTCTTCAAATTACCCTACAATAAGAGTTTGTCCCCAATTAGCTCTAATCCCATATGCTACGTGTATTCGTTAATGCCGGTTCCTATAGTGCGGTCCCTATTAACCGTACTATAGGAATCTTGACTGTACTGCAGTTGACGGTTCGGGAGTCAGGATTTGTACTACATGATTACATAAATAATCAGTAATTCAATGACAACCCCTCGTTTGAGTTTTGTTGATAAGCACCATTTTGCGTCGGTTAAAACAAGTGCAACATTACGGTTTCTTTTGCTTTTACTGTCAAAGTGTTGGTGCAACAAGTGGGAAAGGTTTCATTTTACAACAAAAGTGTTGTATATTGCGTCATTCTACTATCGCAAGATAAATGTTGCACGATAAACCTTTTAAGATTTCAATATTTACACTTTGTAATATTTGTGACAAAAAGCGCTAAAATGGCTCCTGACAGCCTTGGATTGGAACTGAGAAAGAAAATTATCGAGGACTACAAATGCGGAATGTCGCAAAAACAGATTTGTGATAAATATCGTGTGAAAAAGTGGACCATATCACGACTATGTTCCAAATTTCGTTCAACCGGGAAGATTGCTGCTGCCCACAGAGGGGGAAGACCACGCTCCACCACTTCCAGAGAGGACTCTATGATTGCCAGATGCATTAAGAAGGATCCTTTCAAATCATCCTTCAAGGTACAAAAGGAATTGCAACTATCTGTTTCGGATCGGACAGTCAGACGACTAATTTCATTGAAGAATCAGAAGAAAAGACTTCTGTTTTCTCAATCTCACATAGGCTGGACTGTGCAGAAATGGCCGACGGTCCTGTTCAGTGATGAATCGAAATTCAACATCATCGAGAGCGACGGAATTTGTCGTGTACGTCGACCAATCGGAAAACGCTTAACTCACGGTACTGCCAAAAGACCGTGAAACATGGTGGAGACAACGTAATGGTCTGGGGATGTTTTTCTTCTATTGGCCTTGGTCCGATTCATCGCATCGTTGGAATTATGGACCGTTTCATGTACAATGGCATCCTAAAAGATGTCATGCTACCTCATGCTGAATGGAATATGCCAATCAGATGGATTTTTCAACAAGATAACGACCCCAAACACACCGCCAAAGTGGTCAAACAGTGGTTTAAGGATAAACAGATATCTGTGATGGACTGGCAACCCCAATCTCCGAACCTGATCAAGTCTATGCCTCAAAGGTGCAAGGCTTTAATCGATATTAAAGGATTCGCTACAAAATATTGAAAGCCAAGCAAAATTTGGCGAACAATATGCAAAGTTGCACTTGTTTTTTCCGGGAGGAAAATATTTTCTTTTGTCCTTTTTTTAAATTGATGAAATATTCTGTATGAATAATGAGTTTTTTGTTAAAATAAACCTGAAGTATGCTGCTTGTAAACGTTTGCATATGTCTTTCTGAAAATTGACCTACCATAACTCTTTTCTGAACAGTTTAATGATGTTGGTTTATTGGTTGCAAATGTTCTGTCCAATCCTACCGGAGGGCCCTAGAAGGATTTTTTCGGCTAAGTTTTCGTAATTTTTTACTGTTTATAGGCCAAAATTAAAAGCTACATGTCGAAATGATAGAATCTTTCCTAATCTCACATGTTTTCAAATGTATCATATATTTCTGTAAACATATTTTTAAAATAGTGGAGCAAAAAGGAGCAAAATTTGTTTATGGGAGTGGTTAGAAATACTTATAGGGAGAGATGGGCGAAGAAAATGTTTTGAGCCAAATGAACTGCTAAAATCTGAGCCAATCGAACATTCCCATTTGAATTTGTCCGAGGATTTCTTATTCTTACTAGATTATATTTAAGAGTATTGCAATCGATATTCAATCACATGTATGTTTCGTGTGCTTCTCAAATTCAACTAGTTTTTGGAATCAAAAACAAAATTCTAACTCTATTGATTAATTGATCTTAGTTGGTTAATTAATGGCACCAAGATATGTGCAAAATATTGCAATGCAATCAATTATTATTTTGCACGTAAATCGAATCAAAAATAAAAGTCATGTGAAATGCTGGCTTCTAGCAAGGGTTGCAAGATAATTTAGGTACAAATCCCTGCCGCCTATCTCTCCCTTTTAGTATTTCTAGTGTAGTTCTAGTGTAGATAATGCAATGGGCATAGAACAATAGGCAACAACAGGCATTTCTAAAAATGCTCATTTGAATATATTTTTCAAATTTTACATATTCTAATCTTGGTTCGTAAACATGTTTACTGATCCCCGTTGTGCTATGCAAATTGAAATATCCAAATAGGTCTACATTAATAAACTAGCATTATGATAAAGTACTACGCAGTAAGCTTAATACTAAAAAATATGAGCTAAATACATTTAAAAATTGTGATAATTATTTATTTGAAGATATTTTTCGAAAGCCGATATCTCACTTTCAATATGTCTGAGGTCTTTAATGTTTTCGTGTAGGACGTCCCGTTCAAAAGATAGATTCGAGTGTCACCTATGCAACAGGAATACGAACTTATTGGAAACCACCAAAAACTGGTTTTTCGCGAGGGGGACGACTCTATCTACGATGCAGAAAAGAATGTGTTTTACTGTGGCTAGCTGAACGCACGCTGAGTAGATAGAAGGAAGATTTATGTCGATTTTGAAGATTTCCTGCAAAAAGATGAAGCGCGATGCAAGTAGATGCGAGAAATGAAAGAATATTTTTTGAAGATGGATTCGCTAGTGTGAGCTCTTTTGAGCATCTAGAATTGAGATTTAGATGTGTCGCCTCCCTCGACTCTTTGTAAACTTAACAACTTTGTCGAAGACTGCACATCTCTAGGATGCATAGGGCGCAAGCAGTTTTGGCCTCTGTACCGGGATTATTGTCCCATTGTACTACGGAGGAAAAACTTCAAGGTCTACCCGATACAATACATTTTCATTTTTCAAGTGTATACCTAGAGAGATTCCAACTTTTTTAAGCCCCGAAGTTAAAATCAAATTTATTTAAAATGCTTAGCTAATAAAATAAATGCATTTAAAAAGTTCTCTCTCATGTGAGATATGAGGAATTTTGAAACCATCATCATTTCGATAGTTCTTGTGTTCACCACTAGGGTCAACTTTTAATCGCGAATAAAATCCGTTTTGCCAATGCCTTGGATAGGTTTGTTCCCGTACTTGATTTTTTGCTTTTGCTGTAGTTGCTGTAAGAAAATAATACAGGAATTCCCGATCTACGCGATGAGTGGAGCCGTCTATTCACTGCCATTTCTCAACACTCTTTCAACCAATTCAAGAGCCACATGTGAAAAGGGCATACAAGCTTTTTGTAAACAAACCTTTGTGTGCCCTTTTCTCGCCAACCGAGGGTCGCCCACGCAAACCAACATCATCGGGAAGGGGAAAGCTTCCCCTACCCGCTAATGTGGGCACAAGAAGGTTTGTGTACAAAAAGCTTGTATGCCTTTTTCACATGTTGTTCTTGAATTGACCTGATTTTTTGTATGTGGTTAGGGTCAACCACAAAAAGTCAGCTCAATTGGTTTAAAGACTGTCGATAATTGGCGGTGGGTAGACAGTACCACCCACCGCGCAAATCGAAGATTCCTGTATTATTGTCTTACCAGCAAAATCACCAAAGTAAGTACGGGAACAAACCTAATATTCTTGGCCATGCACCAACAAACTTTCCCAATTGAACCCCCGTTTGTGCTCGTCAGCGCTCGGTTGTTGTGCATCGTCCGATCCGATGACGTCTTTTTCTGCGTAATGTACACTTTGATTTAATCAACAGCCACTTGATGGAAAGTTGCAATCATTTACACTGTTGTCCACTTGTATGAGTAGGCTCAGACTATTAACGACGACGTGCAGGGATGAGTGAATGGCAAATTTTGCACGATGAAACTGTATTCAGACATAAGCGGAGCGGAGCGGGATGTGCGTTGGTAACTATAGTACTTTTGTCTCTCTCACATCAATGCATGGTTAAATCAAAAAATACAGTACGCGGAAAAAGACGCCATCGGTCCTGACGATGGACAACAGCCAAGCGGAAAAAAGTGAGCGTTGACGAGCACAAACGGGGTTCAATTGGAAGAGTGGTACAGGGCCAAGAATATTAGCCCGCCAACGAGATTCAAGACATTGGCCAAGCAGTGATTTTATTTTTGCGACGATTGGCAATGTTGCGGCTAAATAAATGAAGTTTTTTGTTTGTTTACATGAAGAGGCTGAATATGAAATGAGGTAAAACGTCCCAGGGTAAAACCACAATAAAATATTCCACAAAATTTTACTCAACCCTCTTCAACTCGATATCGAGGTAGTTAAGGCTGTGAACTATTTGCCGAGTTAAATTTAGACTGTGTTCCATTTGGTGCATTTTCACTTAAATTTGACACTTCGAAAATAAATTATGCTGTTCGAAAATTCTTCTCTTGTTGATCGTCCGATTTTCGAGAAGGTCAAAATTCAAGAGCAAATTTTCATTACGTCGAATGTAACAAAGGTAAACAAAGTCGAGCTATCAGTGTCAATCGATTCTCCTGCTATTACACTATATACTGTCCGAATATAGGATCAAATCCCATTTTTAAATTTATTTGCCAGTCAAATTGCTTTTTGACGTAATCACCTTCCGATCAAAATAGTTTTCGATGTTACTTAAGTCACCCAATTTCTATGGAGATGCCGTTTGACTTAAGTAACAGCGCTGAGAAACCCGTGAATAGTGTACGTTCGTCGTTTCGCTTTCTCATTATTAAAGTGAATAAATCGAACTGTTTGTTGCTAAGATGATTTCGGTAGTCCTAAAATGATGGATGGGCTGCACGTAAGGAGACGTAATTGATAATTCTCCCGAATATCCTGGTAAATACACTTTGACTTACGTAACAATAGGTGCCACCAAACGACGTATAATAACTTTTGACTCAAAAACCAGTATTTTTTAGCATGAAAGCTAGCGATTTGCATTTGTATGATTAAAACCCTGCTAAATATGTTAAACATTGCTATCACTATGAGATTATATGTGTTTGCTTGGAAATAGGAATAACTTTTCGGTCATCAAAACAAAACTTTATTTTTTCTCGGATTGGTGCGAATGTTACTTAAGACATAATGAAAATTTGCTCTTGATATTGATTAGAACAGCAGGTTTATTTGAAAATTTTCCATGTGTCAAATTTAACTGAAAATTCACCAAATTCACAGCCTTAACTCGTGGTTTAAAGTGACATTTCGAAAGTTTTTCTTATATTCGAAAATCCCTGTGTTACCGATCGATCGGTTTTCGAGCAGAACTCAGCCAGGGTTGTTAAAAGTTAACTTCTTGTCTGTCAGAAATAATCACGCTCTGATAGCAGGGTTAGCAAGAAGTTAAAGTTTGACAATCGTGATTGAATTCTTCTCCAAAACCGGTAGATCGACAGCACAGGGATTTTCGAACATAGAGAATAACTTTGTCACTTTTAACCACGAGTTACATTTAAGGCCATCGTTCGGACATTTTGAGCCGTTTGTCTGTGATTTGGATGGTTTTCCAGGAAACGTCCCGAAAATCCTGTGAAGGAAAGCGAATATCGGGAAACAAATTCCGTCCGATTGTAGCCAAGGATTTTGTTTTCCTAGTGGGGTAAAATTTGGGTGGAAAAGTGCATTCAACTTCAAGTGGTGTGCTTTTTCCGGGAAAGTGGCATTTCCACCCAAAGAGAATATGCACGTGAGTGTATATGTGCGCGCAAGGAAATGCAATCTTGCGCCTATGTTTTCCCGGGAATTTCCCAAGAAAGTATACCATATTTTTATACCAGGACATTCTGCAGACTATGCACAACATGATGGTATACATAAACATATGATTTTCGAAAATTTGTAGCATGGTTTTTCAATTTCCAAACCATGCGCCAAACATTCTCGCTGTAAATTCGTCACGGACATAGTAAAGAAGCAATCAGCAATTACGCATTTGTTTTACCACGTTGCCACATTTTCTTGTTCGTAGGTCCACGAGTCCTTTTTCGCTAGTTCGCTCATCATATCAAATTGATCAGGAATTCTTCCGAATGTCAAAAATTATATCGAAGACCTACGACGGATCCGAAATTGAAATTGAGATCTCCATATATTCTTTCATCATATCAAACTGAACAGGAGTTCTTCAAAATCTTATCTTATCTATCGAAGACCTACGACTTATCGGGAATTGAAATCGAATCCTGCATATTCCCTCATCACATCAAATTGATCATTAATTCTTCCGAATAATCAGAAATTATATATAAAACGTATGACTAATAGGAAATTGAAAATGAGTTCTCCATATATTCCACCAACACATCAAATTGATCATAAATCCTTCTGTAGACATTCGGGCAGTTAGAATATATTTCAAAATACAAGGATGGTCAAAAATTCTTCCAAACTATCAGAAGTTATATGGAAACCCTTCGATTGATTGCAAATTGAAATCAAATTCTCCATTAATTCCTTGATCATATCATATTGGAATTATAAGGAATTATTTCGAATAATAAGAAATTATATCGGAAAATGAAATCGAGTTCTCCATATGTTCCCTCATCACATCAAATTGATCAGGATTTCTTCCAAATTATCAGAATTAATATCGAACACGTATGACTAATTGGAAATTGAAATTGAGTTCTCCATATATTCCATCAACATATCAAATTAATCAGAAATCCTTCTGAAGAACTTCGGGCAGTTCGAATGTATTTCAAAATACAAGGATGATCAGGAATTATTTCGAAATTTCACCGAATTATCAGAAGTTATATGGAAACCCTATGACTGATTGGAAATTGAAATCGATTTCACCATAATGTGTACCCTATGTACCATATCAAAGTGTTCAGAAATTCTTCCGGATTATCAGAAATTATATTGAAGGTCTTCGACTAATAGAACAATTGCAACCAAGTTTCCATATATATCTCAATCAAATCAGGTTGATCAGGAATTCTTTCGAATTATCAGAAATTATAAAAAAAAAAAACTTCCTGATCAGAAATTGAAATCGAGTTGTCCTTATGCCCTTACCATATCAAATTGATCAGGAATTCTTTCGTGTGACCAAAAATTGTATCGAATACCTACGAATGGTGGGAAATTGAAATCGAGTTTTATCAGGACATCTTCCGAATTATCAGAAATTATATCGAAGACCTACGACTGATAGGAAATTGAAATCGAATGATCCATATACACCCTAGCAAAGTGATAATGAATTCTTCCGAATTATCAGAAATCATATTCAGGGCCTTCGACTTATAGAAGAATTGTCATCGATTTTTCCATATAGGTATATCTTTATCATATCAGGTTGATCGGCTATACTTCCGAATTATCAGAAATTATATCGAACACATACGGCTAATTGGAAATTAAAATTGAGTTCCCCAAATATTCCCTCATCATATCAGATTTATAAGGAATTCTTCCGAATCAGCAGAAATTATAAAAAAGACCAATTACTGATCGGAAAATAAATTCGAAGTCTTTGAATATTTCCTCATCATATCAAAGTGATCAGGAATTCTTCCGAATTATCAGAAATTAAATCGAAAATCTACGACTGATCGGAAATTGAAATCAATTCTCCGTACATTTATCACATCAAATTGATCAGGAATTCTTGCGAATTATCAGAAATTATACCTAACACGTATGACTAATCGGAAATTGAAATTGAGTTCTCCATATATTCCATCAATATATAAAATTGATCAGAAATCCTTCTGAAGACATTCGGGAAGTTAGACTGATTTTAAAAATACAAGGATGGTCAGGAATTATTTTGAAATTCTTCCAAATTATCAGAGGTTATATGGAATCCCTACGACTGATTGGAAATTGAAATCGCATTCTCCATTAGCTCAGTCGGTAAAGGCGCAGCTACAAAGCAAGACCATGCTGGAGGTGACTGGGTTCAATTCCCGGTCCGGTCTAGGAATTTTTCGGGTTGGAAAATTTCTCGACTCCCTGGGCATAGAGTATGATTGTACTTGCCACACAATTATACTAATGCAAAAATGGTAGCAGGCATCGAAAGCTCTCAGTTAATAACTGTGGAAGTGCATCTAGAACACTAAGTTGAGAGCACGCAATAAGCTAATATGCCATAAGCAATAAGCTTGAAATGCGAAGAAGAAGAAGAAGATTCTCCATTAATTCCCTCATCATATCATATTGATCAGAATTTTTTACGAATTATCAGAAATTGCATCGAAGACCTACGACTGACGGGAAATTGAAATTGAGTTTTCCATATATTCCATCAACATATCAAATTGAACAGAAATCCTTCTGAAGATCTTCGGGCAGTTAGAATGTATTTCAAAATACAACGATAGTCAGGAAATATTTCGAAATTCTTCCGAATTACCAGAAGTTAGTTGGAAGCTTTATGGCTGATCAGAAATTGGTATCGAGTTCTCCGTATATTTTTTTATCATGTCAAATTGATCATAAATTCATCTGAAGATCTTTTCAGTTAGAATGTATTTCAAAATATAAGGATTTTAGGAATAATGTCGAGACCTTCAAATGACCAAAAATTGAATCTACATCGTTTGAATAGTATCCCACCATAAAAGAATGATCAGGAATTATTCCAAATTCTCCCATCATATAAAATTCTTTCGAATCATCAGAAATTATATAGAAGCCTTACGGCTGATCAGAAATTTTTTCTCCGAAACACTTTTTATTGTAATTCTGGTTTATTGTAAGAATTTCAATCACATGAATAGTGCATCGCAATTTCATAAAAAAAAAATAATTAGGAAGTCATTATCCAATCTTAATCTAAAGAATTTGAGCGTGTGTGGGTGACAACAAATATAGCAGGTGAAACTTTTATATTCGCCACAGATTATAATTGTAATATTTTTATTGAAATATTCTTCCAAATAGCCGAATAAATAGTATCTTAATTTCCTCCTGAAATTAAAATTCATATCTATGGCATTTTCAATCAACGCATGCTGATTTCATTCATTTCTGATTCAGAAAATGAGAGCATTCTGCTCGCAGTCATTGGTGTAAATGAGACATTGCAGTTTATTTAAAAAAAAAATGTTTTCTTAGGACTAAACCAAATAAATCAAGTAAAAATCAGCAGAATCGCTTTCAAGATTTTTTACTTAGTCTAGTCACCCGATAAAAGCGCAAGATGTGAGTCTATATAAAACACATATGTTATGGTAAATATAATTGGCTAGCGCAACTTGATTATAATTATAACGCAACCTACTAATTTGGGCATGTTGTAAAAAAATTTCATCCTTCCAACGAATGGATTTTTTTTTTATGTTTCCATCATCAATTGACAAAAGTTATTATTCTGGGGTATTTAATTGTGCGAAAAAAGGGCATAAAATGAAATCTCATACTCCCAATGCAGATGCAATTTTTCGGTGAATCTTTACATTCTACTTTCAAAAAACTCATGGGCTCTTTAGAAAAAGCTTGATACTGTTAATAGAATTGTACACCATATTCTTGATAAAATTCTCAATTTTTGCAAACATCTTTTTTTTTTTGGAAAAAATAGAATGTCAACTTATTTTTAGTTATCTTACGTTTCTCTTCTACACACCATACTTGGGATGATAAAACATGAATGGAATGTATTCGAAAATCAAGAACATTACTTGTATCATATAATGAAGTTATAATTCGGTATTGCAACTCATAATTACCTGTTTATAACACATTTATAACTGATGGTATATGATGAAAATTTGCTAGTCATGTGTATCACTGAAATATAACTTATTACTTCCATATTTTAAATAAGTTATATTTAAGATGCATTCATATTTGCTCACGTTTCTAAAACTGACATACGAAAAGATGTTGTTTATAAGGCTAGCAAGTTTTCACCAAGTTTTTTTTTTATAAATATGTTGTAAACCGATAATTGAGACATTCAATACCGAATTATAACTTCAAGATAAACAGCATGTCAGAAAGGTTGAATACTTCACAAAAACAATACAACGGGTCTAACACACACCAATCGTATGGGCTGGCCGAAAACTGACTTGAGAACGAGGGGGCGACACATCTAAATCTCAATTCTAGATGCTCAATAAAGCTCACACTAGCGAATCAATATTCGAAAAATCTTCTTTCATTTCTAGCATCTACTTGCATCGCATATCATTTTTTTGCAGGAAATCTTCAGAATCGCCATCAATCTTCTTTCTATCTGACCAGCGTGCTCGCAGCTAATCACAGCAAAACACTATTTTTCCTGCATCGTAGATAGAGTCGTCCCCCTCGCTTGAGAATTCACTTTTAGTTAAAATTCTCAATAATTATGCAGTTTGTACGACATATTAATTCTACATGATATCGCTATTATTACAAGGCATACAATGTAGAAATTTGTTCATAGAAAGATGCAATATTCCTAGAGAAAAAAATCCCCGGTTTTCCGAAAATCTCCACACTATAAAACTGGTTTATCCACCACCGGAGGGACGACATCTGTCTGATTTAATATTGGAAAATAGCATCCTATCTTATAAATCGATGAACGCTTCAATATCAATATACGAAGAATTGACTGTATTAACAACATTCTTCAAACGAATATAATTTCGAAAAATCATTACAAAGAAATTTCAATTCCCACCGCACGTAAACATTCTAAGGGCGCATCGGGGCGCACCCGTTTAAAATTTCCATCATGCCACAGCCGCGAACCGACGACTTCATCATTAAACACTTTTCTCTGATAGGTGTAAATTTGAATCATACGATACGGGCGCGTGCTTGCTTGACTGGTTGTTGTAGTGTAGTGTCGATGGGGAAGAAGGAAGATAACCGGCATCGGGAAACTGCCATGGGACAAGTAGCGGTACGTACATACACAACAATATTTTTTTGAATTTCGGCGCATGCTTGCTTATTACCGGCCGCGTGGAACGAGATAGAGCGAGAGAGATGTGTCGTACTTTCGTACGTAGACATTACTTGTGTATAATAACGCTGAAGGTTGTCTGACGGTTCCATAGATTTAGAATCCTACATGAAACATAAGACAATAGTTAAAAATATGTCGCATTTTGTATGCAGATAATTTTGAATGTATTGGCCACCTAGAACGCAACGTGAACCCACTGTTTCATGTTGTCCATCACACGCACGAAAATTTCCACTAACAAATCTATGCTCCATTCGAAAGTAGCGTTCGATGATCCCTCAGTAGCAGTGGGCCGGCGTTCACACGGGTCGCTTAAAATGCATCTATCTTATTTTCGAAACTCACATCGTTCGATATCATCTTTCCTACTCATCATCGCGCTTTGAATGCAGAGAGTGTATGAATCATTCACTAGATGTGTAACGAGGGAACGGAGGTACAATCGAATCGATTATTGCTCATTATATTACGTTCCAGGTATAAGGCACTAAACCCTTTTCTATCACTTCTCGCCTGTAGCTAATTGTGAAAACCTGTAGGGCATCCCCGTGCCAGAAACCCGTTTGCGGTACAAGGTCAAGGTTTCGGCTTACGAAATCTTCCTACTTTTCTGAGTGGAAATTTTTAGAAGTTTTTCCTATAGGCAGTGCTCTATTTTCAAAATATTACGATTCGCTGATTCTGAGAGGGAATCTATTTACGGAAACAGTGATGCTGTATCAGAAACATCTATAACTCCTCTGAAAAGTTATCCTTTTCCGTTCACGCCCTTTTACCCTCGCTCGGAAAGTTCCGTGTCAAAGACCTTGAACCATTAATCAATAATATTGTACCTAGCTTAGGTGTATAAAATCCCACTGGGGAAGAGAAACTCACCATCCATCGCCCCAGACTCGGACTTCTTTCTCTGTGCTTCCATTGACGTGTTCCATTCTGGCGGATGTATCAATTCCCCAAACTAGTTTCACAGCTTCCAACAACTTCCAGAAAATCTAACAAGCACCCCTTTGTGTAGACCGGAGTAGAAACTTCTACTATTGCTTCCTTGCTTCACGTATTGTGTAGAGCTCTTCACTTTTAAATCACTTCACCACACCACTTCCAGACGGGGACAGTCAAGTAAATGAGATCCGTTCGGTGCCAGCTGACCGCTTTTATAAAACTGCTTTCTGTTCCTCGCGCGACGGCAGTCAAGAAAAAAAAAAGTTAGTGATAAGAACGTAGTAGCGAAAAAAAAATACTAGGTACACACTTGTTTTCCGTTGCACCGATTGATAATGCTAAACCGTGGGACCGGAGGCTTCTTGTGTGCTCTCTGGATGGATCTATTTGAAGCTTTCTGACGATCTTGATGTTTCTTGCTTGACTGACTGCGGAGGACTGATGAATTTTTGTGTGACGGCGTGTGGAACTGATTTTTTTTTGTAATTGACAACTGGAGAGCTTTGCTGGGGTGTGCTTGCTTCGATTGCCCGCTACTGTAAAAGTTCAATTTCACTGCATGGAAAAATAGAACTACACAAAATTTGGGTTTTTAAAACCCAAATTTGAACTTAGCGGCCTCTCTACCTAGAGTCGGTGTATAATGAGTCACGCCAAGAGTGAAGCCAAGTCTACCTATTGAACTGTCAAACCGGCTACCTATCGTGCAAAGTAAACTAGCATTACGATGCTATGAAAGGTCCACGAAAGGTATTGCATAAAATATAATCGAAGAAATGATCATAAACACGCAGTGGGCATTACATTTGTCATGCGATACGTTTTGTAATGGTCAGTAATAAAGAATTTCTACTATTTTTCGTTAAGATAAATTGACAAAATCACTAATTTAATGATGTACTACAGTCGTTACTTTTTTTCCTCGCTAGAAGTCATTTGAAGTTGATGCAGAAGTCCTCTGTTGCCAAGTGAAAAGAAAGGGAATCTTTCGAAAACCGTGATGCGAGTTCAACTGTTTTTCTCTTGGCGTGACTCATTATACACCGACTCTATCTCTACCGTTTTCATTCCCTTTCACTATAGACTAAAGAGCCTGAATTTATAAAGAGACGACATCTTATCCATTTGACAGGTCTTCTGCTCGATTGGAATGACTTTTCGTATGACTTTGACAGATAGTCGACTGTTCCAATTTTGACATGTCGTCTCTTTATAAATTCAGGCTCTTTACTATAGACAATTCTGACGTTTGATCGTCTTTCTCTGTCTAGCACACAGGGATGAATGGATGGTTTGTTTTGCCACTAATCTGTTTCCCTCTTGTTCGTACTCCTGGATTTTAAATGATGCATTAGTGTGCGCCTATTCACCGTCATAAATCTCGATTGTTGTCCAACGAATGATTCGATTCAACCAACAATCAATACGAAACTATCGATTTGAAATTGGCTCACTACTTGACTACACCCGAAAAAAAAAATACAATGATTTTTATTGTCATTGTAACCATAATATTTACTGTCAAAACATTGGACATTTTTGTCCATTACCATAAAATCACAACGAAATTCATGGTTCATAACAATAAAAATCATGGTATTTGAGAAATTTACAGTAAAAAAGGGGGGTTGTTAAGCATTTTATCAATAAAAAAGCTAGGGGCATCCCTCTCTAAACTTTATATTTCTAGACTAACATTTGAAAAGGGCGTAATTCCAAAATGACCATATCGAGAAAACCGCTTCTGAATTTTGATGACCTAAAAATTAATCCTATTTCACGACTTTCCATTTTCTGGATGATTTTATAAGCTTGACATATAGTTAATAGTGTAATCTATCATCATGCATCACCAAAAACTCAAAAAAAGTTTTCTTTGTCGTGAAATCGAGAAGAAAACATCATACGCCCTGATAATTTCATACATGTTGTTACCCCCCGGATCTTCCACCCTTTGAACTGCCAACACTGGTGATACGCGGTGGAAGTACACCCTCGGGATTTTTTGTTTGTTGTTCCGCCTTGGTTCTTCGTTCGCAAATTTTGTGAGAGTGGAATTACGCCCGGAGATTTTTTGGTCTTCTTTTTGTTCGTTGTTTACACGTGAACTATCAATCGGATGCATTTCAAATGAATCGGGCGTGACTAGATACTACAGAATCAATACGTTTGGCATAATAAAACGATATAATTCGTAGTTCTGGTCCAAGGCGTAACAACCAGATGCATCATAGAGTTGAAAGTAGGAAATACGCCATGTAAGAAGAAACGTTTTTGATGATTTGAAGTGATATTTTCTTCTACTTTTTCGTGTTTATCGAGTAGTTTGTGAACTATTCTCTCTATATGTGGCAAAATATGGTTTGTTTACATTTTGGCTCTTCCGCCACTTTCAAATGTTAGTCTAGATTTCTCGCATTATACTCAGAAAGTTCTTACTGATATCTATGGTACCTGCAAATTCTTAAAAATACTTAAGAAATATTTAGCGCTAGTTTGTTACCTCCGTTGCTAGACAGATTTTATTCGATTATTTAACCGATGTCTTCCGAGAATTTGTGTGTGCGTATTTAGAAAAATCAAGCATTATTTTTTAATTTATTCCAGAGACCATTTTGATTCAAGGAATATAACATTGCCAAACCGATTCACATGCCATTCAAAGGAAGAATAAGGAACTATTTGGAAAGTTACTGTGGAAGAAACTGCGTGTAGAAGCAAATTCCCTGAGCAAATGTTTCTATCCCAAAACCATGTCTCCATAAAGATGGATTTTTCGTCCATTAGATTCTTGACCGTTGGACGATAACATCAGGCCTTTACGCTGATTGAAGCTGAATAAGAAGTTGTGAAAGCTTTTTGCACCATCCGCAAAGCCACATCTCCTATAGATTGCCTCCGAATAAGAAGAGAATCACATTTTACTCGGATTTGGAACCTTCGATGCTCTCCTGCTTAAGGCTTATTAGCATGGACCCAAAGGGTAAGGACCTCTTTCACGCGATTTTTTTTTGGTTCACCTAGCTGTTTTTTTAGTGTACCTGGTGCACCCGGTACTAGAGCAAAAGACAGCAATTTGTACCAGAACAGGTGTCAAAAAGGACACAGACAGCACAACTGCCAGCAAAAGCGCCAGCACCAAAACAAAAATACTATCCCATCTAGTGGATGATGGCACCATAGAGGTAACTCTAAGACCACTGGGTCCCGAAGAAAATCATTATTATTTTTGGCTCACTCAGTACCAGAACAACGGTCCCAAGCAGTCCCAAGCTATTTCACTCACCCCTGCATGTTCTGCATGAATCCACACACCCCTGATGTTATATGTCAAACTTTCATAGCGAATCAAAACAAACATAGTGTAGTAATAGAATTTCAACTAGAATAGGGTACGTTAATCGTTTGCTTGGGACCAATAGGCTACTAAAGTGGTGAGCCAATTTAAAATCGTTAGTTTCGTATTGATTGTTGGTAAGACTGGAAGGTCCCGAAATAACGTGCTCAACTTTTTGGCTCAGCTCTGGTACTCTCTTCGGTTCCAAGCTAATCGATTCACCCCTCGAAACATAGGAAAAACCAATAACCCCTCATTTTATCTGTCAAACTTTCATAGCTAATCAAAACAAACATTGCGTAGTACTAGAATTTCGACGAGAATGGGATACGTTAATCGTTTACTTGGGACCAATAGGCTAGTCAAGTAGTGAGCCAAATTAAAATCGTTAGTTTCGTATTGATTGTTGGTAGTAGCATAGAGGTAACTCTAAGACCACTGGGTCCCGAAGAAAATCATTATTATTTTTGGCTCACTCAGTACCAGAACAACGGTCCCAAGCAGTCCCAAGCTATTTCACTCACCCCTGCATGTTCTGCATGAATCCACACACCCCTGATGTTATCTGTCAAACTTTCATAGCGAATCAAAACAAACATAGTGTAGTAATAGAATTTCAACTAGAATAGGGTACGTTAATCGTTTGCTTGGGACCAATAGGCTAGTCAAGTGGTGAGCCAATTTAAAATCGTTAGTTTCGTATTGATTGTTGGTAGTAGTGTTGCCATGTGGTACAATCCAGTAGCAGTTGTGTTGCCATGTGGTACACTGAAAAATTGCAATAGCAGGTTAGTCTCCAAAGTTTTCGAGCCGCTCCGTCTGTCACTTCGTTTGTGATAGAAACGTCCGAAGAAAGTGTTGATGGGTTCAAAATTTTACACGGTGAGGTATACGAGTGCAATCTTAAAATGCTTTTATTTTGCAAATGGAGCATTTTATTTAAATCTGGTTGCTGCTACAGTTCTAGAAAAGCCAAGGGGTAAGTCACTCAGCACATTGTGCCGAAATTAGATTCGGCACAGCTTGGGCACATTCATCAACACACCTTCGATATACCTTCGGCACACTTTCAACACAATCTTGTAGGCATTGGATTGTTGTAAATAAAATGGGAGCACTGCTGGACAACTGTCGTTGAAGTTGTTCACAACATTACGTGCTGTTTGACTGTATTTTCAGGAACATCCTCTAATTGAGTATACCAAAGGAACTCAGACCAGCAGTTCACTTATAGATCTAAATATGAAATGTAGGTTCTAGAGTGGGCTCAAGAGAAAGAGGCAGTTTGTACCGCATTAGTGCCCTTAATTCAAATAATGCTGCAACGCACACAAAACAAACTAAAGTAGTCTATTCATCATCCTCTACAGTCGGTTTCCAACAACGCTCCCCACCGGATCCAACTCTTTCTGGCCGCTGATAGACCGACGCTTTTCACATCAGGAAAAGCTAGGTTTCTGGTCTACCTTTGAGGGCATTATAAAGCACTCAAACACCAGACTTTTATTACCCTATGGAACACAAATCACCGAAATTTCGCACACTCTCCACTTTGCGCGCCATCCTCAATCCAATTTATCCTTGCGATTTCAGACCAAAACATTCAAGGTGTCAGCAATACCGGGTTGCCGGGATGGGTATTTTACAAAAAATCGCAGCTTGCTCTACACTCAAAGATAAATTAAATCAAAAAAGCTTAAAAAGTATGCAGATTCCCGCTTCACCTTATTGAGTCAGAGCCATGATTACTTCGGCAGTAGTCATGCATGATTAAAATCGAAATAATCTTTCCAGTATTAAATTTTATTCTTTTTCAATACTGATATATAATCAAAAAAGATTAAAATTAAATCAAAAATTATTAAAATAGAATCAAAAATGATTAAAATTTATTCAAAAAAAGATAATCTACAATCTAATAAACCATGATTAAACTGGGATTAATATCAGATGCTTATTTTTTAGAAAGAGAGGATTAATTTTTAATCATTCGATATGATTAAACTGAGCTTAATGTCAAATTGATTAAATTTCAAGCAAAATGGGAATAGTTTAATTTATCAGTGTATGACCGGCACAATCGTCACACCTGCTGCACACTTGAGGCACACTGACAAAAAAGATGACCCAAGATTGGTGTGCGGAGTGACCTACCCCTTGAGAAAAGCTGAAATCTATGTTTACACATAAAAATCTGAAAATAAATTATTTTTTCTGTATTATACGTCTATTGGCAAATCAAAGTTGGCACTCGTGGAGAATAGAAGAACTATGAAAGTGATGATGGTTTCAAAATTTTACACGGTGAGGTATACGAGTACAATCTTAAAATGCTTCTATTTTGCAAATGGAGCATTTTATTTAAATCTGGTTAATGCTACGTTAGTAGAAAACATAAGGACTACTCAATTAACATATAATATAGAAAAAATAATTTCTTTTCTGATTTTTAAGTGTATACATAGATTTCAGCTTTTCTACCACTATAGCAGAAACCAGATTTAAATAAAATGCTCCATTTGAAAAATAAAAGCATTTTAAGATTGCATTCGTATACCTTCCCGTGGAAAATTTTGAAACCATCATCACTTTCATAGTTCTTCTATTCACCACGAGTGCCAACTTTGATTTGCCAATTGAGTAGTCCTTAAATTTTCTACTAACATAGCATCAACCAGAATTAAATAAAATGCTCCATTTGCAAGATAAAAGCATTTTAAGATTGCACTCGTATACCTCACCGTGTAAAATTTTGATACCATCACTCTCATAGTTCTTCTATTCTCCACTAGTGCCAACTTTGATTTGCCAATAGACGAGTTATCTTTACAGCGGCACGGTAGTAAAAGCTCTTGCGGCGTGCGAAAAGCTGTAAAAGCTCCACACCACACAAGTTCATTCATATTTCGCACATGAATCGCTGGACAGCGGCGAGACGCCTTTTGTCCGCAGTTTTGTTTTGGTATCGTTGCCGTGAGGATCGTTGAATGGCCAGTTCGGGAGCTTCGCGAAACTAGCGGCTTTTGGTGTACCGGTTTAGTATTTCGTAGTTACGATTTTCATTTGTTTTAATTTATTCGTTGACTTTGTTCCTTAAACCTAAGCAGACGAAGCGAGAAAATGCCGTCGCAAAATCAGAATTTGCGAAATCGGAAGGTGAGTCAAGTGATTTTTGAAGTCTTCCATCGTTTGCAATTTTTTTTTAGTACAAATTTATGCTGTTCATTACACAACGTTGATGTGCTTGTTAAGGGGTGGGGTAAGGGAGGAGGTGACACTTCCTGGATGGAAGAGTGAAATGTCAAAGTTTGTTTTGGGTGGTAGCGCGGAGTGGTGGAAAAAGTGCTTGTTGGAGCGTAATTAGCAGAAGAAGGAATCAGAAATTTTGCATCGCAAGACCGCCAATATTTATGCCATATCAACAAGTTAAAGATGAAGCAGGTTGACGCTTTCCAGTGATAATAGTTGAATGCCAGACAGATAAAGAACTACGATTCGCGACGCCACACCAGTTTGCTTATCAGGCAGAAGACAACGTCGGGGAGGAGCAAAAAATTGCTTATCACCTTCCCAGTGCAACGACAATGAGATTGTGTTTGGATAAATCTGGGCATCTGTCGTCGTTGGTTGAATATTTCGGACAAAGGGCATTACCCTTTTTCGCAGAACCAACAGCAACGCTACCTCGAGCAACCTGTTGTGGCATTCAAATCAATATCTGTTGATTCTACTTGTGAAATCAGACGAAAATGCGATACGAGTATCAGCTGGTAAATACCTGTGATTTTTTTTTTATAAATCTATCAGTTGAGACTGAATTTACTAAGTAGTACTTCTACACACAATACCTGCTGTCTATTCACGTCTACCTCTTTAAAAATTGAGTGCAAAGCGACGAGGTAATGTGCAAATATACACAAAAACAGCTTCATACACGGCAAGGGGGTGGTGAAAGATTGGTATTTGAAATCGTCGACTATGCAAACTAATGATCATCGTTAGACGTGGCCTTGAGGGTGAATAAACGTGTTCTAAAATTATTTCCTATCTCGCGATCTTTCATCACATGACACGCGTAGGTCAGTGTCCCTTAAACACACACACTCCTCCCGTTGGAACGCTTGAATAATGTTTCAAGGCTTTTTTATCAGCCCTTTTACTAGACAAACTGATAAACGACACGATTGAGCGACTGACTGTCATAAGCGCAAAGTCATTTATAGGTTTCTTTATGGGACCACAATGACTTGCATGATTTGAGCTCATTACTCAAACTTGTATAAGTTTGATGACGACTTAGTTTTTTCTAATCGGACATGATTCAATACAATACATAGTTATTCAAAGGTACTCAGATTCTGTACTAACTGTTATTTTTCCTGCTTCCATTGCAGCTTCAGCAGCAGGATGCTTCCGAACGCACCCAAGCGCCGGTCGGATCTCGCCGAAAGCCCAACCCCAAAATAGTGGCCAACAACCTTCGCTTTTCGTTCTTCTGCCTGGTGGTGAGTGCATCGCTACTAATATTCCTATTCTTGGCGTACACCGATTCGTTCCATCCGATCGTCGATAGCATAGCCGGAAAGCTCGGCTATCATGAGAAAACGTACGCCGTTGTAATAGATGCCGGATCCACCGGAAGCCGTGTGCTAGCGTTTGAATTTCATCGCGGCTATCTGGACGGACGATTGGTACTGGATTACGAGCTGTACAAACACTCCAAGCCAGGACTATCAGCGTTCGCCGATAAACCAGAAGACGGAGCAGCCACCATTGATAAACTGCTACAGGAAGCTAAAAACGTGATACCAAAGGAGAAGATGGCCACCACGCCGCTAGTATTGAAAGCCACTGCCGGACTGAGGTTGTTGAAACCGGAACAAGCCGAGGGACTGCTGCAGGCTTGCAGAAATTTGTTCGAAAAGTCCGGATTCTTGGTGAACGACCACTCGGTGGAGATTATGGACGGAACCGATGAGGGAATTTTCTCGTGGTTCACTATCAACTTCCTGCTGGGAAAATTGAACGGTCACAATACGGTCGCAGCTCTGGATCTTGGCGGTGGAAGCACCCAGGTTACCTTCGCTCCAAAGGACGTCTCCCAAACTCCTCTGTACACAGATTTCATGCATAAAGTTCCTACCGTCAACTCGTATGTGGACGTATTCACAACCAGCTACCTGGGAGCGGGACTGATGGCCGTTCGACATGCCGTTTTCACCAACGGAGCTCCCCAGGGTCAAACCAAGTTGGTCAGCGAATGTGTGAATTCTATTGTGAAGGATAAATTGTTCCGATATGGGGCGGAACAGTACTACATCAGTGGCAAAGAGAATTCCAAAGCAACGGCTGAAAATCCCGAAGTCGACTACGAGCTGTGCTCGTCCATTGTTCGGAAGAAGGTGCTTCCGACGTTGAAGCCAAAACCGGTGACATTGAAGCAGCACGAGATCTCGGCGTTTAGCTATTTCTTCGATCGGGCCATCGAGACGGGATTAGTCGGTGAGTACTGGAGATTATAATGATTATATTATAGCGCAAGCTCGTGTGGCTCCTAATCTCACCAGCCAATAAGCAGTGTCCGAGGAAATGCGCAGTGTATGATAAAAGACTTTTGTGACGGGGAAAGTGCAGTTCTGTCATGCTCGATGAACTTCGGAGGATGCCTGGAGAAATTTTAAAGTGGGCGCAGATACAGAGATTTAGTCCTGAAGGAGATACGCGAGAATTCGAACGCAAGATCAGTGCATTTTTTGGTACGATTATGTACGTCATTTATACGAATTTGTCATGGAGGTTCTATAGACTTGTAATTATCCTCATGTTTACCTGATTAACTCTGGACTTGATGATATCTGGAGTGACCCTTTGTTTGCGTACATTTGTTTGTATCGTTAACTTTTCTCGGCATGGAAGTTATTTTTTAGGCTTGGCTCCACATTTTATTAGACTTCGCATTTGCATTAATTATTCTTCGGGCTTCCGGTGAGTCATAAACCTTATTAAGAAATACCATAATAAGTGCTTAACGACGTGGTCGGAGTATCATCCAAATTATTTGTGGCATGATGCCTATAATTTGGGTTCCTTCTCCGTACAGTTTTCAATTCCAGATTTGTAGAAGTACATAATACTAGTCATTCCGCTGCTTTAAAATAGGCGGCTGTTGTTTCTGGGCATCGCTTGCTTCCTCTCTACTGTTCTTCTCGGTCTCCGGAGATGTTACATCCATTTCTAACACTGCTTCTTCAAGCACCTCAGTGGCAAAAAATCAGGAACTCAATAATTTCAACATTTTATTAGTCCCTCGGTTTCGCAGAGCTACATAGTCAGTTACTCCTGCCGGCGAAAAACAGAAGAAAACTTTCCGACGTAGAGGCAGTCTTAGCATAAGGTTATTACGAAGCGGTCGGGGTTGAACATTCAGGTAAATTTGCCTCAGGATAGCCTCGCAATCTGTCTTTCCTTGCAGGATATCGGTCACGGTTAGGACTCTACTTGTGTCTTTTCTAGTCCGGAGAAGTTCTAAGTCGATAAGTTGACAACGGCTTTCGTAACTGGGTAATCGAAACGGATCATTCCAAGGCAATCTACGCAACGCAAAACGAAGAAAGCGACGTTGAACAGATTCAATTCTCTTGGCACCGTTGTTGTAGTAGTTTGGGTTCCAAACCGCTGAACAATACTCAAGCGTCGATCGAACAAGCGAACAATAGAGAGATTTTAGACAGTAGATATCGGTGAAGTTTTTAGCTATCCTAAAAATGAACCCTAAAGTTCTTCACGCCTTATCGACAACATATGCAATGTGTTGCTTGAATGAAAGTTGCGAATCCAAGATCACACCCAAGTCTTTCACCTGATTCACGCGTTCGATTGTCGAGCCAAGCAGGTCATAGCTAAATAATATCGGTTGTTGTTTTCATGAGAACGTAATAGCGGAGCATTTGGCTGGGTTCACTACCATTCTGTTTAACCTGCACCAACTAGCGAATACATTCAGCTGACGTTGAAGAAAGTGACATTCGGAGCAATGGAGCAGATTCGAAGGAAGATTTTGAGGTCATCTGCATATGATAACCGAGGAGCTTCGATGACCAGATGCACGTCGTTGAAGTACAGTATAAAAATCAACGGTCCCATGTGGCTTCCCTGAGGTATACCTGATGTCGCGAAGAAGCTAGCTGATCTGCAGTTGGCGACCGGTAAGATATGATCGAAACCAACTCAGAAGATTACCGCATACACCGGACCTGCCGAGTTTAGCAACTTGTCGAATGCTGCGGATAGGTCTGAATAAATAACGTCCGGATGAACCCGATCCGACATACTTTCGGTTATATACGATGTGAGACACAGCAGATTGGTGGTTGTAGAGCGGCCGACAGTAAACCCATATTGATCAGCACTCAAATACTGCCTGCAATGGGACAGCAATGGTTCCATATTCACTAGCTCGAATAGCTTCGAAACGGCAATTAACGATGTAATTCCTCGATAGTTATCCACAGCTCGTTTCACGATGAAAATATGCCACTGGAGAGAGACATTCGAAACAGGCGAAGAAGCGGAATTAACAAGCTAGCAATATGTCTCTTCAAAAATACAGATGGAACTCCATCAGGTCCAGGATTGAAGGATGACTTGAGCAGAGTCGCGGCCATTAACATCAATTGCACCCAGCGTTTGATAATTTACTGGAACGTTCCTGGCAGCCAGGTTAATATGGTCGTCAGCAGGCATGGAAAATCATTTACATTCATTTCATACAATCATTTACATTCATTTGCCTCTAACTTTTTTCATCAACAGCATTCCGCAAAATGATGTGTAGAGCTTTTGTAGGTTTTGTTGTTAGCTACAACAATTGCTCATAACTCAAATCTGTATCTCTTATGCATCACGAACTAGAGCTGGCAGAACTTGTTACTGTTTTTCAGTGAATGTAAATTACATTCACTGAAAAACAGTAGTGGCTTCTGTTCGCACTGGTTCGTCATACATCAGAGATATGGATTTGACTTGTTAACAAAAGTTGTAGCTAATAACAAAACCTACAAAAGCTATTTACATCATTTTGCGGAGTGCTGTTAATGAAAAAAGTTAGAGGCAAATGAATGTAAATGAATGCACGAAATGAATGCAAATGATTTTCCATGCCTGGTCGTCAGTTAGTTCCTCATTAGTGAATATACTTGTCGGAAAAAAGGCGGCATATATCCTGAACGGTGGCAGCAACTTCTCCGTTGAATTCCATAGACGATGAGAGGCCGGATTCCTTGCGTTGCTCGTTCACGTAGTTCCAAGAGGATTGCGGGTGTAGCTTAAGTTTGCGCTGGATGTCTCGTTGGAAATTTGAAAAGCATTCACGACTGACTCGTACATGTGATTCAGCCTCACATAATGTAAATAATGATTGACTTCAACCTACGTAGCACTCTCGTCTGCCAGGGAGGGTGAGACACTTTGTGGTGAGTTCTTTTCGGGACGTGTCTATCAATGGCATATGCCAAGACATGTGAAAAGGTTTGCGCTGCAGCCTCAACATCATCTGGATCAAGGATGTTCTCCCATACCATGTTAGACAATACATCTATCATGCTACGGTGGTCAGCTTTACGGAAGTTATAAGAAACCGTAGCAGGATAATCGTCGAATTCACGCACGAGTTTGTCCTCAACAGTGACAATTAGAGCAGGGTGATATCATAGAGGTAACTCTAAGACCACTGGGTCCCGAAGAAAATCATTATTATTTTTGGCTCACTCAGTACCAGAACAACGGTCCCAAGCAGTCCCAAGCTATTTCACTCACCCCTGCATGTTCTGCATGAATCCACACACCCCTGATGTTATCTGTCAAACTTTCATAGCGAATCAAAACAAACATAGTGTAGTAATAGAATTTCAACTAGAATAGGGTACGTTAATCGTTTGCTTGGGACCAATAGGCTACTAAAGTGGTGAGCCAATTTAAAATCGTTAGTTTCGTATTGATTGTTGGTGATATGGAACTACCTTAGTTAGTGCACAAGGAGCCGAGGAAATGAATGGAGCCTTGCCCTGTCCTGTGTGCCATTTTCGTTAACTACATGGTTAATTTGAGAAAGCGTCGCTGCGCTGTAGTTTTCGCGAAGGCTACTAGCTTCTGCGTGAAATGTAGAGCTATCAGGATCTGGATACAGGAATCCGCTATGAGATGGACTCCATGAAACGCCTGGCAGATTGAAGTCACCAAAAAAAGAATATCTCATCAACTGGAGTGGCACTTTCGATAACTGTGAAAACTGACCGACAGTGAGTATCGATGAGTTCATTGTCCTGGACTCGATCAGGTGGAATGTACAGAGCGCATAGAAATAGTGTGCGATCACCCATATTGATGGCTGTTCAACCCGCCACGGACAGCTACAAGGACACTTCCACCAGTAGATTTACGGCTGTTGTTAGGATTCCGATCTCAACGAAAGACCTGGTAGTCAGGACCGAAGACTTGACTGGAAAGCGTTCGATAATCGAGTGACGTTTCGCACAGGACAATTACATCGTAGCAACAATCCGATACAGCTAGGCGGTACTCTTCAACATCAGAATTCATACCACCGGCGTTTTGGTAGAAGCAGGGCCCCACAAAGTCACTTTCAATCGAAAATCGTCAAGCGACGATGAAGCTGTCAACCATCACTTTCAATTGAAAGTCATTCTGTCTTCTCTTCGAGCAGAGCCCCGTCAACATCAACAGAGCCACTTTTGATCGGTTTTCATACTGTTTGTTTTAGCTTGACTCGTGTTCATTTCTTATTTCAATGTCAAATGAACTTACTTTTGCATTGAAGCGATGCTGTTCGATCCAAATTCGCGCAGTTTTTATGACTTTTGTTGATTGTTCATTCGGTTAATTTAAGCGTATTGACGAGTGCACGGATGGATTTGAGTTCACTCACTCGACAAAAAGTGACACAACAGCGGGGCCATGTTTACTAAAAATGAACACATGAATAATACTCACGTAACAATTGAAACGGGTCTATCAACTTATGTACACAACACTTGTTGAGCTTTTTTCGCGCGAACCGAATACGCTCACGTAAATTAACAACACCATCGGGCAGAGGAAATTCTCCCCTTCCCGATAGTGCTCTTGGTTTGCGTGGGCGTACTTAGGTTTTCGTGAAAAGGACGTAGCAAATTATTTACAAAAGTTGATAGGCCCTTTTCAAATGTTACGCGAGCATTATTCATGTGTTCATTTTTAGTAAACAGGGCCCCGCTGTTGTGTCACTTTTTGTCGAGTGAGTGAACTCAAATCCATCCGTGCACTCGTCAATGCGCATAGATCTGTGCACGTGAATGTCAAATGTATCATTACCGGGTGATTTGTTTACCCATCAATATGGGTATTTTTTGAATCGAGGTGACGTCTAGAGATCGAAAATTGATATGCGACGCCATTTTTAAATCCAAGATGGTGGCTTCCAGTTTAAGAAAAAGTGGGAAATGCTGTCAAATCATCAATACCTTATCAATAAAGGTATTTTTGGAATTGGGATGATAGCTAGAAGATGAAAATCGATAACCGATGCAATTTTGAAATCGAAGATGGCAGCTTCCGATTTACGAAAAAGGGGAAATACAGTCAAATACACATCAATATTGGTATTTTTGTAATCGGTATGAAGTCTACAGATTGAAAATTGATATGCGACGTTGGTTAGAAATCCATGAAGGCGGCTTCCGATTTCAGATTAAGTGGGAAATACTGTCAAATACTCATCAATATAGAAATTTTTGAAATGGGGATGGCATCTAGAGGCCAGAAATCGATATCCAACGCCATTTTGAAATCCAATATAGCGGCTTCCGATTTGCGGAAATGTGTCAAATATCCTAAAATATGGTTATTTTTATAATGGGGATGAGACGTGGTTCAGAAAAACTGTGAAATACTGTCAAATACCGATCAATGTGGGTTTTTTTTCAAATCGGGCTGACATCTAGAAGAAAGAAATCGATGTCCAAAGCCATCTTGAAATTCAAGATGGAGGCTTCCGATTTCAGAAAAAGTGTCAAATAGCCTACAAATGGCATCGATTTTCAGCATCTACGCGTCGTCCTCGTTCCAAAAATACCCAGATCTTAGGGTATTTGACACTTTTTGTGAAACCCGATGGCCGCCATATTGGATTCCAAAATGGCATCGGATATCGATTTTCGGCATCAACACGTTCTCTCCATTCCGAAAATACTCATATTTTAGGGTATTTGACACTTTCTGAACCCTGATGGCTACCATATTGGATTCCAACATAGCGTCGGATATTGATTTTCGGCATCTACGCGTTGTCCCTGTTCCGAAAATAACCATATTGTAGGGCATTTGGCAATTTTTCTGAAACCCTATGGCCGCCATATTGGATTCCAAAATGGCATCGGATATCGATTTTCGGCATCTGCGCGTTGTTCCAGTTCCGAAAATACCCATATCTTAGGGTATTTGACACTTCATAAAACCAATGGCCACTATCTTGAATTTCAAAATGGCGTCGGGTATAGATTTTCAGCATCTACGCGTCATCTCCGTTCCAAAAATGCCTTATTGTAGGGTATTGGACACTTTTTCTGAAACCCGATGGCCGCCATATTGGATTCCAAAATAACGTCAAATATCGATTTTCGGCACCTTCGCGTCGTCCCCGTTCCGAAAATACCCATATGGTGGTGTATTTGAGACTTTTCCCTGACCTTGATGGCTGCCATCTTGGACTCCAGATTGGCCTCGTTAATTTAATATTCGCTGGCGTTGCACTGGAACACGGAAGCTGATTAGGAAAATTACTGTAACTAATGTATGCATACTTGCCTGAAGACAATAGTTGGGAGACCCCACCACCGAACTCGACCGCAGGTCCAGAACGACGCTGATGGCAGGAAATAGAACGATTTTGATGGCGGGAAACAGCTAGCGCGGCTGGATCGAGTGGTTCGAGTTCTCCCATAATGCGACAGGCAGTGCGTTATGGTTTACAGCGATCCAATTCACAACGCGGCATCCAAGTCTGAATCAGCATACTGGGTCTAGTCCGGAGATGGGAGTTGAGCAGGTGTGCTTAAACGAGGCATCCACATGTTTTTTGAACCATCTTCCAATTCACGGAACAAAATTCCTTTCGGCCATGTATCCGATGTAAGAGCAACTTCACGTAGTTTGGGAGCCAATCCGGCGTTGTACGATATGTAACTCATACGGCTGATGTCGGATCCTTTCTTAACATCGCACTGTACACAACCTTTGACCAGCTTCTCGATTGATTCCGATTTCACGCTAGGATGTATACGAGAAAGATACAGCCAAAACAGCTCGGTGGGTCCAGGGACGGTAAGGACCTCGATAAAGACATTGTCATCCGTTACTGCTTTAGTACCACCAACAAGTGTGGTTTGCTGGTGAGCGAGCCTTCATCGCGGCGCCGTTTTAATGGCAGTTGACGTATAAGATCGCCTGAACTCAAGTGTGTTGGAGTTGTCAATGCGATTCGTTTCGACCGCTGAGCGATCTGCTGTCCTTGCTTAGTCATTTCCTTCCTAAGCTCAGCGTGTGTGATTTCCTGTTTCTCGGTGATAGAATTAATCGTACTACCAAACGACGGAACAGCTTCGCGCACTCGTTGCACATCCAAAACAAGTTCGGGCTAGTGTGGAACATATTCAGAAAAGCCTTGTTCAACTTTGTGCCACCGCATTTCAGGTGAATCATCCTGTCGCAAAAAGCCATGCAGGAGCGAGGGGGACGACTCTATCTACGCTGCAGGAAAGATTGTGTTTTGCTGTGGCTAGCTGCTCACACGCTGAGTAGATAGAAAGACGATTGATGACGATTTTGAAGATTTCCTGCAAAAAGATTATGCGGGATGCAAGTAGATGTGAGATTTTTTGAGCATCTTAAATTGAGATTTAGATGTGTTGCCCCCCCCCCCTCGTGCAGGAGACGGATTCTTCATCGCCTTTAACTGGTTTAGCGCAAATCTAATTTAGAAACAGTGGTGGAGATGCTCTAATACGCATAAATGCACAGATAATCACATAGATGGCGCTTGGGATTAGCTTTTCCATCTTCAATGTGCAAGTTCACTCCATACAAGCTAGTTCTAAAATCAGCACCGGCGCCGGCCACGTCTACACGGTCTTTTTGGAATGGAGAAGGATGATTAGTATGACAACCGTTGTTATAGAGGCCGTGTTTACAACAATCAATACGAAACTAACGATTTTAAATTGGCTCACTACTTGATTAGCCTATTGGTCCCAAGCAAACGACTAACGTACCCCATTCTTGTCGAAATTCTAGTACTACACAATGTATGTTTTGATTAGCTATGAAAGTTTGACAGATAAAATGAGGGACTCGTGGATTTTCCTATGTTTCCAGGGGTGAATTGATTAGCTTGGGACCGAAGAGAGTACCAGAGCTGAGCCAAAAAGTTGAGCACGTTATTTCGGGACCTTCTAGTCTTAGAGTTACCTCTATGGTGTTTACCTCTTTGTCTCTACGATTGCCATTGGAAGGAATGTGTGTTGTTATAGTGTGGGTCTGGTTATTTCTGATCTGGATTCACTGATGCGATCGGTAAAGCAGATTTCTATATTCAAATCTAATGGCAGGGCTGGTAGCGAGTCACTTTTTAGTGACTTGGTCACTTTTTTCAAGCCAGTCACTAAAAAGTCTCTCTTTTTAAGGCCAAGTCACTAAAGTCACTTTTTCTTGTAATAAGTCACTATTTTCAACTTTTTTAGCGTGAATATATTTCAAGATTGATCATTCTTTGCTTTGTGGCGTTTAATCGTCTTTCTATATCTACAGGGTGTCTACTCCAGGGTGGGTTTTTCAGGTTTTTTCAGTACTTTACCGGATAAAATCCAGGTTTATAATAAGAAATCTATTCTTTAAATGTGTTAAAAATATGTTTTTTTTGTAGATCAAGAACAACAGCAATTTACATTAACTGTTTTAAGACATGGCAATCAGTGTTAAAGAAACAGCTTTACAATCAAATCCATTGAATGTTGAAGTTTAACACTTACTTTAAAAAAAACTTACTTTATTTGAGTAAGTCAAAGATCTAAAAATTTTCAATATCTTGGAGTTTTGTATTTCATGTTCAAGATATTAAAAATTTTGAAAGCTCCAGAATCAAGAAAAAAAATGATTTTTTCAAAGTTCGTAAGTGTAGGATCTTTGGAGAAATTCTAAGTAATAAAAAGAAATGCTGAGAATTTCAGTAAAGGTCCATAAACAAACTGCAGGAACATGAGAGAAGTTAATGCGCTGAAAATATGGAGAACTTACTGGAAGCTTCAAGAACCTCAAAGCAGTTCTTTAAGCATCCGAAAAATTTCGGGAACTTTTATGCAGTTCGTAGAATTTCAGAGAACTTCACAGGTGTCAAGCGAACTTGAGAAATATAGAAAACATGAGGGGTATTGTGCAATTTTTTACGAAGTTCTAAGTACCTCAGAAAAGCTAGAGATTTTTGGGGAATTTCAGATCTTAAGAGCAGTTTCCGAAGCTTTAGTCCAGACTTTTGGAGTAGGAATAAAAAAGTGGAAATCAGGATAGTTCCATGATGTGCTGAAAAAAAAAATCGGAGCCCTCAAGATGTTCCGAGAATTTCAGAGAATTTATGAAAACTTCAGAAATTTTCCAGATACTTCACAGGAGTTCAGAGAATTTCAGGGAAATTTAAAGATGTTTACGGGAATCCCATTTATTTCCGAGCAGAACCGAGATCTTAAATAGCATTGAGATCTTTAGGGAAGCATCGAGAACATCAAGACAGATTAGTGAATCAAATGGCAGTTCAAATAATTTCATTGTAGAAACCTTAGAGAAGCTTGCTTGAGCTTGAGCTTGATTGACCGCCCACGGTTGCTACTCTGTTACTGCCCGATCAGCTGTAATTACACAGAGAACCAATAGACGATGCTTGGGACTAGCAATCATCCTCAATGTGTAAAAGCTGGTGATCTTAAATTAGGCAATACCAGCGCTGGCCGCGCCCGAACACAGGTCAAGAAAGGAATGGGAAGGATTGTGTTGACATGACACTCGCTTTGATGGAAGCCGAGAACACCTCTGCACTTCCACGAGGAATCACTGGGATGTTGGATAAGAGGGTTGGGTTTGCAGCAGGGTTCGTTTTGGTAAACGATAAGCTGAATTGATGTCCTAACGATCATATAACGCAAAGGAGCTTGGGACTAAACCCACGGTCTTCTGCTCAGTAAGCAAAAACGTTTGCCACTAGGCAGACGAGCACCTTTTTAATCACCGAGTTGCTGTTATTACCATGTAGTCATATTAACAAATAAAACGATTGACGAATCTTGAATGTGGATGGGTCTGAGATTAGACTTATGATGTTCTGCTCAGTAAGCAAAAACGGTTGCTCTAAGGCCACCGAGCCCCTCATATCACATAATACCGTTGCTCAAATTTGTGTATCCATTCAAACCCGGAACCAACGACAACAACGAGTTTCCCAAAATACACGATACACAAGCGATTTTATCATAAATCTCTTTGATATGTAAGGACCTGGGACCGAGTTTTTCTGCTCAGTAATCAGGCCACTGTAACCGACGATCTTTCAAATCCGAAAACTAAAAACTACGAAAAAGTACTTAGGCCTTCATTAAGTTCCACTTTCACGCGACGTTCAATGACAGGGTCCTATCCAGGATTACATCTGAAAAATCCAAATCTGGCCAACGCCCACCTAAACCTGTTCTAATCCACCTGAAATGACTAACGAATGGAAGACTTTGACTACCCAGCCATGCAATAGTCTCATTCCGTGCCTTATGGCAACTTGATGATTCTATTGCGCTCATCTTCTGGCACCACCCAGGGGAGACTTGGTCCTGTACCCAATGCTTAACTTATCTCCATTCCACTCAGCTACTCGCAATTTCTTGTGATATAGTGGGCGGAATATTATTATATGAGACAATTCAATGCAGACGTCTTTCCAAATTTGGCAGATCGACAGGTAATCGGTGAGTTACCACGATAGTTGCTATTCAACAACTCGACAACGTCCCATCGTCAACGCCTGCTATGAGAATTTCCCATTGCTTACGTCAACGAAATGACGTCATCGAGCTATCGATCAACTACCCTGGTTATCGCCTGGTACCTTATAGCACGATGCTAGGAGGCGAACCGGAAGAATCGATGAGCTACCTCTCCCCCTCATTGTAGAAACCTTATGGCGAAGTTGCGAAAAACTCAGAGAATTTCCGGAAACTTCAGTAAAGCTCCGAAAGAATTTCTTGAACGTGATAAAAATTATATGAACATCTGGAAAACGTGAGAGTATTTTAAGCGTGTTATACTATGGAGATTTCTAGTACTTAAAAAATGCGAAAATTTAGTTAAATGTATTAGAGGAAATCAACGAAGTTTCATTAATTAAAAAAATGCGAGAACTTTAAGCAAGCAGTGATATCTTCAAGAAATTCCAAAGAACTTCTTATAAATTTAGATAGTTTCATGATATTCAGCGAAGTTCCGAGTACTTCAAGGACGATCAGATAGCTTCAGAATAATCCCATTAACTTAAGCAAATTTGCAGCGACTTACAAGGAGTGCCGTGGATTTATGGGGTATTCCATAAATTCTATGATTGATCCGAAAACGTCAGAAGCGTCAGGGAATTATGAAAATGTATCAGAAAATTTGCCGGATTATTAAACAAATTTAGAGAACTTCAGGTAACCATAGATAAGTTCAGGGAAAATAAGTGAGCGTTTATAATGCTTATAATACTTAGAGGAAATTGTCGAAACTTCAAGGCAACGTTAGAAACATTGAGGAAATTTTAGGAAGTCCTATAAAGTTCAGGGAAGTTTAAGAATTTGATGAGAAGTATTGTAAGTGTCCGGCTAGTTTCTCAAACTACAAAAGCACTTCAAGGCAGTTTCATTAAATTCAGGAAAAAATTGGGAACTTTCAAGTAGTTCTGAAGACCTCAGAATAGTCCATTCTGATTTCCATTGAAATATTCCTCAACATTTCAATAAAGCTATCCTCCTAATTCAATTTTCTTTTAGTTTTCCTCGGAATTATCTTGAAATTCTCTTTTTGAATCTCACTCCTTGGAATTCTGCTCACATTGAAAGTCTCCTAAGAATTCAGTGGCATTTCTCCTCACAAATTCCTTAGATTTATTCTCATAATTTGTATGGCAAACCCTCCTGAATTTATTTTCCGAATTCCTTTGAAAATGTTTTGGAGTTATTCTCAGATTTAATTGTAATCCTCCTTTTAGTATTTTCAAAAAGATTCCAAGGACTTATGCTCTGGATTCGTTTTCTCCCACAACTTTATAAAATAATCCTCAGAAGGCCCCTGAAATTTTGTTCTGAAGGAGTTGTGCCCGTCAGAAATTTTCAGAGTTTTCATTAAAATTAGCAAAAACTAGAAATTAATTCAGGGTTTCTAGAAATTCTACTCCACATTTTCTGGCTTCACAATAAATCTAAAATTCCTTCATTTGAATTTTTTTCTGAAAGTTTTTTTTTTCCCAAAACTTCCTTGAAATAAGGTCCTTAGTAATTATAATAAAATTTAACGAGCTTTTAAAACTGTGCATGGATTTTGACTCCAGATTCTTGAAAATTTATATAAGTATTATAGCTTTTAAGTCCAGAACTAGTTCACATTTAAAATTTCTAGAAAATAAGCATGCTCAAAAAAAAAAAACAATTCAAGACTTTGTTTTTTTTTAATTTATTTGTTACTGAATATTAGTTCACTGTGGATCTATAAAGTTCAAAGTGTGAATGTAAATAATGATAAACATTAAATGCTTGTATTTAAAAATTCATTATTTTCTTTAAATATCCTTTGTAAGAAAATTATTAAATTATCTGAGCCTTCCAGATATTTTAAAGAAACAATAAATTTCCTGCGGATTCCCGGTTTTCCAGGTTTTTGAAGTTATTTAGTTGACACCCTGAATAATACCGTGGGTTTGGCCATAAACTTTCTAATGAATCTTGCGTTTTAAAGGTTCATATCGTACATAAGTGTTTATGAGATACTTGTTGAATAAGTCTAAAACATCAAACATTTATTTTCTCTTAGGTCACTTTTTGTAACTATTTTTACAACTGTAAGTCACTATTTGGTCACTTATTTCTTCAACATGGTCACTAAAATCATTATTTTTGACAGCAGTGGTCGCTACCAGCCCTGTAATGGGGATAGATAATTAGGCATGGTGACAAATACGAGGAAAGGGACGGGTCTGGGATTGAACTCCCGGACCTTCTGCTCAATAAGCAGAAACGGTAATCACTAAGCTACGGCGCCTCGTCATAAGAATTTATGAAATATGAATTTAAGTTTCTTTGACAAAAAGTATTGTTTATTCCAATATGATACCATCTTGGAAGTTTCTGATTCACCCTTTAATGTCATTGTTGGTAACTTAATTATTATTCGATAGTCTTTATTTGGTCACTATTTCCGTAATTTTAGTTACTAATGTCACTACTATCATATCGCATCGCCACGCCCAGTTCTGCTATTAAACTCAATTCTGTTTTTACGCGGCTCGTATTTTTGATCGTGCAAATAAAATATTCCTACAGGTACATTAATTGCAATTTTTTTTTCTCCCGCAGATCCTTTCCAGGGCGGTGAGACCACGGTTGGCGACTTTATTACCCGCTCTCGGGAGGTATGCGCGGACGCCAACACCGATCAACCCTTCATGTGCGTAGATCTCACATTCCTCGCCGTCCTGCTGGAAGAAGGATACGGTCTCAAACCGAAGACACCACTAAAGGTAGTGCTGGGGTGTTTTCTAGTAGATGATTGCCTAACAAATGTTGTTCCCCGTTTCAGTTATACAAGAAAATCGACGGACACGAAATCTCCTGGGCGCTGGGTTGCGCGTACAGCATTCTGACCAGCAACAAGAGCTCCCAACTATAGTAGCTCAACGAATCAGTCGCCAAAGAGAGACAACGATACAATCAGCAAAACTAGCAAACAAACAGAACCACCAAAACGGAACCGAAACAGATCTAGGGAAATGGTTTTAATTTTTTAGACATCTTGAAGAATTAGTTTGTCTTTTTAGTTGTTGTTGTTGTTCTGGGAAAGTTTAAAATGGGACAAGGAAAACAAATGGATTCAGCTATTTTGCATCCATAGAAGAATCATTTTTGATAGCTCAAATTTTATGCAGACAACCAGTGCGTTGATTATTCTATTAAAAGAAAAATGAACGACTTCTGATTTGGATTACTTTATACAACCAGACACGATAGAAAATGAGATACCTAAATGTGCCTTAAAACAAATACACAAACACGAAAACAGAAAGGGATAACATATTTTGATTTTAGTAAACATTTTCATAGTAAGAAACATATGCCTTTATCATAGGATTTGTCGTCAGTCAGTCAGGCAGCCACGGTGTGAGTAGATTTCACACTAACGAATGCAATTGTAGCTTTTAGCAGGATAGTTTGCACGCCTCGTGATTCGCCGTTTAGTGTTAATGTAAATGTAATTCCGCAATACGGATTCTCTATCCCTAAACCACATTCCCCTCAGAGAGAAACATCCTAGAAAATATTCTAATATCGATGTCAATCACCAGTCTTGATGCACTGTTTCGATTCAGAAAACAAAATTGAACACACGTCGTATACACTGAGGTAGCTTGAAGAAAAATTGTCTGCTTGTAAATAAATAGCCGCAATGTAACACCGTCGTACTAAATCGGTTTGTAGTTCAATTTGCAACTGCATACACGGTAAGCGCGAAGTATTCAATAATGACTACAATGTAAGCATTTTCGAGAGAAACTGAGACTACCCATTAAATGAGCAAAATTTTACCCATTTATGAGTAATTACAACTACAAAAATGAGAAATAAGTGTTCATTGATGAGTAGCAATTTTTTATAAATGTCCCAATTTCCCTTGAAAATGCCAACTTTGTAGTTTATATTGAGTCTTTTATAGTCATTATTGCGTATTTTGCGGTTACCGTGTACAAAAAAAAAGAAGCAACATTTTAAGGTAAACTATCGAATGATAGCAAAATTCCGTTATGTGATATGTGCAACACTTAAGAGAAGCGCTTAGAGTGCCATCTGCTAGCATGCAACAACAAGAACAACTCTACTCAAACGTCGTAGTATTTATTACCATTGAAGTCACTATGAAACGGTGAAGTTCTATTTCAATCAGATACGGAAACAAAATAAAAATTGTTTCAATGGAGAAGATATACTAATACACTCAGGTCGCATGAGAAACGAAACATTAATACCTATGCAATGTGAATTACTACTTGAAGCGTTCCGTTAATGGATGACAGCCTCACCGCGGGGGAAGAGGGATCAACTGGGAATACCCATGTAGGAGATCTAGAAGAGTAATTTCACTCAGTTGTTTGAGAGCACCTCCGACAGGTGGATCAAGATTGGCAGGATTTCTAGTTTTTATTAAAAAATTCAACTGACAATTACTGTCTAAATGAATAAAACTTAAACTAAATAGTTACGGTCAACGGTACGGAAAAGGCCAAGTAGCCGATGACGAAACACGTCAGCTGATACATTGAAGTCGAACATATAAAAAAAGTTGTTGAATTGCCGGCTGATTGCTCGAATTGGCTCGTGTTGTGTATAATTCCGGCTCCGTGGTTCCAAAAACAGAAAGTCGCGTTGACGAAGAGACCTCTCAGGGGCATACATATTTAGCTGTGACAGCAGTGTTGGGCAGTCAATGTCACCTGTAAGCAGCTTTCCAGCGAAGATAGCTTGAGCGACCGTCCGTCTCACCTCTAATGGCTCGATTCCCAGGAGACGGCAACGCTCCTCGTACGGTGGCAAGTTCGTTGGGTCACGCCAGTTGAGGAAACGAAGAGCATATCTCACAAACTTGCGTTGAACGGATTCAATTCTAGTGATCCAGCTAGCATGGAAAGGGCACCAAACAACTGAACTTGACTCCAATAAGGATCGCACAAGCGAGCAGTAAAGTGACCTGAGACATAGCGGGTCACGAAACTCGTCGGCAATTTTGAAAATAAAGCCCAATTGTCGATTAGCTCTGGAGATGATGTCATTGTAGTGGTTTCTGGAAGTGAGTCCGCAGTCCAAGGTAACGCCGAGATCCTTTATGTGCTCTACACGAGCAAGACAGCGTCTGTAGAGAACATAGTCAAACATGATTGGTTCGATTTTTCGGTGATAGGAAATAATGTTACATTTTTCTATGCTTAGACTCATCAAATTTCTTGAGCACCAGTCAGCAAAAATACCTAACATATTCTGGAGATCCCAGCAGTCCGAGAGGCTTTTAATAATTTTGTAGATTTTCGTATCGTCTGCATAGAAAACGCGGCATCCTGATGGTATCAGCAAGGCGACATCGTTTAAAAAGATCGAAAATAGTAGCGGTCCTAGGTTACTGCCTAGCGGGACTTCCGAGTTGTTTGAGAAAACATCCGATTCCGACGCGCCAATCTTGATATGTACATAGCGATTCACCAAGTAAGATCTGAACCAATCCACAGCAGTTGACGAGATGCCAAGTATCTCCAGCTTGGCCAGCAAGATATTATGGTCCACCGTGTCAAATGCAGCTTTTAGATGCATCGCAGACAGTTAGAAGTGAACTGCACCAGGTTCGTGGACACGGAGCGCTTCGGGTAGAAACCGTGTTGTTCTGTATCGATATAATTTTTGCAGCGTGCGAACAGAGCACCATTTATGATAATCTCGAACAGTTTTGAGCAGGCACACAGGGAGGTGATTCCACGATAATTTATGACATTCCGTTTATCTTCTTTTTTGTGCACTGGGAACAGATAAGAAAGTTTCCAGCGGCAGGGGAACTCACATTGCTGTGCCGAGAGGTTGAATAGCCTCGCAAGTGGAAGGCAGAGATTGGCTACACAACGTTTTAGAACTGATGACGGAATGCCGTCAGGTTGCGGCTATCACCATGTCTCCTGAAATGCGCGGAAAAACGAAACTAAACACATCACGTGGCATCCCAACAGCAGCATCCAGCACTTGTGTTGGCGAAGCGGAGAAATCGTTGAACACTTGCTTGAAATGACGAGCAAACAAGTCGCATTTTTCTCTTTCACTATTAGCCGAGTCATTCCCGAGAAACATGGAACAAGGCAACCCGGATTCCTTCCGCTTTGAGTTGACAAACGACCAAAAACTTTTCGGATTCGTGCGAAGGTTCGCTTCCGTGCGTCTCACGTGTCGATTATAGAGAAAACGATTGTAATTTCGATAACTACGACTCGCAAAATTGAACAGTCGTTTGTAGTACGGCGAGCGAGAGTTACAATACTTTCGGAGGGCGGCAGAGCGTTCACGTTTTAGCACGCGTAGGCGTGGGTTAGACCATGCAGGCTTTAGCGGAGGTCGTCGAGCTGGGACAATGCGGAAAATAGCATCTTCCAGTGCAGCACTGAAAAAATCAACTAACTGCATCATTCACGCTAGCGGCAGCTTCGATAAATTGCCAATCAATTTCAGCAAGCGCATTGTTCAATGCAACATAATCGGCCCGGCGAAAGTCCAAAGAGCAGCACTCAGATGACGGCGTAAAAAGAATCGGCGCAGGTATGTTCCGAAAGCAACGATGACATTCGGGTTAAGAAGTGAACTATGCACCTGTTTTTATTCGTTTGTGGCATTTATTACGGTAAGATAATAGAAAACATTATGTCTACTGTAATACCATAGAGGTAACTCTAAGACCAGAAGGTCCCGAAGAAACGAGCTCAACTTTTTGGCTCAGCTCTGGTACTATCTTCGGTCCCAAGCTAATCGATGCACCCCTCGAAACATAAGAAAATCCACGAACCCCTCATTTTATCTGTCAAACTTTCATAGCGAACCAAAACAAACATAGTGTAGTACTGAAATTTATACTAGAATGGGGTACGTTAGTCGATTTGCTTGGGACCAATAGGCTAGTCAAGTAGTGAGCCAATTTAAAATCGTTAGTTTCTAATTTATTGTTGGTAATACTAGCTGACCTACATTTATATGGGGAAAATTTCAGCTCATTCGGATGTAAGCAAAGCTGGCGCTTTTGATTTAAAATTTATATGGGGATATTCGTTGAAATGATTGTACGACTTTTCCCCGAAAACCAGTCCCCCGAAAACACTTTCCCCGAAAGTTATTGCCCCGAATGCCACTTTTCCCCGAAATACAATTCCCCGAATGGCACAGTTCCCAGAAAATAATTTCCCCGAATGTACCATTTCCCCGAATCTGCGCATCTTCGCTGGTTAACTACTTGTATCGAACAATACCACAATAAACATATTAATGTGCGTCGAATAAAGACAATAGTTTGACTTTCGTTAAAACAAAATGTAAAGGTCAAGCTCCTGAAATCGGTGTAATCCTATTTCAGCAGCTTTTGACCTTTCCATGTAGTTTCATTTTCATTTTCATTTTATGATGTACAAGGGGGTCAGGGGCCATGTCACCGATGTGAATATTCACACCATCCATAATACACTAGGGAAGGGGAGAGGAGTGAGCAACACAGCATCTTTACCCATGGGGGTTAAAAAAGTTCTGCGAGGTATACTTATGGTAAACCAGCTGCTCAGGTATTGTAGAAAGGAAAGGATTGGGTAGGTTTTGTATGAAAAGCGAATAAGTTATTATCGTATCGTTGAAAAATGACATCGATTACATCACACCGTCAATGAAAAAGAAATTAAAAGAGATTGAAAGAGATTATTAGTGAGTTTTAAACTGTTACCTATTAGAAATACATTTGTAAAATTATCTCCGTGTACTGAACAGCCATCTCTCTCGTCCTCCCGCCGCCTAAACGTCTGAAGGAGTGTGACGTCAAACTCCGTCATCCATTCAATCAGCCGGAGAACGAAAGAGCGTGCAATGAGCGTCAGCGACCCTAATAAAAAGTGGGGGGAACACCATACATGAAAGATACCCCAAATCGTGCCACCGTACCACATATTGTTGGGATGATAACCCGAATAGGTTGTTAGGCACTCCTTATGGTTATCGTTCATGCGGGTGTTTCAAAGCAATTTACATCTAATCAACCCTCTGTGCGACCCAACCCGTGCAATGTATTTAATGTTGAGAGCCTTGTGTGCTGTATCATGAGTGGTCACGGATCTGGCAATCTTCACAAGGCTATGCGTCCCGGTGACGACGACTACGATCCAGCCGGTTTACAATAGGTTTTATACAAGAGTACTAGAATAGATCGGAATATACTTACAGTTTCAACGTTCCCATGAATTCCTTGTTTACCTTCAATCCTACTTCCTTCTTTTGTTGTACTCTGTTTCTGGATATGCCACTTCCATCATCCCTCTGACACAAGATAATGGATCCTCGCTCCGGAGTGTCTTCAAAACTGGGGGGATGACCGAAAGAGCGCCCGGTCCGATTGGTCTCACCCGATATTCTTGAAATGCTTGACATTTTGAATAAAACATTGCCATTTCCAGATTTCGTGTTGTTAGTTTTCTTGAAGGTCTTGTGCCTAATGCTTGATTTGTCTTTCGCTTCGTATTTCTAAGATTATTATTATTATTATTATTTAGCTTTATTAAGGAGGCTTTCAGCCTTGGGCTGGTTCGCCTCCATGTATTTCTAAGAATTGACTCTATAAATAGATAAAAAAAAAAAACAAAAAAACAAATACAACGCTTCCCGCCCACAAGCTGTAGACCGAGTGCAGAATCTTTGTGATGATACTTTCCAAACGTGCATATCCATAGAAATAAATCCAATTCAATAAAGGATTGATTTCCACTGCGACTAAATCCAGCATTCCTACTAAAATATCAAATGCTGTGCTCAATCATTTATTATTATTACAGAGCAATAAACAATGTACGGTGATGATTAATCTGTTAATATACTTTTATAAGCGGGTTCAAATGCACTTTTGGTAAGCATCAACACTGATCTGGCAACACTAGTGTGCATCTTTCCAATGTGGTAAAGATCCAGATCAGCCCTGGGACCTGGTAGCCTAATTAAACTACCTCAAGGTTTTTCCAAAGCCCAGGGTTTTGACCTTTCCATGTAGTTTTAACGAAAGTCAAACTTTTGTCTTTATTCAACACATATTGATTTCTTCGTGCTCCATACAATTTTAGATTCACCCTATAAGGAGTCGCCATGTGACTAATATGTATGGCATGGGGACGCATGATATCTTTTCTTTGTTTGTATGGAGTTTTTTTTTAACGGTCGTACCTATCAAACAAACACACACATTGTATGCAATTAGCTCCATGGATCATACCATATTATACGTCAAAGAATGAACTATGATTCAAAGAAGGAAAATTTCTTGCGACAAGCAAAATTTTCCCTTCTTTGTATCACAGCTCGTTCTTTAACGTTTTGAAGAATAAATATCTTACTAATTTATCAAAGCGATATCTCATTGTAATAAAATCGAAGAACGAGCCGTGATACAAAGAAAGGAAAATGATATCTCTTTGATAAAACCAATTAGATACCCTAATAAAAAATTACCATAAACGAACGATAACCCAAATGTGTGAACTATTCCACAAATGGTTTGGATGATACCCAGAACACGTCGTTAAGCAAATTAACCATAACATTTTTATTAGGGTAGATATTATGCGATACGTTAAGAAACGAGCTGTGCTACAAAGAAGGAACATTTCTTGAAACAAACAACGATTTTTCTTCTTTGTATAAGGGGTGATGTACAAATTATGTCACGCCCTAAGGAGGGACGTGTAGAAATCTGTGATTGATTAATTTTGCCTCAATTTCGCGTGACATAAATAATGTATGGTCCCTAACGGCTCGTTTTTTTTAAATTTGATTACGATTAGATATCAGTTTTATAAATTAGTAAGATATTTATTCTTCAAAACGTTAAAGAACGAGCTGTGATACAAAGAAGGGACAATTTTGTGTGTTGCAAGAATTTTTCCTTCTTTTTATCTTAGTTGATTATTTGACGTATAACTTGATATGTTCCATGCAGAGTTACTTTTTCCTCGTGTGTGCAAAAATGTGCTGCCGAGACTCTCAACAAACCGTCTCCCATCGCAACGAAAACATGTGACGAGCGAGAAAGAGACACGCGAGAATAAGATACGAGCGAGAAACAAACGCGACCCCCAAAAATCCTGGCGTGCGCGAGGCTCGCGCTGATCTCATGTGCCTCATCTCATGTGCTACGATTAATGCTAGAACTGCAGAGCTCGAAGTTCTGGAATGTGTAGGTAAGCGAAATACAGGCTGTTGAAACATGGTTGCTTTGACCGACATTTCATTTGCGTTTGCACAAACCATTCCTATTTTAGAGGAAAGGTAGCATATATTTGCAGTGCTTAAATTCCTGAAATCCTCTAATAGCAAAAGCCATTAATTTGCCGGTCAATTAGAATATTTTTTATTTATTTTTCCGGTTCAACACTTAACTGCACGTGCATGACTAACATCTTTTGACACGTTATTTTCAAAATATAGAATGGACAAAAATTCTACAAAAAGTGTATCGGTATTGTTTAGTACGGGGATTTGACCGTTGCAAGACGTTCACACATTTTCAACGTAATTTAACCATTCATCGGCAACACAACTGGTATACATTGTTAGATGGGATGTTACGTATTTTGAATAGATTATATCGGAATGCTACGAATGCAGCAATGTTATGATAATTCAATGGGTGGAAGAATTTTTTGCAGAACATTTTTTTCTTGGCGTATTACCAATACGCTTTCACTTGTACTTTGTTACCATTACTTTAAAAATGTTCAGATTTTTTTTAATGTGCCTCATGTGATCGAGCATTCAGATAAATTCTATAACAGAAGCGGTGACCTACTGGGTGATGGCGTGATCTATGCTAAATCTCGATGAACATTTCAAATGATCCTATCTGCTTTGATCGATTCTCTTCATCGATTTTCTTTTTTGATAACCACGCCTACGCAAATGCATTTGGTGCTAATTTTGTCACACAGCTTGATAGCAGCAGTTCATATCTTGTGCTTAGAACGTTGAACACAACAGGGAATGCTTTTGAAGTTGAGTTATTAATGGAAGAGAAAGTCGATGAAGAGAATCGTTCAATGCAAATAGGACCTTTTGAAATGTTTATCTAGAAATAGCTGCAGCAAAATAATGACATGAGTGGGCATCGTTGGCTTTAACTCAGATGAGCGTGTAGACCAGTGTAGTGATATATTTACTATTCCAATTATTAATATCACCAAGTCTACCGACCTTCTGTTCCGTTCCTTCAAATCGCTTTCTGGTTTGCACGGTACGATCTAGGTGGCTTCTGCTGACCATTGCTCTGCGGGTTTCGATGGCATCGTTTTCGCGTCGATGTCCGTAATCGCTTAGAAGAAATAACCTTTTCGGTTAGATAATGGGCGACCTTGCCTTTGTATACCAACAGTGTCAGAAGGAAGCGCCTGAGTATCGGCACCAATTCCACAAAGTGACCACCAAGCGCCACCATCTCGCTACAACAAACCAGAATGTGGTACAGCCATTGCTACAACCTGCAACAGATCAACCAATCAAATCACCATGTTGCCACCATTTTACCAGAGTGTATGGTTTAAATTTGGAAAACACCGTGTTGAAAGTTGATCTATGCATTTGACAAATTATTATATTCAAAAACTTAAGCACATTCTTAAGTCATCCTTTTTTTTTAGTACCTCGCTAATTCAGATCAGAAGAACATCAGCAAATGCTGATCTTTTAAAACTTCCTGGCTGTCTAGGGAGCATATCTGAAAGAATATCCTGTTACTTATGCAACGTTTCCTGAACATCTACAAAATTTCCTTAAGTTTTAGAAAATTTACTCAAATTTCAAAGTACTTTGAAATTAAACGATGGTCCAAAATCTTCATCTTAAGGAACTTCATTGAGATTTTTAAGATCTCTGACAAACTGCTATGTAGTTCCCTAAACTGAAACGAAGATCCCTGAAGTTTTCTATCTTTACGAAATTCCCTGAACTTTTTCAAAATGCCCTGTACTTCTATGAAGTTATACGCAGTTCCTCGAATTATTACGCAGTCCACAAAACTTCATCAAAGCTTGCTTCACGTCTACGTTTCTGGTTGATTTTCCGCAAAGTTCGACGCACGAAATTTCTTGAATTTGAGCGGAATTCTCTGAACTATGTCAAGTCCATGAGGTTTCATCAAAGCTCTGAAGTTATAAAAAAGGTCCCTGAATAATAAAGAGGTTCCCTGCCATTAAACAATAAACTTCTACGAAGATACCTAAACTTATATAAAGTTCCCACTTCTACGAAGTTTTCTGAACTTTTCCATGATCTCAGAACTTCAAATAATTTCACTAAATTTAGCTCATGTTTCATCTGACATATGTTGGTCTTAATGCATAAAACAAAATATAATAATAATACCAAAGAAACATTCAAAATCAGGACAGTGTTCTAGTGAAAACAGTTAACGGAACATTAGAGTCAAACGAAGCATAAGTGTTACTAATCACATTAGCGACAGTATGAATAGCCTAATTCAGCCCATACTGTCAATTACGAGCTGCGAGGTGTATGAAGTGTCGTTGTCTTATAACTTTTTCAGGTACGAAGAAGAAGAGTTACCGAAGCAGTTCAATGAAACTCTACGAAGTTCACTGAAGTTCGGTGAGGTTCTACAAAGTTAGCTGAACTTTAAAGAAAAATCTGCACTTCAAGAAAGTATCCTGAACTTTTAAAAAGTTCCCTGAAGTACCACGAAGTTTCTCGAAGAACTACAAAATTCCTTGCAACTCGGATAGCAGTTCGTACCCTGATGTAGTGGCTGTAGGTGCATTGTCAGACAGCACCAGCAAATCAACAGAGGAAGTGGTAGAGGTGCTGCATGAAGAGGTGGTGATAATGGACGTGCCCTCAAAAGGCCGATAAAGCATGCAAAAACGAACATCAGCATCCTCGGCAGAAAGGGTTTGCGGATCGGTCGAGATTCGATGCGTTGCAAGCACAAAAAAATATAGGAAATCGATTTAGATCTCCGTTGTAATAATTGTTTAGTCCTTCGGCTCTGCAGAGCTTTCAAAGATATTGAGCCTACTAAATAAACATTTTGGAAAATATGGTTTTCGATTCAGATACTGACCGTTAAGTGTGACAAATATGTTGGATTCATCCCAAAATTTACAATCCAGTTTTCTTATTTCTCATCATATTTTCAGGTTGACTACTACTTGAGATGAACACACCATGCTTTTTGTCTAAATCTATTTGAACAGTTCTCAAATTTAAGTACATGTTTGAGTTAACTAGTGATGTTGGCTACAGCTTGAAAGGCTGAAAATACTGACGGATGAAGTCACACGAATCAATTTCAACAACGAAGTTTTTTTAAAGGGCCCTCCGAGCTATTGGTTCTCTGCCAGCTGCAAAATACCTATCAATTTGATCCACCAAGATCAATCGGATCCAAATCAGGCTGATCAATATCCCAAAATTTGAGCTAATTTGATGGCGAACTGATTCTGCACTGGCTCTTTGAAGTTTATATGGGTATTACTATAAGAAAAGTGTATTTTTTGTCCTCATCGTTCTAGCCCTACACCATAATGATTTATGGAAAAGTTGTCGATCAGAGCCCCCCCCCCTCTTACGTGAAAATTTTCCAGCTACAACTTTGTTTAAAACCACTTTTTAATTGAATGTCAAGAAAATTTGTTATTAATTAATTTCCAAGTTGATAACTTGCTGGTAGGATTAATCGGCTGTTTTCAGGGCAACACTGCATCTTGCCCTTATGACATAATAGCCTCGATTTTTTGTCCTATTATTCCAATGTTGTCTGCTGAGTAGTAAATGAACCATGTCAGAAGAACATCATCTGACTAATAAATTAATAACTAATTATCCTAACGTTCAATTTTTCAATTCCCACATAAACTGCAAAGGGCCAAGTGCAGTATGAGTTCACATCCTAAAGAGAACAAATTTTGTGAGAATGATCAGGAGCTGATTTGAAATCGTTTGAACTTGGTGGAGCTAAATCAATATTTTGAACCATGACAATTCCATGCGCATGGATCGGTAACAAATAACCCCGCCGGTAATTGGTTCGTAATCGTTTAACTCATCTTCCGCTTGAAATACTTCTATAAAACCACAATCTCTCAACCCTCAAAAACTGAATACCAACTGATTGAAATCAATCAGTTGTACCAGCAACACGAGAATGTGACAGGACTACTCGATCAACAGTTCTCTGTTGTTTTTTTTAGCACCAACCAGTCACTTTTAGCATGCACGTAGGACGTAGGTACGCTGCCGATCTCCCTGGAGCTCACCGAGCTTAGCACATGAGACGCAGCACATGTGACACGAATGAGGCACGTAGGAACAAAAAAGAAACGCGAAATAATACGTCTCGAAATGTACCAGGCACCTACGATCTTATAGAAAGCGTGTCTCTATCACGCGGGATGGATGCACGTGTACATTAACTCCGGTTCCATGGAGCTAATTGCATACAATGTATGTGTGTGTGTGTGTGTTGGATAGGTACGAACGTTTAAAACTCCATACTAATAATTAAAAGATACCATGCGTCTCCTTGCAATACATGCTATAGTCACTTTGCGACTCCTTATAGGCAAAATTGTATGGAGCAAGAAGAAAACACCATACACCGATTTCAGAATATTCGGTAAAAAATTACAGGAAATCTGTGAAAAATCACCGAACTGTTTACCGAACGAGCTGAGATTTCGGTAAAATTTCACAGATTTCGGTGAAATAATCTTAGTGTGTGACCTTTACATGTAGTTTTAACGAAAGTCAAACTATTGTCTTAAGCGAACCCCACACGGTAAGAAATATTGTCAATACTTAAAAGTATTGACAATAATATTGATGATGTGAATACAGATATATTGTCAATACCGATGTATTGACGTCAATATAAAATGCATTGACAATACGATTATTGTCCATACAAACAGTCGTGTAGAGTCCACTTTAATTCGACACACATTGATATGTGTATTGTGGTATTGTTCGATACAAGTAGTTAACCAGCGAAAGATTTGATGAAACTGACACAATTTTCCCTTCTTTATATCAAAGCTCAGTCTTTATGCTCATTACAATCAGATATCAATTTGATAAACCGCCAAATGTCATAACAAGTCATAACCACAAACTTTATCTAGGGTGTTGAACGACTTTGTTCTGTTTATCAATATTCAGCAAAGATATTTTTCTCAATTTCATATAGATAAGTTGTAACAAACCCAAGGATCATATTTAAACAGATCGCACAGTGTTAATTGTATCTTTCGGGGAACTAGTTCTTTCGGGGAAATAGTTTTCGGGAAAACGTTCCTTTTGGGGAACTGGTTCATTCGGGGAATCGTATTTCGGGGATAAAACTTTCGAGGAAAGTGTTTTCGGGGAACTGGTTTTCGGGGAAAAGTCGTACAATCGTTGAAATGTATAGATACATAATATTCCTTCACTCCTTCGTGCATAGAACTGGTTCAGCAAACTCGATTAAGCTCAGAATTTCAGCACACGTAGCTCAAACTATAAGGAACAACTTTGCTCAAGACAGCATTAACGGTTCAAGTTAGTATTATGGAGATATTAATTAATTATGTGCATTCTGCTTGTTGGAACAGGTTCGTGATTTCCGTTAAAAATTTAACCGCCACTAGGAGTCACTTCTTCTTTTTGAAGGAATCACTTTGCAACCTTGGATTTGGATTTATTAAGTAATAACTTGGGATACACTTATGGATAGCTCGATTTGGAATAATTATTTACTAGTATTTGTTTATTATCCAGGTTGGAACCAGCCGACCCAATCTTGATACCCGATCCAGGTTGGAACTGAGTCGAAAACAAATTCGCTATAATAATTCAATTAACTCCAAACGCTCTAAACCTAATATGCTACCACTACTAACGTAATTAATTTTTATTCAACTTATTTCCAGTACTACTACATTTGTATAGCACTCATTTGTAGTATCAGAATGGTGCGTTCGGCGCGAATCTATAAAATAAATTTGGAAACTGGTTGAGAACAAACATCGCCGCCACCTGAAATTCCTAATTTCAACTGTTCTACCTCCTGTCAAACTGGATTGAATGTTTATATACACCGAAAATAGTTTTAATGTAGCTTCCATTGGAAACGCACATGATTTTCATCCATAATCAAAATTAATGGAATTCATCTGAAGTTCACATAACATTTATGCCATCACATGAATTTTTTATGATTTTTCATATGAATTTCATCGGCCTCATAATATTCATGTGATTTTGTGGTGGGATTTGCTGCTATGTGATCACAGGAAAGCTATGTGAAATTCACATGGATTTCATCCATTAGATATGTGATAAATTTTTTGAGTGTAGTTCAACGAGATTGCATAACATTCGTTTGCCGCCATTGTTATAAAGCACACGTTTTTTTGGTTATTGGAAGTGAATAGTAAATTTTTTTCTTGAAGACAAACCAGTGTATTGTGGAAATATTCTCTTTTTGTGGAAGCAGTAACTTGAACCAACAGTTTATCAGTGGACTGAAACGGAAATCAGTGTAATTGTTATTCGCTGCTGAGTGAGTAGCATAACCTCAACCATGCCGACAGGGGATCCGCCCCCCGATACGGGAGGCAGCGGGAACAAGCAGAAAACTCACGAAGTCTACGAATATCGCCAAAACGATGTTGGGCCGTATCGGCTGATTGTAGAGCTACTCGACGACAAGGAAGGCACGATCCGTATCAACAAGCTGACGCTTGGAAAACTGCTGAGCAAAACAAAGGACTACAAGGACAATATCATCACCATGCGTCCAATGGGTCTGAAGAACCTGCTGGTATTTGTCAGGAACCTAAGGATTGCCAACCGTTTGCAAGGAGATAAAACTATGAAAGAATGCAACTACATGTTCTACGTACCGAAAAGTTTCCTGTCAGTAACGGAAGTCATCGCCGGGGTGCCGGCAGACATGACGGATGCTGAAATTATGGAAAACATGTCGGTGCCCATTATGAATGTTTACCGCTTACAGCGCTATGTCAACAATCAGAAGCTACCAAGTAACAGGATCAGCGTAACTTTCCGTACGAACAAATTGCCGGCAGAGGTCAAGCTGTACTGCTGTAACAATCGAGTCATGCCATTCATCAACAAACCGGTCCTATGCGGCAACTGTTTGCGATACGGACACATACGGGCGTATCTTGAAGCAAAGGAACTGAGCCCAATCTTTACGCAGAATCGTTACGATTTGCTGGAGGAACTGTCGGAGTCACCAACGCCAGCCGAGAGCTTTGCTGCCATGGTAGCAGGAAAGTACAAAACAAAGGATCAGAACCAGTACAAACCGCAGCCGCAGAAGAACAAGAGAGCCATGAAGGATGTGAACATTGCAGATTCCGTCACAATCTACGCGGACAAGAAGCAGACAAACCGGCTGAACAAACAGGCGTCGCGTTGTTCAGTAGGTATTCTGTGTCAGAGTTTGAACGATTTGCAGCTCAGTTCGAGAAGCAACGACAACAGTTGTTGAACGAACAACTCTTGAAAACAAATGCAAGAAGCACCGGACCGACCGGCGGTCAGGAAAAGTTCGCCCAACAGCGAGTTCATCACGCTCGCAGTCAGGTGTGCCGTGGCAAGATGAGAGGGAATCGATAGATGACGAACCGTAAGTGACAATGAGTACCAATTTCACAATATTTCAATGTAATATTCAAAGTATGCAAAAGAAAAAGGATGAATTATGCAGAATATTAATACAAGAACAATATGAAGTAGCTTTATTATCTGAAACTTGGAGCAAATTAGAGTTAGAAAAAACAAAATACAGAATAACGAATTATCATACTTACCTTAACTCTAGAGCGGATGGTTATGGAGGAACCGCCATCCTAATAGACAAACGATACAAATCAAGAGAAATACAAATCCCTAAATTCGATCACATACAATGTTTAGCAAGAGAAATACTTAGCATAGATCTAGTAGTCGTTTCAATTTATATATCTCCTAGCACGAACGATATGAATAATAGCCTTAAACAAATCTTCAAGAAGATCAAAATTTTTCCCAAAGTAGTTTTTGGTGGAGACTTTAACTCTCATCATTTTGCATAGGACCCTAACAACTCGGATCGCAAGGGTGCGATTGTAATGGACCTAGTCAACGAGTTTAGATTCCTGCTACTTATGGTATCCGCATTAACCGTGCGATCGAAAGAAGTTGAGATTGTAGTATTCGCGATTACCGTGCGGGCGAATTCCGTTTGACGGAAAACAACGAAGCGGACTCGAGTCTGATCAGTCCGATCGGGTGATCTGTCACCGTTCGATAGGTGCAAAGAAAGCGAAATAAAATGTGAAACGTCACTATCATACTGAACTCCAAACGGTGTAGTATCAACCGGTGGAAACTAACGATTTTAAATTAGCTCACTACTTGACTAGCCTATTGGTCCCAAGCAAACGATTAACGTACCTCTTTCTAGTCGAAATTCTAGTACTACACAATATTTTTTTTGATTCGCTATGAAAATTTGACAGAATGAGGGGTTGGTGGATTTTCCTATGTTTCGAGGGGTGAATCGATTAGCTTGGGACCGAAGAGAGTACCAGAGCTGAGCCAAAAAGTTGAGCACGTTTCTTCGGGACCTTCTAGTCTTAGAGTTACCTCTATGATAGTAGTCTGACTTTTCTTGATTCTGGCGGCATATCTTCAAATTATTCAGTGAGGGTGTGAACGGAGATTAGCTCTCATTTAAATTCAGAAAAAATGTGATAAGATTTGAACTCTGCATATGTTTTCCAGAAATTCGAAAAGCCTCCGGGGGGAAGTGGTCGGAACATAAATTTTTCGTTGCAAGCGCTTCGACTCCACGTGAGAAGAAAATCTCCGGCAATTGTGAAAAGATTTTCGCTTGGTAACACCATAGAGGTAACTATCTTCGGTCCCAAGCTAATCGATGCACCTCTCGAAACATGAAAATCCACGAGTTCCTCATTTTATCTGTCAAACTTTCATAGCGAATCAAAACAAATATTGTGTAGTACTAGAATTTCGACTAGAAAGAGGTACGTTAATCGATTTGCTTGGGACCAATAGGCTAGTCAAGTAGTGAGCCAATTTAAAATCGTTAGTTTCGAATTGATTGTTCGTAACACCTTTTTTAATTGCGCACCAATAAAACTCGCACTTGAGGCCCATGTTTTGATCGGTTTTAACAAACAATGTTTTGCTCACAATAATGTTGACATTAATGTTAATATGACGTCTGCCGGTCATCGACGTCGATGGGCAGCAGCACTAGCACCACCACGATATGGATAGTTTCAAATGTCTATTCAAAATAGCAGTTAAATTTCCTACACACTTTAGGAATTTGACTTGGATGTCTGCAGTGGCGTCGCGTAACCTCACTTTTTACCTGTGTACCAACTTTCAAAAACAGATTTAATGCCATATTCATACTCGAATCGGTTAAAAAATACACCTAATCTTCTAGTTAACTCGATATCTATCCATTGCAAGCAATATTTTGATAATTGTTTAGGTCTTCAGAGTTGGTGTACAGGTAGATTGAGGTTAAGGCGACGCCACTGGATGTTTGTTATCTGTGGTATTTATTACCATTGAAGTCACTATGAAACGGTGAAGTTCTATTTCAATCAGACTTGAAAACAAAAAATAATTTGTTTCAATGAAGAAGATATACTAATACACTCAGGTCGCATGAGAAACGAAACATTAATATGCAATGTGAATTACTAATTGCAGCGTTTAGTTAATGGATAACAGCTTCACGGCGGGGGGAAGGGGGATCAGCTGGGAATACCCGACTAACTGCTACCGCAGTATAGGAAGATGTAGAAGAGTAATTGCCCTCAGTTGTTAGTGAGCACCTCCAACAGGTGGATTGACAGGATTTCTAGCTTAATGTTTGTCGTTTTATGTTTCGAAAGCAGTGATGGCATTCGGGTTAAGAAGTGAACTATGCACTCTGCTTCTATTCGGTTGTGGCATTTATTACGGTAAGATAATTTAAAACTTTATGACTACTGTGATACATTAGAATAATCACATTGCCAGTGAAGTAAACTGTTCGTGTTGATGGCATGTTTAGCAGGGTGACGTACCCGGTACACCTTGAGAAACTACCGTTGAGTAAATATACTTGTTCATTGTAATTTTCACGGACATATCCGGAGTGATTTGAGATTTGGGCGTAATTGCTTTTGAAAACAAACACGACAATTACTGTTTTCTCTTGAATGTATGAGTGCTCATTGCAAGAGAGCCGTGATATCAGCTATTGTCTCAACTCAAATGATGTGATTATACCTGTCTCATAGCGATAGTATTAGGAAATGGGTGAGTTGCCAGTCTACTTGATTTGTTGTCTTCGATTCAACGCAAATTTGACTGGATTAAGCCTATTTGAATGTTTTCCTTCTGATAAGTTACAGTATGGACTCAGAGATCAAAACGATTTTTAATAGATTTTGTTCTCCATTTCAGTTTCGACCAACAGACATCCCGGAGAGTCTCAATTTCTTCCGGATGAACGAACTTCGCTGGATGGTAAGACGCCACGTGTCATGATCTATTTCCCCTTAAGCATTGTTCAACATTATAGACTGCCACTTGCGCTTCTACAATTTCAACGGTGACAGCGGTGGAGGAATCGGAGGTCTCCCTGCAACCCAGTTCGAGTTTCCCCACATGGGTGCGATTGGCTGGATCCAGCCCGGAGACGGAAGGATCCTTTGGAAATGTGGAGGATCGTTGATCTGGGATAACTTTGTCCTAACGGCGGCACATTGCGTGGTCGATTCGATGTGGGTCGAATATGTTAAATTTGTGCTCTAGAACATGTTCTTACGATAATTGTTTGATTTTGACATAGGAATAAACCACCGGACGTGGTCAGATTTGGAGATTTGGATATTTTTTCCACGGTGGGTGACGAGTTTGCTCAGCAGTTTAAAATTGCGGAAATCATTCGTCATCCAAGTCATCGATTTAACGGCCACTATCACGACGTGGCACTGATACGTTTGGAGAAGAGCGTGACGTGAGTTATACGGTGCACATTAGACTGATCCAAAATTTGAAATTATCTTTCCACAGAGCTCTAACCATTCCAAATCGGGTTCTGATTAGCCTCCGAAAATTTAAACTCATTTGGTGAGAAGCTGACTTGGCACAAACCATTTGAAGTTTATATGGAAATAACTGTGGGAAAACCAAACATTTTGATCATTGTCTTCAAGTCTTTTTTCATATTGTACTGTAATGTTAACAAGTTCTACCGCTATTCTTATGGAGAATTTTATCAGCTACAATTTTGCAGAAGATCATTTTTCAGGCAAACGTCAAATTAAATAGTTATTCATTTTTTAATAGATTGATAATTTTATGGCATGATTAAGCAGCTGTATTGTGGGCAACACTGTATTCTGTATGATTTTTGTCCTCTTTTCTTCGCACCAGAAACACAAATGTTGCCTGCTGAATAGTTGATTGAGCATAATCATAAGGCATCAGTGACTTGAATGATTAATAACTTTTGTTCCTTACATTTGATCGAAAAGTGTAGCTGAAAAATTCTCAACAAGCGCAGCTATCATCTACTTAAACAGAATGAACTGGTGAATTTTGAGATAGATATGAACCGAAATTATGGTTTTCCCATAGTAATGTCTATACAGGGTGTTCGGTTCCTTAGTGCAAATAATTTAAGGAGCGATAGAAGATCATATTTGAAGTAAAAAATTGTCCCACTTGCTGTGAGACGGCCCTTGATGTTTCAACAGGACGGAGTCCCGCCTCATTCCACAAATACGGTAAGACATTTTCTGAACGCCAACTATCGGGAACCGTGGATCTGGTGGAATGGGCCGATTTCTTGGCCCCCAAGGAGTCCGGATTTGACTCCGATGGACTTCTTTTTATAAGAGTGCATAAAGGAAGAGGTGCATTCGCGAACAACGCACCAATTGAAAATTTTGTGTTTTCATTCATCAAACATCGGATGGATTGCAAATAAGTCGATTATGCACTCTAGCGCTCATTTTTGATATGAGGGCACATCATGATAATCATCAGTTCAACATTTCATCTTTTGGCTATATAAAATGCTATCGCACACATCAAGGCTAACAAAAAAATTGTTTTAAAGACCGACATATTTTTGGCCACCTATTTGTATGGGACCTTCCCATAGTGCTCAGCATTGTTTTTCTTGTCACACTTTTCATACCGTCACTCCGCGTGGCGATCAAATGTGTTATGCGCGCTGCAAACAGACGTCAGCAGCAACGCACGGTGGGGTTGAATTCGTGTTTTAAGCAACCGTTAATTAACGACCCAACATGATGTGTTTAGTACGAAATTGCGACAAAACTGAACAAGATAGAAAATTGGTGTCAAAGAGAGAGTTATAAAGCGCATTGAGAGGCATCTTTTGGTTAGACAAAACAATATACTTTATTACGTAATTTTTGAAATTATAAGGGAAAGCCCATAGAAAAACACAAGTTTTATACTCGTTTATCCCTTAAATGTGTCTAAATGCAGCTTACACTATTGAGTAGGAAATTTACCAAGCTGCCCAATGAAGGTAAGATTTTTGTGGTAAATGGCATAGTTTTAAAGTTAGAGCCAATTTATGACAAGCATAGACCAAAACAGAAAAAAACGTTCAATAACTCAGTAACCTTTGAGATTTGATCATATGCGTAGTACAATTTTTTACTTCAAATATGATCTTCTATTGCCCCTTAATTATTTGCACTAAGGAACCGAACACCCTGTATAAACTTCAAATGGTTTGTGCCAAGTCAGTTTCTTACTTAATGAGTTCAAATTTAATCAGGACCCAATTTGGAACCGTTTGAGCACTGTGGAGTGGAAATTTCAAATTTTGCATCAGTCTAATACACATTGAATGATCATGTTGAGAACGTTTAAAATTTATTCGATTCGTTTTTAGAATAAACGAAGCGGTAATTCCTGCCTGTCTGTGGCTCGATGAAGAGGTACGATTCAAACGGATGCATGCCACCGGATGGGGAAACGTTGGATTCGGTAGATTTGACTGAATGAATTTAAGATTGACGAATGTGATTACATACCTAACTACAAACAAATGTGCCTTTCAGTTGGAAAGCAATCACCGGTTCTACTCAAAATGGAGCTTGATCCAGTTTCAAACCAGGAGTGCAGCATGTTCTACAATAACGATACTTCTCGAAAGTTGAGTCGGGGCCTAGCCGGTCACCATATTTGTGCGTTTAATTCCAAAGCGGATACTTGTGAGGTAAGTACATTTGAAGTTGCAAAACCACATCAGTGGAAAAACAGTCAACATCGTGACAGCTCATAAAAACTCAACCAGGCAGAGCATACTGTGAATACATTTTTGGATTCCTTGAAATGTTTCCCAGAGCTCTTATGGAACTATCCTCTGGATTCGATTGCATTGGAATTCTGCTAGGAACTCTCTTGAATCTCACTTCAGAACACCATAGAAATTCTCTTCAAATATCGATTTTAACTCATTGAGGTTAGGAATATTCCATAGAATTAAACCTGGAAGCCTTTGACGGCTCCATGTTCACTTTGATGGCTCCATGTTCACTTTGATGGCTCCATGCATTTATTTTACATGATTCATCTGATTTCGTAACAAATTGAGCTAAGAACAAAAACTGCACATGTTCATCACTGACCACATTGTCCCTGATATTTGACATGGTACACGCAGAGAAATGATTTTTAAATTCAAATGGATATATTTTTGGCTCAGGACTTAATATATTTTTGGTATATTATTCGGTAAATTCAAAGAAAAATATTTTTGAATCAACAAACCGGTTGTAGAGCTTAGAGATATTAAAAACCATTTTGTAATTGTAATTGTAATTGTAATTGTTCAGTGTATAGGCTGTGTCAACCGCTAAGTTGGCTTATCTAGGGCAGTGCTGTAAATTTTCATATCATTCGATTGAAGATGAACCACTACAACCATTCAATCAATTCTGTGTAAACGAATTCTCACATGACCATAATTTGAAGAGCCCCTTTCTCATTCGAAGCTCATTGTCACTGTCAATTGAGTCACTCAGTATCATTTGATATACGACAGTGGAGTATGGAAGAAATCCAGGAAAATGGTCCCGAACAGACAAGTCGACCCGATGTCGGATCAATGTAAGGCTAATTTAAGGTCGATGTCGACCCAATGTCGCGTTAATGTCGGGTCAATTTTGGGTTTATGTCGGGTCAATGTCGGGTCAACATCGGGTTGGGGTTTGATAGAAGTCAGGTTGGTGTCGGGTTGGCTTAGCTTTTTCGCCGGAATGTCGACCAGAGCTCCGTTTGTGTGTAGGTTACACTCAATCGAATGATATATAGCGTTTCTCAAATGAGAATGATCCATGCCTTCGTCAAATGACTAAGCAACTGATATCACCCATTTGGAGGAGGTCCCCTTTGATAGCGAATAGCTACTTTTCTCATTTTCATCAAAAATGTTCAAATGATTTTGAGAATTTACAGCACTGATCTAGGGTCTAACCCCCTAAGTCAGGAAACACAGTAGCCTATACACCTACTGTCCTTCCCGTTGCACTCGTCAGCTCGTGCGACACTCTAGACACACATGGGTGGTCGTATCCGGGTCCTTCCCTGGGTAGGCTCGTCTCCGTCCAGGTTCTGGTACATGAACTTATATCTATGCATAGTAATTATACTTTACAACTCATAATGTCGATAATGCTGACACTATATGAAGGTTAGTGATCATTATTAGGTGTGTGCTCCGATGGAGTAGTAATTGAAGGAAATGAGGTTCTCATGTGGCCAGGGCTGGTCTAATATCATTTTCAATGAAAGATCTCACGCGATATTTACAGAGATACTTCTGTCACTATCATTGGATGAGTAAACGATGGTAGAGATTTTCTTCAAAATCTCATCGAATTTTCTGTCGTGATTCTCATAATTACTAGCTCATTTAATGCTATTAAAGTTACTTGTACCGAGGAAATCTTAATAATATATTCACTCTACCAATTACATACGTTTGTTTGCTTAAATTCATCTAAATCAGTTAGAAATGTTGATGTCAAAACCACATAAGAATTATTCTCATGAGTGCTTTATCTTTGAAAAATGACAAGAAAGCTAATGATAGGTAGTTTCGTCTCGTGATAGCGAGAGGACCTTTTTTCTCATCGTCACATGACAGCCGTGATATTTACCAGCTCTGTATGTGGCTTATAGGTAATTCTAAAATAGGTTAATCATGCAAGTACACACGCTTTACAATTCTTATCTTACTTACCAGTTCCTTCCAGTATAAATTGGTTGTCTCCAACCAACGTTGATTCAAAAAATATGTTTTGTTGAAATAGTGATACAATATGTTGGAATCAATAGCAAAATACATTAGCCTCTGAAACAAAAATCCATTTTTCTGTGTGTATCCCTTGAAGATCATTTTAAGATTGATTGAGGAACCTCTCTCCCCAGCAGGCCTGGGTTCAATCCCAGTCGGCACCGTCGGGATGTTCTGAGGCATAACATCTCTGATCACGGGAGGTAAAGCCGTTGGTCCCGGGTTCATGAGTTGAGGGGTCGATAGGTAGGGTCCAGGTGTGGGAGCTGCCTTCCTGGCACGTCGGTAGTATTGGTGCTCAGCACGGAAAACAAGATCGATGGAAAACAAATCAAGGGAAAAAAAGATTGAGTAAGCGATGAAAGCTGTTTTGTCAATGTATGGTCGAGATTTTGCAGCACTGCCCTCACTACGCCCCTGCTTAAATCCATCATGAGACACATCAAAACACATTGCAATAAAAAAATAAGATTATTGGTGGCATTATTGAGTATAAGAACAATCCTATAGTCCCTTAGTTTTCCCTTAGATTTATAAGCTGTTATCAGGATATATCCACTAATTGGTTCGAAAAATATATAACTGGGATGTCTTGTCTATGAGGTTGAGTATCCGTGTAGTTTTTCCCCTTTCTGCTTCAAATAGGGTGACTCTGGTGGCCCACTGCAAATCAAACTAATGCACAACATGCGTCAAACACCGTTCATAGTCGGTATAACCTCGTTCGGGCTGATCTGTGGTACATCCAGTCCCGGAGTCTACACCCGGGTAGCAACCTACCACGAATGGATAATCGACACAATGCGTAAGCGTGGAGCTGCTGTTGATGGTAAAAAAAAACGTTGAAGCTTTTAGACAGATTGATTCAATTGATTTTTCCGTTATCCAGAAAACACCTACAACTCAACCACGTGCGTACATCGACATGTTAAATATCGCGAATTCTACGACGGGGTTGTCGTACATAGGAATGGCAATGGATCGGTAAAGTTGAATGTCTTTAATTACATGTTTTCGTTGTATCCCGATGTACCATGGCATTTAGCGAGGCTTGCATGGAGCAAAGGAGTTGGCCATAGTAACTGTTTCGGCGTGATAGTCGACGAGGATACTGTCCTGACGGTTGCGGATTGCACCGATTTCAACGGGTAGTGTAGGGATGATTTTTGAATGGTATCCTTTTTCATTACTGTCGTTTGTTTTCAAGACTACCAGTTGACCAGATAGTCCATCCAAAGGTTGTGAGCATTTCGAAAATTCATATTCATCCACGGTACACCAAAGGATCGAGCTACAATAATATTGCCATTTTGAAGCTGGGCTCGCTGTTGGATTTTCAACAACAAATCGCACCTACATGCATCTGGGTGGAACGCAAATGGCCTTTCGGCGATGCATCTGTTTTGGGGATCGGAAGGAAAGATCTCGTTAAACCACTTTATCCTAATAACGATATAGAAATAGGTAGGTGGCATGTGTTTAGATGTTGATGCAAATTCTGATTATGATATAATTGTCCCTCAAGATCCAACGTATGGCTTCCTTACTATAAGAAACCGAATACGAAATACCTCCAGTTGCGTCGTTGGTGATGGTGAATTATCTCGGTTAAAACATGGTCTGGCACAGGAACATGTATGTGCTGGATACGATTTCTACATAGTGCCGGAGATGTGCAACTTACCAATCGGAGGCCCGCTGGATAGATCAATGATTAGAGAAGAGCGTAGATACACGTTTACCATGGGCTTGTCTCAATTTGGACAAGATTGTGGCTTTGGAGATCACATGATTGCAACACGTTTGGCTAGTCATGTCGAGTGGATGAAATCGATCCTGCTGCCAAATTACCAGGATCATAGCAGCAGTGTAGTATTTTTGGACACTGATCGTCATGAAAGAGATCATTGCGAGATTGATCAAAGTACTCCCGGTAGGTGTTCCAAGATTTCAGATTGTCCAAACTACTGGCAGCAATCCGTATCTAAAGGAAAGGCACAATTCTGTTCTACAAGTGGTGTGGTATGTTGTCCAGAAAGTGTTCTTCACAGTCAAACTAAACAACCTCTGGAAACCGAATTTGAAAGATGTCCTAGTTTGGTCAGTAAGCTGAAACCTCTCTCCTGGAATGGTTCACTCGTATGTGTTGATTGTATCGTTCAACATCGCCCCATCTAACGAAGCTACATCATTCTAGGTCCAGATCGGTTTTGACACAGAAGATTGGTATGACTTCCGGTGCGTGGGAGCGATCATTTCCGCTCAGCTAGTCTTAACTACGGCCAGCTGTTTCGGGGACGAGGTTCCGCCTGTTGTTCGACTGTCTTTCAGCGAAACAATCGTTCCAATTGAATCGATAATTCTGCACGAAGACTACAATGTGACTGATAAAACCAACGACATAGCGATAATCAAACTGGAGCAATCAATTGTGTGGACTCCGCACCTGTTTCCATCATGCCTCTGGATAAATCAAACGCATACACCTCTGGTCATGAGGTTGGTCCAACGTGGTAAGGTATCCTCTTTATATCCAAGGCAATCATGAATCAAATTCTATTCTACATTCCAGATGAAGACATCTTCAACTTCAAGTACATGCTACCGCTGTACAACACGGACTGTCAACGGGCGCATCCTTACCCGCTGCAACGATCGCAACTGTGCGCAAAGGAACCTTACAACCCGAAAACATGTGCCAATTCGGGCGACATGCTGCGATCGGACGGTGAAGATGGGGCTTCCTATTTGGTGGGATTAGCTCAGCCCAGTGAGGATTGTGAGTCTCGGAATTATATTACGCTCACCAGGATTTCCCGGCTCGTCGAATGGGTCAAACAGGCTCTAGATCCGGCATACTGGGAATCTTGATTATATTTCTGCGATTAAGCTGTTTTAATGGCTTTTAAACTTCTCTTAGTTAGTTTATTGGAATTATTTGGACAGGAGCACATGGCAAAGATGTTGCAAAATAAAATGATAAAAGTGTAAGTAAGTGTGGGAAAGTCACGATAGCGTCTCCCAAGTTTCCAATAAAGCTTGAGCCATTTAATATCTAGACGCATAGTTTATTTTACTAACTTCAGTAAGTTTCCCTAAGTTGGGTGAACATGTATGGAACTTATTATGAATAATAAAGGAAGTGATTTTCCAATTGCAAAAATTGAATCTTAACTTTAGGATTTATTAAATAACCGCTGAATCAAAAAAAAAATTAATAATGAATTGTAAATTTTGGAGTTGACTTTCTAAGCCATTTATATTGTTTTTGATATATTATTGAATGGAGCAGCAATAATAATCTCGTAGTCCTACGTCAACAATGTGGTCGTGCTTTCGACACAACCCTTTTTATAGCAAACGAATAGGCGGTTAGAGCTTAACGATGCATAAGGATTAATATTGATCGATTCTCTTCCTCGGTTTTGCTCGTCGTTGGCAGCTCGACTACACAAATGTTCTTTTATGTTTTTTTGTAGTTTTAGGAACAAGATAATACTTGCATCCAACGAACTGTGTTAAGAAAATAGCCGGAATGCACTTAGAAAAATTCGAAGACGAGAATCGATAAATCATTGGACTTTTTGCAGTGATCGTCAACACATGCGGATTTAAAATACCTAGCCTTGTTATTCCTGAGTCAATTGCGGTTTTACATGCTGGCAGTGGGGGAATTTATTATTTGTGTTGCGTCACTGATAGTGTGTTACGGTCACTTTTATTGAGGAGTAGAGCAAGAGATGCTGTCTTAGTGTTTTGCAATGCGATGCATCCTCAGTTTCACTTTGGCAGTACAACTAACGGGTGTTGCAAACAACTGAAGGCAAGGCAGACATGTCGATAATGATCAGGAAACGAATGTGCATCGTAGTACTGCTAGGCAATGTACTGAACTTTGGTGAATAGTTTGATTTGAAAACGATGCCATTAGATCAACTAAACTTCTATTTCCTTTAAAATCTCTTTTAGCTTGGGCTAACACACATCCAGGAGAGTCACTATTGTTCCCAGATGAGCGAACCACATTGGACGGTAAGAGTACCTTTTTGGACTTCATTCCATGCACTGAAAACGAATCTTATCCAAAGAATGAGTCACTTTTATTCATTCGTACGGAGATATTTGTAAAAGCGTAGTTTATTCATGCGCTGAGTAGCCTATGCTTTAAGAAATTTCTCCAACCGAATGAGTAAAAGTGACTCTCAACTGAGTAAAAGTAACTTACTCTATGAGCTGGTTTCGTTTTCAGTGTTGGCTTTAATGGATCAATCTTGTGCAATTGAAAATATCGTTCCATATTATGGAGTACACTCAACGACAAACCGACATGAAACTTAATCTTAACTGTTGATCGAGAATCCATAACGGCCGATTCAAATTTGCAGCGATCCCATCTGTCAAAACCATAGAAATGTTTTGTCTAGTTAAAAATAATTTGTCCGAAATAGATTAGACACGAACCAACTCATAAATTTTGTACGCGTGTACGTGGCTAGGATAAACATTTTCCGCGAATACGGCGGTAGATGTCAGTTTTGTGCTTTTAGCAGAAATTTCTTTGTAATTTGTATGATCATTCATGTCGGTTTGTCGGTGGTACACTGAGGCAAATGGATGTAAGAATTCCATAAGTTCCACTTATGAATTTTAGCCACAATAAATCAGTATGATTTGCCTCATAAAAATAATGATAACAAAAAAAATAATAAAACGAAGCAGTTTGGAACCGAACCATGGACGTTGAGATTACGAGGTCTGTGTGTTGATCACTTGTCTTTCAAAGCTTGATATAATAAAAGGTTATAGACGTATAAGAGCTACCTTATGTTAGACGAAAATCATTCATAAGTCACGCTTATGAAATTTAAATGTGTCGTTCATAAGTCGAGTCTTACGAAATTCTTATGTTTATGTGCCTCCGTACACTGAGGCAAATAGACCTAAGAATTTCATAAGGCTCGACTTATGAACAACATATATGAAATTCATAAGCGCGACTTATGAATGATTTTCGTGCAGCATGAGGTAGTTCTTATACGCCTTTAACCATTTCATTTTCACAAGCGTCGAAAGACAAGTGGTCAACATACGGGCCCCCTAACCTCAACGTCCGTTTTTCAGTTCCAGTCTGCTCCGATTTATTATTTTTTCATCAACATTATTTTTCATAAGGCAAATCAATGAAATTCACACTCATTTCTTATGGCTAAAATTGACAAGTGTTTCTTATGGAATTCTTACGTTCTTTTGCCTGCGTATATGTTATAAGTGTATCTTGTTGATAATTATTATAAAATCACAGACAAACAGACAGAATACATTGAAACTAATGTTCTGCTCGACAACAACTGTGTCTCAGAGTCGGCGCACTACTGGGCAAACTGTAGGGTCTACGCGGACGAAAAGGCACTCAACTTTTGACTCAAGCTTTCAATTAAACTGAAGCACAGCTCGGATCAACTTTAACACTGTATTTTCTCCAATTAACGATAGTGTGGATTGTGTGGTGTTGTGATCGATTTTCTTGGCACATACCCTTGATGACGATGGCGAATACGACGACTGCAGACCAGCGAGCGCTCGTTGTGGTTCCGGAATGATCCTGTCGATGGCGGATGATTAAAGGCCGATCTTGTCGGCAAGATGGCGGTACCACCGCTCGGTGAAATTCCGGTACAATTCCGACAATGGCGGACGAAGCGAGGCTGACCGGACGTCGGATGTAGTGGTATAGCGGTTTGTGGAGATGGTTTCGATGCACAGGCGCTTCCTTCTGACGAAGCCGGTCGACGACGGCGCCCTCTGTCGAACCGGGAAGGGAAATTCTCCTTGGCGTTTAGGGCCTTCAGCCCGAGAACGATGTCCTATACTTTCAGGTCAAGGTAACTAAATGTCACCTAGACCGTAGCGTGCAATGGCGGTCCTTGACTCGCCAACCAGAAAACCATTTGATTGGTTGAAAAAGAAAGGTCCTAGCGAGGAGGTAACATCCATTAGTGCCTTGGACCAATTTAGATGATGACTTCGACTTTACCTGAATCAGCTGAATTGGTGATTTACACTTCACCTTGATTCACTACTCGCACTGTATTCTGTTAAAGTGTATGCCACAGACACTTCTGGTCTACGCGCTCGCCTGAGATAAAGTGAATGATGGCCGTTCTCTAAGCATCGCAGAATCCTTCAGCTCATCACCCGTGACTCCGTGTCACCATTTTGCCGCGGCCATGCGCGCCTTATTCAGCAGTCGGCCGTTAAGCATGGCCGTATCGTCTGCCCAGTGGGTTTCACCGCAAGTGTTACACAAATTTATTTGAATGATCGATCACATGGTGCACATTTAGAATATTGTATTGGACCTTTGTAACAGAACGGTTACAACATTGAATATTTCTCATTGTAAACCATCGTCGCTAAAACATTACCGCCATCGTTGAGTACACTGTGGTGGGTAGTACGCTGAACAGATGGCGGTAGTGTGTAAATGTCAAATGCAAGGGAATTTACTATGCGCGCCACAGGTGGCAGTACTACCAACTGAGATACTTTCAAATTGACCGTTAAATGCTTGTTCGATGAACAACTTATGAGTGTTATGCCTGTTTGTCTGTGATAAAATGCTATTGTCGCTACAGTGGTAAACTGGAATAATCCACCAGGCTTGCTGAAACTCCTCAAACTCACTGGAGGTTTAAAACATTCTTGTCCTGCGAGTTTAGCCAGTCCTCACCTCGAGTGAGTGGCGGCAGGAATATGGAAGAAGTAAAGAAAAACTCCTCGAGAGAGAGGAAGAGTGAACTTCAGCGAGAGGATGATTTGACGTGAGGTGCGCGCGTGTGATAGAAAACATGAACATGAATTGCAGCAAACCTCATTCATTTTTTTTTGTCTGCTATGTCAGGCTTAGACCATGGGTTGGTCCATCTTGCCTTTGGTTGTCTTCAGTGTTTTATGTTGATTTTTTGATTGTAGGTTGCTTTGCTGATCGATACGTTTGGTTCAGATGTTCATGTTGATGTCTTTCAGGACTTGAGTTACACTCTTCAGCTCTTCTATCTTTTGGTCCATGAATATTTGAGAAAGCGGTTTTATGCTATCTAGCACTTGCGCCTTCGCCCTTGAGTGCAGCCACCTGATGCAGTGGTACAGTTTATGTTCCAAGTCTTCTATGTGGTTTGTTCTGCATTTTTCTTTGTTTTTTAGGGCCTCACATGCACTTTTCGAATCCGTGATGATGACCTTTGCTCTCGGCTATTGATACTGCTTCGCGAATTGCTATCAATTGCGTTCATTATGCTGGTGTTGATGTTGATCTTTACTGCTTTGTAGAGCTTGTCCGTCCAGCCTTCTGCCGCGATCGCTGTCCCGTTGATATTCTTGGATGCATCCGTGAATATTTTCTTGACCTTGCCGTACGTTGTTTGCAGAAGCTCGTTTGCTGCTCCTCTCCATTGTTCTGGGTTTGATATTGTCTTTTTTGCTGTCCACTCCTGGTATCCCTGTTTTCACCCACGCCGATTTGTTTTCCAGCTGACGAATTATTTGCCGGACGTTCTCCGGACTGGTTGATAGCTGTTGGATAACCTCACTGTGCTCGCATGCCAGGTCTGAGATGAAGGAGCCGTTGCTTTTTTTGTTATTCAATGCCTCTGCTGTAAATTTCCTGTTGGGGTTCGTGTCGTGTGACGTCCTAATTGTTTCCTTCAGTGCAAACCATTCTAGTCTGTTTTCCATCGGTAATTGCCCACAGTCTGCCAACAATACATTTACCGGTGTGCTTTTTAGATATCTCATCGCTACTCTCACAAAGGAATTTTGTACAGTCTCTACTTTTTGCCTATTCGTTTTAGTCGCGTTCCCATATATTGAAGCCCCGTATTCTATTTTCGATGGTACCAATGCATTGCCAATTTTCAGCATCGTTTCTGAGTTAGCTGGACTCCTTTTTCCACTTATCATCTGGAGCATATTTATGCTCTTGCTTGCTTTGTTGGATACTGTCTCTACATGTTTTCTGTGAGTTAGTCCTCGATCTACCGTATAGCCCGTTTGTATCTGTGGGTGTTGGCAAGTTCGATTTTTTCTCCGCAAACTTTAATATTTATGTTTTCGTCCTTGATTTTGCTAAAATTGATCGCAGCGCATTTTGTAGGATTTACCGATAGGTTAAGTGTGGCTAGTTTTGTTGTTAGCTTATGCAGGAATCTATTTGCTCTACCAATTATTTCCGGGCCCTCTCCTGAAACGAATACCGTGAAGTCATCTGCGAACTCGACTAATACCACTCCATCCTCTTCAATTTTGTGAAGTTCAGCTGTATAGATGTTAAACAGCAACGGCGATAGTGGGCATCCTTGGGGGAGACCGCTGTTGACTTTTATTGACACCGTTGCTTCTGGGGACAAGATATTAAGCTGTCGTATTTTTTCCTGTGCTACTGTTGCTAGTAGGGTCTGGCAGTTCACCGAGTCAAATGCCTTGTCTAGATCTGGGAACACAGCTAAGGCATATTGTTTGGCCTGTTTGGCTTCCTTCACCGAGTTGATTACATGTTTATTAATTTATTTGATAAGGCTCAACCGAATTAACTTTACAGAGCCGAGGATTCTTGGTCACTATACAATACATCTTAAAACTATAGTCAAAAAGTACAACACAATAAACACTTTATCTTCCGCTATCCAAAAAGCCTCCTCCATCAGAACTGGAGCCGCTTCTAGTAGTTTCATTGTATGGCAAATTGTTGTACGCCAACGAGGGTCAGAGCGCGTCCATTGCAGCAATGGACGCAAAACGTGGTCAGCACTCACACACTCATCACCAGCGTTGCCAGGTCATTTTCAAAAAAATCTGGACCAGTTAAAATATAAAATCTGGAAAAATCTGGAATGCTCCAAAAAATCCTGTTTTTAACATAATGCTATTGAAATCAAAGTGATGTGCCAATCTCCCGTAAAACTCGGTCAGCATGATCATCTGGAATTTATTTAAGGTTATACTCTAAGGAAGCCTTAGAGTGAAAATTTAAAGGCACAAATGTCTGCTTCCACAAAACATACAACTTTGAAATTGCTACTCCTTGTTTGCTGTGCTACTACAAACAGAGAGTAGCAATTTCAAATTAGTATGTTTTGTGGAAGCTGACATTTGTGCCTTTGAAGTTTCACGCTAAGGCTTCCTTAGAGTAGAGTAGAGTAGAGTAGAGTACACCCAGTAGACCAGTAGGGAATTTTTTAGGTTGCCAATATTTGCACCGGCTGGAGCGGAAATCGAACCTACACCAAAGATGAAGCTGTCGGAAGAATAACTTTCTATTTTAGTGTCCTCTTTCACGGTCCCTTTCATCCAATGAATAACCCCCGTATTCAAGGTAATTTTGTGGTTTTGCTGCCCCCTCGGTAGAGATTAAATTTTGCGCTCATTTTTATCAAAACAAACACACCACAATCAGAGATGTCCCATTTTTGAATTACTCGATTAACAACTAATCGATTATTTTTTGTTCGCCGTGCTACAATTTTTCCACCAATGAGAGTCCAACGCATGTTTGAAACGATTGGTGATGATCCTCTGGAGATGTTAATGTTTATATCGGCATGATATAACCGATTACAAATATTTTACTTTTCGGTTCGTTAATCGATTAATCAATTATTCGAATGAAAATCGGCCATCACTAGATGAATGTGAAACGTCATTTCAAATAAAAGGACCGTATATAAATAATGATACAATTTGAAAGGGACCGGGGCTAATCACAAATTACGTCCCCACGGTAACTGAAATAAACACGAGTGTTCACCGGTTGCCTACACTTCGTGTCACTCACAGTACGCCTGAACGACGGGTCACGCCATAAGTTCGGGTGACGCCCACAAAGATGGATGGAACTATGCTCAGAATTGACTTGAAGTTCTCCTTTGATTTCCCAAGGATTCACCTCACACTTCACATTGAATTATTTTCAAAATTACCTTAAAATTCCAATAATGTCCAACGTTGATGGCCTTTAATAATAAAAGTAGCCAGTTTGGATTTAATTTTGCTAGAGGGTAAATCAATTGCAGTGATATTTTTAAACAGCATGTTTAAAAAATCTGGGAAAATCTGGAACATATTTAAAAAATCTGGAAACATACGTGGTCTGTCTGTGTATCTGGCAAGACGTCTAAAAATCTGGAAAATCCAGATAAATCTGGAATACTGGCAACACTGCTCATCACGAAACGGTTGATTTCCAAAGTCGACGACGCATCGACCGAAAGAACTGCTGATGAAGAACAATGAGGAGGACCACACAATGGTTGCTGCCGAGAAAACAGACGATCGCGTAGCACACATCGAGAGTGGCCTGCTTTTGTCGACAGCATAGTGAACACTCGAGTTGATTACATGATTTACACAGCTTATTGCCGAGTAGTTCTTACGAAAACCGCTCTGGAAATATGTTGTTATCCTCCGCGTATTTGTACAGTCGGTCCTTTACTATAGTGTTGATCGTCTTCAGGAGCACGTTGATTAGTACTAAATATCCCTCGTTTTGCTGCTACATCATTTTGTCCTTGTTTGGCTTTTGGATTAAAACTAGTTTGTTTTGTTTCCATCGATCCAGCTGTGTGCAAACTTCCATTAGGATTTCCCATCTTAATCATTTCAGAATGTGGTATGAGATGTTGTCCATGCCTGCCGCCGAGCGGTCCTTCTTGCTCTTGAGAACTCGCATGAATTCCGAGAACTGGAGTGGTGCTTCTACTTCCTCGTCCGTACTCAGTGCTAGGGTAAGTTGTTGAGTGTTCAGCTCCGTCTTTTTTTGTTCGTAATTCATCCAGATGAACTTCTCTGCAATCTCTTTCGGCGTTTTCGTATCCGCCCCTCTTTTGTTGCCTGTTAAAGCTGTATCTAGACCTCTGATGATGTTCCATATCTGTTTAGCCGGCGTCGATTCGTCGATTTTCTCCTTTAGTTCCGTATCATGTTTCCTTTTCTCCTTTCTTACTATTCTCTTGAACACCGCCCTTGCCTTCTGCATTTCAAGTTGGTTTTCCAGCGTTTTGTTCCGGTTGTAGATTCTCAGTTGTTCCCTCTTTTCGTTGTACGCTGATTGTATGTCCTGGTTCCACCATCGCTTAAGATAATTCGCTTTCTTATTTGTTATGGTATATGTAGCTGGTTTTTCACTAATGAGAATGGCAACACCTCCGTAGCCTTCTTCTCTGCATTTTTTGACGATGCTGAATCCTTTTATTCTATAATTTTCCGTTGGCTTGATCCATATCTCCTGCAGACTTGCTATGTGCACTTTTTCTCTATCCAGGAAGACCGCTAGTTCTTCTCGTGTTTCGGTACGTTGGATTGCATGATCTTGAAATTATCCATCATTGTGTGTTAGGGGCTCTTCTGTTTCCTTGTTGGGCGATTCCGTACACTCCGCTAGATCTTCCATGAATTCTTGTATGATTTCGTTCAGTGTGGAACTTATCCTTATTAGTATTTCCTCCAGGTTGACTTCTGAGGCTGCCTGTCCAACCACCTCCGCGTTGATGGCTGATTGCAGTCTCATCAGCTTTCTGACTAGATTCAGATTTCTCCAGAAATGCTTCAGCTCCATCATCGTCCTTTCCAAAACTGTTGCTTTGTGTGGGTTTTTTGTGAACTGTCGTTGGTGTTACTTTTCCTTTACTTTATCTGCGTAAGTTCCTTGTTTGTCGCCTGGCGCCGTTTGCTGTGGTGTTCTGCTGTTTTTTTTCCACACGAACTTGTTGCGTTTATCTGCGAGCGACCCTGCTCGTCTCGCTGCTCACCCATATCTGGAAATTCCTCGTCGAAATTCGACAGCAAGTCGAACTGATTGGCTTGTCTCCATTTCTCGTTTGCTTCCTTGTACGTCAATTTTTCCAACTGCATTCCCCCGTTGATTTGTACCTGTTTTTCCTTCTCTGGGCACTTGCTATCCGTCGGACTGTGCGGACCTCCGCAATTGATGCATGCCTTTTTCCTGCAGTTTTCGTCTTCGTGTTGAACGCCGCATTCCTTACATTTTGTTGTCCTCCAGCATTTTTCTCTCCTGTGTTCAAATCCCCAACAGTTTGAGCATTGCTTCGCCGGGAACAGGTAGAGTTCAATCTTGAACCTGCATCCGTATAGCAACACGCTGTCTGGTAGTTGCTTTCCTCGGAAGATGATTTTGACGTTTTCCGTATCCGTTAGCTTCTTGTTGCTATCAATTTTCTTCATCCTTTCCACTTTGATAATTTCGCCCTCCGACAACAGATCTTCCATCAATTCTTGCTCGCTGTAATCTCTCGGTATTCCTTTAGCCAAACCCACTGTCTGCCTGAGGATTATCGGGACGTAACACTTGAGGTTTAGCTCCTCCATGTTGATTTCCATTAGTTTTTTGGCTTCCTGTGGTGCTCCGAACGATACCTTGAAGCGAAACCTGCCAATCGCCGTGATGTCGGTGTAGGTTTTGATTCCCTTACTGGATAGGGCTTTACCAGACCCCCTTCACTCTTTGGAATTTATAGAGACAGATAACAGCGCCCAACGGTTTGTGACGAGACAACGTTGAACTGCTGCGTTGGAAGAAAACACGCACACAAACATCTATAAATGTACGAACCCACACAACTGAGCGGGCGGTACAGCGCAAATCAAAACACGAAGCGGTGTCATCACTCACCGTCATCATTCAGCTTCGGCCACGATGGGAAATGACAGGTGGGCAGGAACTCACAGTCTCCCAGTGTTGGTGAGTTCTTTGCCGTTAATGTTCACGAAAAGTTCACTATTTTGCTATACAGAAATTCAAAACAAAAATTTTTATCAGCGGATTTGGACAGTTTTTGACCTGTTTCATACGACCGGAAGGTGTATGCTGGTTACAAATGCCGTTCCAAACTGATTTCCTACGCAATTAATCAATCTTTGATGTGAAATTCGCTAATAAACACGAGGCGCATTTCTTATAGCAAACATGCTATAACAAAATGGGCATGGTGCATTTAAGTAAACAAACTAACACTTCTCCAGTCCGCATCGTGCTCTCTTGCCGTGCGGATCTATTTGCTTTTTGCTGAAGGAAGTGTTACTACTACCTAAAGCTACAACAAATTTAAACAGCACTTTTCAGTGCTCAACCTGTAAAAATTTTCTACCTTGTTCAACTCTTATTCCTCTTCGATCCTTGTTTGGACCCTACCCGAGGTAATCCTTCTTGGATATCGATTTGGAAAATTCCTCTTCGATCCTTCAGATTCTTATAGTAATCTGCTTGGAAGTCGATTTGGATAAAAATTTACTGCCGCCATGGCGCCTAAACGCAAAAGAAAGGGGCAAACTCTTGACCCCCCTTCTGATGAAATTAATTTGAGTAATCAATTTGATTTGCTCACGGATGATGAGAATGATCCATCATCCAAGAAAAATTCTAGTAAACTTTCCCGGCTTAATGCCAAGAAGGAAAAGATTCCCCCTATTGTGATAACCACTACCGATTTCCATGCTCTTCGCATGGAACTTTTGAATTTCGTGAAAGTTAAGTTTTCACTACAAATTGGACGTCGGGGTGAATGCCGTGTATTGGCTGAAACCTTGGACGGATTTAAATGTCTTCTCAAGTATCTTACTGAGAAGAAGCACAAATTTTTTACTTACGACACCAAAACTGAACGTGTGTTCAAGGTTGTCATGAAAGGACTGCCCAGTGGTGAATCCCTGGATCAGATCAAAGATGAACTGGCAAAATTACTTGGAGTTGTGCCACTCCAAGTAATCAAAATGAAAATGAAATCCCGTCCTGGCGATTCGCGCAACGGGATTTCTAATGATTTTTATTTAGTTCACTTCAAGTCTAGTGAACTAAACAACCTTAAGGCCTTAGAAAAAGCTAGCCTTATGCTCCATGTCCGAGTGAAGTGGGAACACTTCAGGAAGACTGGAGGAAATTTCCAAAACCTCACCCAGTGCCGTAAGTGCCAGGGATGGGGTCACGGAACTAAAAATTGCTACATGCCAGCTAAATGCATGAATTGTGGTGATTCCTCTCACGCAAAGGACGACTGTCCTGTGAAGGAAGATCCTAAGAAATTTAAATGTTCAAATTGTGGTGAAAACCACAAATCCAATTTTTGGGAATGTAAGACTCGCAAAGCGATCCTACAATCTCGTTCTAACCGTCAGGTAGGAAACGCTCCACGTTTCCGACCAGGTACAAATTCCTCTGCTGTTAACAACGGTCAGCGAGGAACCAATTCTACATTCGTACCCGTAGGTACAAATATCTCCCCTGCTTCAAATGTTTCATCTGTACCTACTCCCCTCGCTGCTAACAATGTTCAGCGAGTTAATGGAGCTACCTATGCTGCTATTGCAGCGGGTAGAAATCAAAATACTAACCAACGTTCTAATGGAAATTTTGACAATTTTGACTTAGGAAGCATTACTGCCCCCAAAATGGAATTTTTACAGAATTCATTAATTGACATGATTTCTGATATGCTTAAATCTAACTCCATGTTTGATGCTATTCAAACTGGAGTAAAATTTGCAAATAATATTGTCATGACTTTAAAATTCAGTAATGTATTTTAAAGCATTAAATATTGTAAATTGGAATGCTCGATCTCTTAAAGATAATGAAGACGAGCTATTTAACTTTTTAAGAGTTCATAACGTGCATATTGCCGTTATAACTGAAACGTTCCTTAAACCTGCCCATAAGGTTAAGAAGGACGCAAATTACTTGATTTATAGAAATGATCGTCTTGATGGACCCTGTGGTGGCGTTGCCATCATTATTCATAGACGAATCAAACATAAAATTCTTTCTTCATTTGAAACCAAAGTTTTTGAAACTTTGGGGGTTTCTGTTGAAACAAAATTTGGACAACTTACGTTTATAGCTGCCTATTTGCCATTCCAATGCGTAGGCCAGCAAAAGAATTTTCTCAAGGGTGACCTCCAGAAACTTACCCGTCATAGGTCTAAATTCTTCATTATTGGTGATTTTAATGCAAAACACCGCTCATGGAATAATGCTCAAAGCAATTCCAATGGTAATATTCTGTTTGATGATTGTTCTGCAGGTTATTACACTATTCAATATCCAAACAGCCCAACATGCTTTTCTTCTGCAAGAAATCCCTCCACTATTGATTTGGTCTTAACTGATTCATGTCAACTTTGTAGCCAATTGGTTACCCATGCTGACTTCGGTTCTGATCACCTTCCAGTAACTTTTGAAATATCCCAAGAAATAATTTGTAATCCCAACAGCTCTACTTTCAATTACCATAGAGCTGATTGGGAGCAGTATCGAACATTTATGGAATATAACTTCGATCCAAACATTCCTTTGCAAACCAAAGTTGAAATTAATTATGCTCTTGAATCTCTGACTACTTCTATAGTTGAAGCAAGAGCTGCCTCAGTACCAAAATGCGAGGTTAAATTCGATTCAATTATAATAGACGATGATCTTCAGCTCTTGATCCGTCTTAAAAATGTCCGTAGGAGACAATATCAAAGAACACGCGATCCTGCCATGAAAGTTATCTGGCGGGATTTGCAAAAACAAATTAAAAAGCGATTCTCTGCCCTGAGGAACAAAACTTTTGAAAATAATATTTCTAAATTAGACCCGAGTTCCAAACCCTTTTGGAAACTCACAAAAATTTTGAAAAAACCTCAAAAGCCTATTCCAGCGCTTAAAGAAGGTGGTAAAATTTTGATCACAAATTTGGAAAAAGCTCAGAAACTTGCTAAGCAATTCGAGAGTTCCCATAATTTCAGTTTGGGTCTTACTAGTCCTATTGAGAATCAGGTTGCTCGGGATTTTCTGAATATTTTCTCTCGGGAAAATATTTTTGATGATTCCTGGGGGACTGATTTGGACGAAGTAAGGTCTATAACTAAAAATTTTCAAAATATGAAAGCTCCAGGTGATGATGGAATTTTCTATATCCTCATCAAAAAACTCCCAGAGAGTACCTTGTCTTTCTTGGTAAAATTATTTAACAGATGTTTCCATTTGGCATACTTTCCTGATAAATGGAAAAATGCAAAAGTTGTTCCAATTTTGAAGCCGGATAAAAATCCAGCTGAAGCTTCTAGCTACCGTCCAATAAGTTTGCTTTCTTCAATAAGTAAACTTTTTGAAAAGATAATTTTGAATAGAATGATGCTTCACATCAATACGAACTCAATTTTTGCAGATGAGCAGTTTGGATTTCGCCATGGGCATTCAACTACTCATCAACTCTTAAGAGTTAACAATTTAATTCGTTCAAACAAATCTGAAGGCCACTCAACTGGAGTTGCTCTTCTAGACATAGAAAAAGCATTCGACAGTGTTTGGCATGAAGGTTTGATTGCTAAATTGAAAAAGTTTAATTTTCCACTTTACATTATGAAATTAGTTCAAAATTATTTAACTGACAGAACTCTTCAAGTAAATTATCAAAATTCCAAATCTAATCGACTACCTGTTAGAGCAGGAGTTCCTCAGGGTAGCATTCTTGGGCCTATATTGTATAACATTTTCACTTCGGACCTCCCTGATTTGCCTCAGGGTTGCCACAAATCTTTGTTCGCTGATGACACAGGCATTTCCGCTAAAGGAAGAAGTCTTCGTGTTATTTGCAGCAGACTGCAGAAAAGTTTAGATATTTTCTCTTCTTATTTACAAAAATGGAAGATTTCTCCCAACGCTTCCAAAACTCAACTTATAATATTTCCACATAAGCCTAGAGCTTCGTTTTTGAAACCTAGTAGTAGTCACATAGTCACTATGAACGGAGTTCCAATTTCCTGGTCAAACCAAGTGAAATATCTTGGATTAATACTTGACCAAAAATTAACTTTTAAAGATCACATTGAGGGCATTCAAGCCAAATGTAACAAATATATAAAATGTTTGTATCCTCTTATAAACAGGAAATCCAAACTTTGCCTGACGAATAAACTTCTAATATTTAAACAAGTTTTTAGACCGGCCATGCTTTACGCTGTGCCAATATGGTCTAGTTGCTGCACTACCAGGAAAAAAGCACTTCAAAGGATTCAGAACAAAATTCTGAAAATGATTTTGAAGTTGCCTCCCTGGTACAGTACAACCGAAGTACATAGAATTTCGAATGTTGAGACTTTAGCACAAATGTCCAACAAAATAATTAATAATTTCAGGCAAAAATCGTTGCAATCCTCAATTGCAACGATTAATTCCCTTTATACTTAGATAAGATTTAGTTTTAGTTTTTAGTTTTAAGATATCAATTGTTATACTGACATGCAGGTTAAAAAACCTGTTTAAAATACTGAATTGCCAAGACATGAACAATGTAAAAACACTTAGATATATATCATAACAATTAAGGCTGGTACGTTACTGCAGTAACTGGAGCACCTAGGTTAAAATGAAATGTAATTTATTTTGAATTTGGAACAAATAAAGAGTTAAAAAAAAAAAAAAAAAAAAAAAAAAAAAAAAAAAAAAAAAAAAAAAAAAAAAAAAAACTAACACTTCTTCCGACTGTGGCACCTATGTATTTCCCATCGTGAGCTTCGGCTACTCCCGTTTGCGTTTGTTTTCACCGGCGTTGTCAAATACTTCCAACGTTATAAAATAGGAAAGTAATGTTTATTCCAACGTAATTTTTCAATGGAATGCGTTGGCCAAAGAAAACGGCATATTTTATTACTGAAGTAATGAAATTGGGTTGTTAGCGGAATGCTTAAATAAAACAGCAAAAAAGGTTATCTTCCATTTAATTTAACTCAATTAATTTTGGTATTAACAGTGCCGGTGGTGTAGTGGTAAGCGTGATTACCTCTCACCCCAGCCAGGCCTGGGTTCAATCCCAGTCGGCGCCGCCGGGATGTTCTGAGGCATAACATCTCTGATCACGCCTTCCTTCGGATGGGAAGTAAAGCCGTTGTTCCCCGGTTCATGAGTTGATGGGTCGATAGGTAGGGTCCAGGTGTGGGAGCTGCCTTCCTGGCACGTCGGTAGTACTGGTGCTCAGCACGGAACACAAGAGCGACGGAAAAAACAATCCAAAGGAAAAAAAAAAAATTGGTATCCATGTATTTCGACTACAATGTGTAGTCTTCATCAGTGTCATTCCCACTAAAAAAAAAGTGAGAATGACACGGATGAAGACTGCACATTGTAGTTAAAATACGTATCTGTCATGGATACCAAAATTAATTAAGTGGAATTAAATGGAAGATGTCATTTTTTGCTGTTTTATATTTTATTACGTTTAGCAATGATTTCGATACGTTGTATTTCCAGTGGCTGGGATGTTGGAATAATTCTTTAGAGAGATGGAAGGTGTTTTTTCCCATGTTTACTTCTATGCTTATTAAGATTATGTTGAACAACAGCTCCGCAAATCATCAATTAGTATTAGAGATTGGCATCTTACTTATACCGGTGGTATATTGGAAACTCTTTCGCTCGAAAGCATAACATATTACAAGCACATCATGATGCGCGCTTGGATGTGTGATAATTTTCTCAAGTGTTTCTGTTGCGTGTAAAGTGGTAATTATTGAAAATTAAAGCAATCACAAACAAGTAAGAATCTTGCTATTGCAATGTAATGATGATGACTTCGATGATGATATCGTCCTCTTCCCTCGGCTGATCATCAACGTCCGCGTTGACATCTGTCATGCTGACACCTGTCAGTTATTGAGCCCTGGTGGTAAAGTTGGCGGGGAACTCCCAACAGTTTCAATGTGCACTCAACAGATAGCACTGCGATCACATAAGGGTGGTAACTTTATGCCTTGTATAAGGCATTGATTAGTGGGACATCTTATTAATTAGATATCTTTGATTCGACTCCTCAGATGCTACGCTCGGCTCATTTCAAACTCGCGAGCGAGGTTCCATCAAGCCTGTCGTTTTTACGCATGTTCCATATAGGGGAAATGCAGGTAATGTCGGCCTAAGTGTCCCTAATTTGGGCCCATACATGAATTCAGCAATCGACTAAATTTTTAATAGCAACCAAAAATATCGATAAATAACGTCCCAATAACGCGTTCATCTAGATAAAATTTATAAATAGCAGATTTTTAGCGATAGGCCCAATCTTAGATCCATAGGCCAACATTACAGACATTTCCCCTAGTTATTGTTTTAGTTTTTGCTCGGCAAGTTACATTCTACCGGAGGTGAATCAATTTAATTTTTCTTCAGATTGCCATCTGCGATTCTATGAATTTCATGAACAGCAAGTCAGCAGAGGTAACGTATCACAACACGGTGGTATCGAGTATCCGTTCGTTCAGATAGCGGCCGTTGGGTGGATTCAACCGGATGGGAAAACTCTTTTTAAATGCGGCGGATCATTGATTTGGGATAACTTTGTGGTGACGGCAGCGCACTGTGCGGTTGATTCAAAGTTCGATGTTTGGATTCCATGGTGAAGGCTACAGGGATTAATAATATTTCATAACAATTTCAGCAATCGAAAACCTGATGTGGTTAGATTTTCCGACTTGAACATTTATAATCCGACTGACGATGAGTTTAGTCAGGAGATCAAGATTGTGGAGATCATCCGTCATCCTGAACATCGCTTTTCGGCGCATTATCACGACATAGCGCTGATGCGATTGGAGAAAAAGGCAATGTATAGTAACAGGTAGATTGCAATTGTTTCTCTGTTAACATGTTCAGTATGTTTATGTGTAGAATAAATGACAAGTTGGTACCCGCATGCTTGTGGACTGACAAGGAAGTTCGATTCAAGCAAATGGAGACGGCAGGCTGGGGAAAGCTCGGATACGGTAAGCATGGACCAGATTTCTTTATGTTCACTTCATGGCTGTTACTATGATGTTACCTCGACATGTTCTGGATAAAAGTGCTTTTCTTATTTTAATTGTAGGGAAGGATCTTTCACCAACCTTGCAATCAGCAAAGCTCGCGCCAATGTCAAATGAGCTTTGTTCCGAATTCTACAATAACGAAACGCTCCGTAAGCTGAACCGTGGCTTGGCAGATCACCATCTTTGTGCACATCACCAGAAATCCGATACATGTGAGGTAGGGCTAAGATAATCCTTCAGAGACGCACACAATTTTAAGGATTTGTTCGGTTTTCTACACAGGGTGATTCTGGCGGACCACTGCAGGTGAAACTGATGCATAACATTAGACAGACACCATTTATTATTGCATTGACATCGTTCGGACTGGTTTGTGGCAAGTCCGCTCCAGGAGTCTACACCAAGGTGGCACCTTACCATGACTGGATAATCGATACAATGCGGAAACGTGGTGCTGATGTGGATGGTGAGATTTGGTTTTGGGAGTGAAAAAGCCCTCCTTTTTTAAAATGTCTACTTACAGAAAACACCTACAATATGACTCAGTGTGCTCACCGATATGCCAAATATCGCGATTTCTCTGACGGATTGGACAAGTATTCTACGGATGCCGATCGAAGATCGTCTTGGTATGTGTTTACTGAGCTTCGTCATAGACCTTGGTACATGGTCAAATTGGGATGGCACAACGTAGAGGGATATGACAACTGCTACGGCATGATCCTCGATGAAGATACAGTGCTGACGGTGGCTGACTGCACAGATTTCAATGGGTACTATTTTGTGTGATCACATAGTTAAACAACTTTTCAACATAGTGACTGATTTTGCAGAACACCCGTCGGTAAAATTGTAGAACCATCAGTAATAAATATCATAAAAATTCACATCCATCCCCGATACCGCAAAGGATCGAGCTACAACAATATTGCAGTGCTTAAGCTTGACACATTGTTGATATTTAGACCAGGAGTTCAATACTCTTGTATCTGGATGGCCTTCAATTGGACTGAAACGACGGCGAAAGTGACTGGCATCGGTAGAACAGACCTCATCAAACCCCTTCTATTGGATGCGGACATAAACACCAGCAAGTCCAATTGTGGCTCTTTTATTCCGCAGAACATCGCTGACTGATATTTTGTTTTCCATACAGATCAAACGCCATTAATGGTCCATTCCGATAATTCCATAATCAATGCATCCAGTTGTATCATTTCCGACCGCTATCTGACTCGGATGCAACACGGAATGGCTAGCGAGCACGTGTGCTTAGGCAACGATTACTTCCTGGTACCGGGAACCTGTGACCTGCTTATTGGTGCTCCTCTGGGATATGCAGAGTTGAGAGAGGGAAAATATTACCAACATTCTCTCGCCCTGATTCAATTCGGTAGAGATTGTGGTTTTGGGGAACACATGATCGCAACCCGCTTGGCGAGTCACGTCGATTGGCTAAGTTCGGTTCTGTTGCCGGACTATTTCACTTACGGTGGCAATATTGTTTTCCTGAATGACAACTTAGTCGAGGGAGATAGTTGTGTGGTAGACCAAAGGAAACCAGGACGATGTGTTAGCGTTGCAGAATGCTCTGACGACTGGAGAAGGTTGGTGGCTGCTGGGAATGTATCATTCTGCTCGTCAGCTTCCGTCATATGCTGCCCACTTGAAGTTCTCGAGAAAAACCAGCGAAATTTTATAGATACTGAGCTGGTAAGATGTCCAACTTTGCTACGTGAGCTGGAGTTGGAATTTCCCGTTGGATATCTGGTATATTTGTAAAACATATAGGAAGATCTTTTCCAACTGACACATTTACAATTGTAGGTCGAAATCGGTTTGGATATTGATGATAAGTTCGAGTTCCGATGTCTAGGTTCGATCATTACGAAACAGATGGTCATTACGACTGCTAGCTGCTTGGACGATGCTATACATCCCATAGTGAAGCCACTTTCGAGTGGATTAGGCATTGCTGGTAACATCACCATTATCCACGAAGCCTATAATAAGACCGACAAATCTAACGATATAGCTCTTATCGTACTAAATGAGAAGTTCGTATGGTCTTCTAAAGTGTATCCAGCGTGCCTTTGGATGAATCGAACACACACTCCTCTGGTTATGAAGTTGTTCAAACTGAGTACTGATTGTGATCTGTACATTAATGTTCAACTAATAATCGTAGAATCCTTTGACCCTTTCAGCTGAAGAGTCTGTTCTGTTCCAATACCTTCTGCCCTTGTACAACACGGACTGCCAGCGGACGCACCCTTTCCAGCTTCATAAATCGCAATTGTGCGGAAAGCGCCCAACCGGAACAGCTACGTGTGTCGATGCAGGACAGGTGTTGGTGTCGGACCCGGACGACG